>NC_133122.1:141839637-142156026 GCF_033568475.1 Henckelia pumila
TCATGAAAATGCAGAGGCATCTCAGGGAACACCTTGGGTTGCTTCAAACCGAGTTCAACCAGCTTGTCATAAGTGTCGATATGGCAGGCAGGTTACAACAAGCTGATCGAATCAAAGTATCCAATCGAATCACCGGATGTATGCAAGCTCAAACTCAACTATGGGCTGCTATTCAAGGGCCAATTATGCGTGCCATATAAAAACCACTGGTTTCTCAAAAACAAAAAATGTTAAAACCAATTGTTTTACAAGAACAAGAAATACAGCCACCGGTTGTAAAACAATATGTTGAGGATTCTAATACTCAAGAAATAAGCGCTAATCTATCATCAGCTTTTGATGATCTAGATAAAGCAACAATTGATGAGGATAACTCATCAAGTCAACCCTCCGCCTCTGGGGTAAAAGAGGAAGTGATCAATCTTAGGCCCCACACTGACAAGGGCAAATCTAAGATTGATACTAACCCAGCTGTAATTTCTCCATTTCAGGTTTATCAACAAAGATGGGAGAAATTAAGTACAAGAAGTGAAATCAACCCGATCACTTGCAGGGTTGATGTTGCAGGAATATATCCAAGGGTTTGGCTAAAAAACAATGTCAATCCTAAGGATATAAAGCTATGGTATGAATTTGGGGGTCTAGCCTCAGTTTATACAACTTCACCATGCTTCCAGGAAAGATCACAACTACCAAAATGGATTCAGGAAGCAGTCCAAGAAACATGGGCAAATAATGATCATTTGTACAGAGGAGATGTGCTCGAGTTATACTTCTTTAGTGCAGCTCCAGAACCAACAGGGAAAGGATCACACGAGCCCTTTCACTTCATCAAGCTAAGGAGATCTGACATGAATAATCAAAGATTTATCAAGGATCCTATATCTGAAGAAATTCCATTGGTGTCCACCTTTGGAGAAAATGAAATTTCAACCAGAAGGGCATGGGGTATTTGGGTTTGTCTCACCGAGATGGATAAGGTCAAGTTTTCGTTCAAATTTTATCAAAATTCTGTGAACGGATCATTCCTGTTAAACACAATGACAAGAAAAACTACGGCTTTTGCGGAAGAACTCTTTGAAAAGAAGAGGAACTTTTTGTGGAACAACAAGCTGCCGAAGAGTAAAGAAACTCGCCTAAAATTTTGTTACATGACTCATATCGGAAGATGGTCAGAGAATATCTGCCCAGAATATCCAAACTAGAAGGAGCCAGAATTCGGAAAAACCTTCAAACCCCGAACAGATCGAAAAGATTTTTCCGAGACAAGCAAAGGTGGATAGGGACCACCAAAATCGCGTTTTCCCAGGGGCCCACTGCAAAAGCAAAAGATGCCCCGACAACAATAAAGAAGGCATGTGAGGAGAATAAATCCAAAAGAAAAAGTCAAGCATGTGACTCCTCCACTAGTAAAAGATGCCATCGAGCATATGACTCCCACTAGCAAAAGATGCCATAAATAATGACATAAATAATTCAAGACAGCTGTAAGATTCCCTGAATTTTTTCGGTGAAACGAGTGGAACTTCAGCTATAAATACAGGATTTTAAGGAAGCTGAAGACATCGATCATTTCCTTCAGTTTTCTTACAAATAAAACATTGTAATATTTCTCTTTCTATTTTATTAGGTTTTTACTTTTATGTATTTCAAGAACAAGGCTACTATGAGTAGCTAATTAAGTTATCTCCTCCTCTTCAAAGGAGGTTGATTTATGTAATAATATGTTGTCTGAATAAATTTTCGAAGCTTTTCTCTATCATATTATTTTATTTAAAAAAATTAAGCTTTTACTATACGCCCTAAGGTAGGAAACGAAATAGGGCTGTGCTAGATTCTGCTGAAGGAGTCTGTGTCAGGAACCATCGGTTGCGAACGCGTGGTTTGGTTGTGAGGAACAACCTGTAAAACCCGGTGGACATAACCCGGCAACAGTGTGGTCAAAGAGGTATTCTGCTTTAATTTACTGACGGAAGCATGATGGGATTAAGCCTTTAAATTTTAAATAGGGAAATAAAGGGTAGAATGGGCATTATTTAGTTTTAAGGACAAATTCAAGAAACTATTTAATAAATCAGAGATATATTTGGAACATGAAAGGTGAAAGGGATATAATACAGAAAATGAAAAAGATACAGGGATATATTTAGGAATTGTCCCAACGATTCACGTTTCACAGTTCTATATCATGCTCTTCAAAATTTCTTAAAATCATGCAATATACATTACATGCGCATCAACATACATCCTTTTCATATTAAGATACATATATTCTCGATTAGTGGTTTCAAAAGCATTTAACACTTGCCCTTTTCTTGCTTGGTATGGAATCCGGACTCCGAAAACACGATCCTAGCCTTCTCATGATCAAACGATGCGAGAATCCTTGAAAACTTGAGAGAGGGAATTTCCAAAATATAGGGTGGGGTGAGGCGGCTGCTAGAGAAGGGGTAGGGGGAGAGGCTACATGAAACAGACAGATTTAGGGAAGAAAACTTGACGCATAAATCTGTAGTAATATCTTGGGCCTAAAGTTGGCCCGACAACTTAAAAATTCAGATTTTAAAATATCTCTCCCTGAACTTTTAAAATTAAATTTCAAGCCCAACTTTTAAATAAAAAGCTGCACAAATACATATTTGAACATAAAAATAAATATCCATGTAAAACAAAATTAACTTAAAATTTCTTAAACCTCGTTCATAGGCTAGTCTCGGTTTCTTTCGTCATCGAATTTAAACTCATTCCTGAAAAACATCAAAAGCTAAATTGCAACCGTTAAACATCAGACAAATTACATCACATTAAGTTATTTAACACAATTTTTAAACATATATTTTAACACCTAAAATCTCAAATTTGAAACTGTAGTGACCCGCACCGTGATCACCTACTAATCAGAAGATTATGCATGAAATAATCTTAATTAAAACATAATAAAAATTTACCTACGGAAAACACTAGAGTTATACAAACCCAAGCAAAAAAAATCCGAAATTATTACAAGCAAATCGAACCAAATTCTCAGTACCAAACTAACAAGTTCTGATACAACCTTTAGAAGAAACAAAAACTCTTCAACAGCTGCCACAACCCTGCATTAAGTCTGCCCTGAGCCGCCTGCTCCGTCTAACCTAAGACCTGTCCCATCGAAAGGGGTGACAAATAAACACAAAAATTTGAGCGAATACGCTCAACACGAGAGTATGAGTATACAAATACTATATGAGCATGAATGCAAGTGTACTGGATACCAAGACTCAAGGTCAATAAACTCTGATCAAACAAACTCGGCATCAAGGTATGTAGCACTCTGTGTCGTCGCACCAAAAGGTGGCTCCCACAGTACCCTACTGTGGATATCGGTGACCTGATCACGAATACACGTGTACAACCATCCACTAATACTTAGGGTAAATACCCTAACACCTACTATCTCAAGGATAAAAGCTAAATATGAATATGCATGAAGCATAATATCGTGACATAATATATGCAGATAAAATCATGTCACATAAAAATGCAACACATAATACATGCATACTCAGTCAGGATATCACGAACAATACTTTCGTACCTCAATATACTATCAGGAAAGCTACACCAGCTCTACTGTCCAAGCCTATAATCACACGAATACTATATTACTAATCATTATCTAAAAGTCTTAACTAAGCTAATAGATACTTCCAAAATATTTATAGAAACTCGAATTATGCATTTGTCCGTCGTTAGCCCGTTATTGTCGATTGCCCCAGAACTTGGGCACAACTCCGCTATGACTCCGGTGATTTCTCGCCAAGGCTCGTCCATCGCCAAAGAAGATTGGAAACCCCTAAAAACACTAAGAAATCGAGAGAGAAGCAAGTGAATTGGGAATTGAAAATTGGCTCCCGAAGTCCCTATTTATAGGCGGAGATCGGACGTTCCGAACTCCGCATGATGTCCATGACCCGAACGGCCACGATCGGAAGCTCCGATCTAGACTTCGGAAGTTCCGATCCCATGCATGCAGCTACGTGTTCAAACGTTAACGACACGTCGCAAGTGCGCATGGCCTAACTCGATCGGAAGTTTCGATCTGACCTTTGGAGATTCCGATCTAGCTTCCGAACACCATAGCTTGATCTGTTCACTTTGGATCTTCCGATCTCGTTCGGACATTCCGAACTTGTCCAAGTCCACTTCGACCCTTTGATCATTTCTGACATCCTGGAGTCGATTTCTTGGTCTGATTAGTCCAATTAAAATCATTTAATTAATTTTTAACCATTTAATCTTGTAAAATAGGATTGGGTTACTACAGAAACATAAAATCTCATCCAAAATAAATAGCATGAATATTTTAAACACAACTTTTAAATCATTAATACATCACATAAAAGCATTTAATTAAACATAATTTTTAAATCATAATTAAATAAAATAATTAAAAATTCATTTAAAACCCCTTTAGTACTCGTGAGTGGATTTATTATTTTTTTGGGTCGGGCGTTACAGCTTCTTTCAGCAAGGATAAAAGGCGGATGAAAAAAATAAAAAATCATGAAAGCGATAAAAGTCCAAAATACAAAGGAAGTAAAAATTTGACAAAATAAGTTAATTTAAGGTTTAGAACTTATTATGTACAATATTATGTGTTTATTTTTCAGAAATCAATATTAGTAAAATAAGTGGTTCGATAATATGGATAATACTTTTCTCGTCTATTAATTTATTTTACTAACAGTATTATGATATAAGTTCTATATTATATTTTTTCAACTTTCAATTTTATGCAAAATTATAAGATTGATCATTAATATGTTTTCCAACAATTGTATTCATTTAGATTTGCAACACATAATTTTTTTTGAACAAATATCATTTACACACATTATATTAATTATAATATATATCATACAAATCATATTACGTTGATCAATTTACTTATATTAACTAAAACAACATAAAAATCATTAATTTACAGCAAAATAATATATTTTCAACTTATTTCTTTAACAACTATTTTTGACAATGAAATCCTGCTCTCACGTGCATCGCAAGTGTCTTTTTCTAATATTAGAAAAGAGTTGTTTTCACCAATCTCCTAGAAAATATTGAATATACATATTTTATTCTTATGAAAATTAAATATGGCGTTTAAGTCCTTAACATTTTATAAAAATTGCATGATCTACCTCTTGTAACGTGATTTTTTGAACACGTGCCCGTGTTGTGGCTAAGAAATAGGGGCAGTCCTAAGATATATTAGTTCCGGGCGTATTTATATAAACTAATAAAACCATAATCAAAATAAATCATAATATGTAATTAAAAAATTACACATCACAAACGTTTTACGTAATTTCTAAAATTACATATTCAATCACCATAAGGAATTTTTTCATAATTTGTGAAATGATTTTTTTGTTTTCTAATTGAACGATCTATAATCGATTTAATTTATTTTTATTTTAACTATTCAAATAGTCATACTTACTAATTATAATTCTTAATTATATAAAATAACATTTCATGCCATCATGTGATGCCTGGGGCTGAAGAGGCAGGGAGTGATCGTCGGTGCCAAGAGGTTGCACGGACAATGAGCGGCTCCTGGTAGGCTTCTAGGCGGAGGGAGACATGAATGAACCGATCCCGTGCCGGAATGAGAGGGATTCTGAGACTGTGTAGGTATGGGACTACATGGTTGAGGAGGGTTTAAAAGATTTCATATGTACTATTCATATATCAAGAAGGTGCATCTTCTTTTCGGAAGCTCATCACATAAAAACTCCAAAATTAAGCGTGCTTGACTTGGGGAAATTATAGGATGGGTGACCCCCTGGGAAGTTTCTTAGGGTGCGTGTGAGTGAGGACAAAAGCACGCTGAAAAGACCCGTCTTGATATAGTGGAGCGTTACAAATGGTATCAAAGCCGACCTCTCTTAGTACGGTATGGTTCGGGGACGAACCAAGCGGAAGCTGGTGGGCATGTGACGCCCGGGGCTGAAGAGGCAGGGAGTGATCGCCGGTGCCAAGAGGTTGCACGGACAATGAGCGGCTCCTGGTAGGCTTCTAGGCGAAGGGAGACATGAATAAACCGATCCCGTGCCAGAATAAGAGGGATTCTGAGACTGTGTAGGTATGGGACTACATGGTTGAGGAGGGTTTAAAAGATTTTATATGTACTATTCATATATCAAGAGGGTGCATCTTATTTTCGAGCGTGCTTGACTTGGGGAAATTATAGGATTGGTGACCCCCTGAAAAGTTTCTCAGGGTGCGTGTGAGTGAGGACAAAAGCACGCTGAAAAGACCCGTCTTGATACAGTGGGTCATTACAGTCGATACTCTTATTTAATTTTCGTGAGAGTGAAATACGTTTTTCTATATTTCACGTAGTGTTTTGTTGCCAATAATCCTATTGAAAACGATGGCCACGTTCTATGAAATTGACCAATAATGCCATTAAA
The DNA here is from genome assembly GCF_033568475.1 of Henckelia pumila. Taxonomy (NCBI): domain Eukaryota; kingdom Viridiplantae; phylum Streptophyta; class Magnoliopsida; order Lamiales; family Gesneriaceae; genus Henckelia; species Henckelia pumila. Next base: position 141,846,096 of record NC_133122.1, read on the forward strand.
GGAAGCCGAATTTTCGTACAAATAATTGTACTTTTTCTCCAAACCCTAAGCCTCTTGTTCAGATATAAGAATAATGAAAAAAGTGACTTCTCATTATCTTCAGTTCTTCACGTGAATGAAAAGGGCTTCTTAATTCCCTTTTCGATAGTTTTTCTTTTTGCTCAATGATATAAAATTTTTCATATTTTAAAAAGTAACATGTATTACCCGATTTTTTCTTTAAAAAAAACATTAAAAGAATTTTGTAATGAATTTTGATGGTATAAATTTAATATCTTAGTATTTTTATATTTCAATTAATATATGTGGCTCAATGATGGTATAAGGATCGGTAGTTCGATTCACCACCTGGAGGGGGTTCGAATGGGTGAGCAGAGACGGGGATAAGGGGGGAGGTCAGTGGTTATATCACGCCTAGTAACTGAGTCTAGTTGAAATCGGCGTTATTTAACGTTAATTTTCACATTAAACAACAAGTCTTGGAATACAGATTTAAAAAATAATCAGTCTTTTTTTATTCATAAACTGAGATTACAAAGTTTTTCCATAATCTGGAATCGAATTTCCTCAACAGTTGAAATCGAAAATTCTAGTGTCTAATGTAGCAGCTAAAATAAATTATATTACATAATTATACATCAAATTCACGATCATTCTTCACCAGCCCCATAACTGGTTTTGTTCATCTTCTTAAATCTCCTCTTCATTTCTATCTCAGATGGTTTTGGGTAGGTGTCACTCAGTAATGAGATAAATATCCCAACTTTAAAAATCAGTTTTTAACAGAAATCTTATACATATACATTATCGTAGGAGAACTGAATTCATATAATCAACAAAATTAAAGAATAATATTATGCACCAGTTTACTCACGATTTTCTTGATTAACTGATATCAGCCCATTATATGTTTATCCTCTAAAGGTTGAGGAGTCAGAACATAATAGAAACAAATCAGAGTGTTCAAAATATATATTCCTACCACTAGTTCACAAACATCAGTGAATCAAAATCACATATTTCATATATTCAGACTTTGAAAACAAATATACATGCTGGAAAAAAATTTAAAACATAAAAAATAGCTTTAAAACCGAAAGCCCACTTACCGTAGATTACTAACACAATTTTCGGTTGATCTTGAGGTACTGCTCTTGCTCACTGAACCTCGACTGGTCGCTCCACTGAACTCTCTCACTCGAATTTCTGTGTATTTGCTCAGAATATTGTGCAACTCTTAATAAAAAATCAGAGTGTTATTTATAGGATCAAATCAGACTGTTACACACCATTTAAGGCCTTTGAATTGCCTTAATTTTGAGTTAATACTTCAGTTACAAAATCTCAGACTATCTATTGTCCGTTATCGACTGGAAATTGGACGCCCCAACTGATTGGACTTGTCAGCTGAACTGGTTTGACTTCTTTTGTTATTCGAATGGTCCAGTTCAACTGCTCAACTCGGACTGCTTTTGTCCTTTGACTGGTCAAACTCGAACTGATTTTTTCTTCAACTGCTCAACTGATTTTCAGGTCTTCACATCCCTCCCTCCTTTTGGAAAGTTTCTTCCTCGAAATCTAGTGCTTCTACTGGTTCGAAGAGATAAGGATACATTTACGCATATCCTTATAATTTCCATGTTTTCATTTCTGTATGGTTGGACCACTGAGTTTTGACATATGTCATTGTTTGTCGTCTCAAAACTCAGTCCATTGTGTTCACTATGGAGATTGGAATTTGTTCATAATGTAAGTCCTCTTTTAGACTTTCTTGGACTGTCAAGGGTACCATTTCAAGTATACATGACTTGGATCATGTATGCATCTTCTCAACTGCAATACATGGAAGACTGGATGAATTTGGGACAAGTTAGGGGTAAGGCTAATTTATAATAAAGTGTCCTACTTTCTTCAGAATCTCAAATGGTTCCACATATCTAGAGTTAAACTTTATGGCCTAGTCAAATCGGATCACAACTTTCATTGGAGAAATTTTGACGTACACTTTGTCTCCAACTTCAAATTCTAGCGGTCTTCTTTTCATGTTTGCCCAAATTTTTTGTCGGTCTTGGGATGATTTAATTCATTCTTGAATGATCTTAACTTTGTCCACCGTGTCTTGGACTATTTCGGGTCTGCTGATGTTCTTCTCTCCCACTTCATCCCAACACAACGACGAATGGAACTTTCGTCCATACAAAGTTTCTTACTGTACCATTCCTAGACTATTGTGATAACTATTTTTATAGGCAAATTCTACCAAAAGTAGATGATCACTCCAGTGCGAACATAAGTCTAATGCACATGCCCATAACATATCTTCTAGGGTCTGTATAGTTCTCTCAGTTTGCCCATCGGTCTGTGGATACGTTGTGCTCATTGTCACTTTGGTACCCATTGCCTCTTCAAATATTTTCTAGAATCTTGAGGCAAATATTGTGTCTCGATCCGACACAATGCTAACTACGATTCCATGTAATCTCACAATGTTGTCCATGTACTGGTTTGGATAATTGTCTGGGTTGTAGTTCATGCGTATGAGTAAGAAATGAGTGGATTTAGCTAGAGAGTCTATCCACAATTACCCATATACCATGTCGTGATTTTGGAAATATGATAAGTGAAATTTATAAACTTAATTGTTATATGATTTAGCTTGGCCTTTTTCATGAATCGAGAGATATTATTCGCATTTCATTGTTGTTTTTGTGATATGCAGAAATTGGACAATATACATGAATTGCAATAAAATAGATGTGTTGAGGATACAAAAAAGGTTAAAGAAGAATTAAAATATGATTGTGGGAGCACAAAGGAAGAGCCTAAGCACCGGAAGAGGCACCTAAAGCGCCGGAAATCAGATTTTGGAGTGCAGAGTGGCGCCTAGGAACCTCTATGGAGGCTGAAAATGTGAGGATGGCTCCTAGGCGCCACTCGCCAAGTAAAACGGCCTAGGCACCGATCCTGTGTGGAAAAAGGAAGGAAAATAGTGTTTTTGGGATTCAGAACACCGGACATGTTGGGCTTTAATTTCCAGACTTCGAGACTTATAAAAGACACATTTTGACCTACAGAGAGGGGGATCAGCCGCACAAAACATAATACAATTTAGATTTCAGAGCTTAACGAAACAAGAGAAAGCGAGGGTTTGAAGGAAGATCGATCGCGAAGACAAATGACGCCTATTCTGGGGATAGAGATTTGGATTTGGCTTCATTATTATTTCTATTTTCTTTGTTTATTATTGAATTTTGATGTCTAGATTCAATAACATGCCTTTTTTTTTTGTTTCTTTTGAATCATTAACTAAGTTTTTGATTCTAGAGGAATGACGTAGCTTAGTTGAGACGATTTCTATGACTTTTTTATTTATGTGATTGAATTGCTCAAGTTTAATTGTGTTTTATGGATTTTAATGTCTTTCAGTTTACTGTACATAGATTGAATATTAAATTTATTTGAAACTTGATACTCGGGAGAGGGGATTTTGAATAGGATCATAGAAAAATACATTGTTGCATGTTTATATAGTTCTTGAGGCATATAACGTCAATAGAGCTTAGGTAAGAACATTGTTTTCCATAATTCTTTAAGTCTAGATTTTTAATAAGGATATTGAAATCAAACCTTAATTGATAAATTATATTTGTTACTTGCAAAAGGGAAATAAAAACAATTAAGGGTTCTTGGCTATTAAGCAAGTGGAATTCATAAAGGTAAATTCACTAGAACTAGATATCATCGAAACTAAGTAAAATCAAACCTCTAAATAATTATCTCTCTGATATTTCTCTATTTTGTGTGTGTGCTTGCTGGTTATTTCTAGTTAATTTATTTTAGTGTGAAAAAAATTTGATTTCTGAATTTTCTAAATAAAAAATAGTTTATTTTAATTATAAGCATTAATATAAATTTCAATACATACTATTTGTGGGAAAGATACTTTATTTATCATATATTAAAATTTGACATCTTGCACTTGCGAGCATAAATCACGCAACAATTTTTTGATGTCGTTGTTGGTGAGTATTTTATTTGAATTTATATTAGTATTGTTACTAATTAGTATAGATTTTGATTTAGAGTTTAATTTATTTTTTCTAGTCATTCGTTGTTTTTATTTTGATTTGTAGTTTACTCGAAGAACTCACAGTCTTGATTCTACTTTTTGATCTTAAGATCAAAAGAACCAAAAGATCATTAAGAAAGAAAAGATGAAGAGAGGAAATCAAGGCAATGGCTGAGACTAAGGAAGATGAAAAACCGACAACCTTAGTGTCAATCAAAGATCACTTTAAACATGTGATCCATGACCATTATTCTAGCATAGCTCGTGGAACTATCAATGCAAATAATTTTGAGTTGAAGCTTGCACTGATCAACATGGTTCAGAAGAACCAATTCAATGGAAGTACCACTGCAAATCCTCATATGCATCTGAGGACATTCTTGGAGAACACGGATACGGTAAACATTAATGCTTTTTTTGAAGATATTTTAGACCGCGTTTGTTTTTGTTTTCTCTCAGGGATCAGCAAAGATGTTGGCTTCAATCACTATCGTTGGGGAGCATAATTACTTGGGAAGAAATGCAGTAAAATATTTGGCAAAATATTTTCCTCCTGCCAAGTCCACCCTTGATTGAGATCAGCACATTTAGGCAGCATGATTTGGAACAGGTGTACAAAGCATGGGAGCGGTACAAGGACTTACTAATAAGGTGCCCGAACCATAACTCCAAGGACTGGCTACGAATCGAATTGTTTTACAATGGTTTGAATATGCCCACGAGGATGTCCGTGGATTCAACTGCTGGAGGCACTAATTTTCAAAGGATCCTGCTCAGGCGTATGACATGCTAGAACAGATAATGATCAATAGCTTTCAATGGCCTACTGTACAAGCTAGAGTTAAGAAATCAGTCGAATCTATGTCGTAGATCCTACAACATCTCTTTCTGCTAAAGTCTCGGCATTGACTACACAAATAGCAGCGATGAACTAGGTGAGTATAGCGAATTCTAAAAGTGTGGCAATCACCATTGAAGAGTCACACACTCTTGAAGAGGCCCAATACATCAACACTATAGGCTATGCAGGATATCGATGTGACGCTCGGGGCTGAGGAGGGAGGTAGTGATCGCCGGTGCCAAGAGGTTGCACGAACAATGAGCGGCTCCTGGTAGGCTTCTAGGCGGAGGGAGACATGAATGAACCGATCCCGTGCCGGAATGAGAGGGAATTCTGAGACTGTGTAGGTATGGGACTACATAGTTGAGGAGGGTTTAAAAGATTTCATATGTACTGCTCATATCAAGAAGGTGCATCTTCTTTTCGGGAGTTCATCACATAAGAACTCCAAAGTTAAGCGTGCTTGACTTGGGGCAATTATAGGATGGGTGACCCCCTGGAAAGTTTCCAGGGTGCGTGTGAGTGAGGACATAAGCACGCTGAAAAGACCCGTCTTGATACAGTGGGGCGTTACAAATGGTATCAGAGCCGACCTCTCTTAGTACGGTATGGTTCGGGGACGAACCAAGCGAAAGCTGGTGGGCATGAGACGCCCGGGGCTGAGGAGGCAGGGAGTGATCGCCGGTGCCAAGAGGTTGCACGGACAATGAGCGGCTCCTGGTAGGCTTCTAGGCGGAGGGAGACATGAATGAACCGATCCCGTGCCGGAATGAGAGGGGATTCTGAGACTGTGTAGGTATGGGACTACATAGTTGAGGAGGGTTTAAAAGATTTCATATGTACTGCTCATATCAAGAAGGTGCATCTTCTTTTCGGGAGCTCATCACATAAGAACTCCAAAGTTAAGCGTGCTTGACTTGGGGCAATTATAGGATGGGTGACCCCCTGGGAAGTTTCCAGGGTGCGTGTGAAAGAGGACATAAGCACGCTGAAAAGACCCGTCTTGATACAGTGGGGCGTTACAATCGAGGTAACCCTGTTCCAAATACTTATCATATTGGTTTATGTAATCATGAAAGTTTCTCTTATTCAAATAACAAGAATCTATTGAATCCCACTCGGGGATTTAATACAAACAAAGGAGAAGGAAACCCATCTTTTGAAGAATTAGTAGGGACTTTTGTTGCTGAATCTGGACAAAAGATGGCAAAGACTGAATCTCGTCCGATAGCTTGTATATGCATATGAGAAATATGAATGTCACGATGAAATGTTTGGAGACACAAATTGGACAACTCGCGAATGCACTGAAAGATCAAAACAAATGTCAGTTCCCGAGTAACACTGAGGTGAATCCATTAGAACACTGCAAATCCATAGTGTTGACAAGCAGAAAAGAAGTTGCAGTTGATGAAATAAAAGCATAAGTTGAGAAGGAGAATAAAGTTGAAGAGGCTGAAGTTGGGGGTAGTGCGAATGGCGAGAGCAATCCTATGGAGTCAATGAATGGATCCGAACAGAAATATACACTGAAGTCGAAGCTCCATTACCCGCAGAGATTCAAGAAGAAAGAGTTGGATGAATAGTTTGCCAAGTTTCTTGAGATTTTCAAGAAACTCCACATCAACATTCCATTCGCCGATGCTTGGATCAAATGCTGAATTATGACAAGTTCTTGAAAGAGGTGATTTCTAGGAGCGAAAGTTGGAATAGATTGAGATGGTGAATCTGACTGAAGAGTGCAGTGCTATCCTTCAAATGAAGCTACCACAAAAATTAAAAGATCCAGGGAGTTTTACGATACGTTGTACTATTGGTTCTTCTAATTTTAATAAAGCACTATGTGATTTAGAAGCTAGCATTAATGTTAAGCTTTTATCTGTTTTCAGGAACTTATGACTTGGGGAGGTGAAACCCATGACAATATCATTGCAGCTAGCAGATAGATCCCTCACATATCCATGTGGAATCATTGAGGATGTTCTGCTAAAGATTGATAAATTTATTTTTCCTCCTGATTTTGTGGTGCTAGATATGGAGGAAGATGAAAACATGTCGTTGATCTTAGGGAGAACATTCTTGGCTACTGCTAAATCAAAGATATATTTCAATAGAGGAGAGTCGTTACTGTATTTAAGGAGGCTAGCAATTCATCCAAGGAAAAGATATTCATGATTGAGCAAGCACAGACAATGGAACGCTACAACAAAGTCGAGAGTAAAGTAAAAGTGTGAAGAGGGTATGATCCACTGGTGGCAAAGAAGAAGAAGAAAAAGAAAGTGAAGTTCAAAAAGATTGTCGAGTATATTTTGAGGGTGAAAGATAAGGCAAAACCTCCAATAAAATAGCGTTAACGGGCTAGAACCAGCTATAGTCGGGCTAAGGACTATAAACTAAGCGCTTCTTGGGAGGCAACCCAAGCTAGTATCCTTTATTTCTCTTTTGTTTTAATTTTAGTTTCGTTGTTTTTATTTCAAATGTTGATTGGGCATGAATAACTAGACATTAATATTTTTTTTAGCTTTGTAAATGAAAATTTTGAACCCCCAGCACCTAGGCCCCAAAAATCAGCGCCTAAGCGCTGAAATGAGGCCAGAATGCAAAGATGCGGAGCTTAGGTGCTGCAGAGAAGTGCCTCGGTGCTTAAGAAAAAAATTTAATAGGTGTAGTGCCTAAGCGTCACTTATTAGCGCCTAGGCACTCCGCCCCCACCCCCGACCCTAAAAAAATTGGGAAAGAAGACGGAGGATGTTGATGATAGTGTCGAGTCCCGATGTTCGGCACCCGAGGTACGTGTCCTTTGCTTTCATTTATTACTGTGCATTGGGTAAAATGCATGTATTTAAGTTTGGGGTGTGAAAATTTGATGAGTTAATTTTAAGTTGTGCTTGATTTTTTTATGATGATTTGATTGATGATTGGTGAGTTAAATGCATGATATTGTAAATGTGTTGGTCTATGATTATGAAAATAATTGTTGTGCTAAAAGATATGTGAAATCAGTCAGTGTTAGCTATGTTTTATCTTGAATTCTCACCCATATGAATCAATTCCATGATTTTTTTATACTCCTGACAATTAGAGAACAATTATGTGTATTTGTGATGTGGATTAGAGGAATTGATTCTTAAATATTATGATTTTTTCTTGAACCCGAGGTAGATTTTTATGAACACAGAAAGATTTAGGCAATTATTGAATAAATTGAGCCTTTTATTGAGCCTTTTTAGTCACTATTTAAACATGGGAAGTACAAAACAAAATGAGTATCTAAAAAGTTGCAAAGAAAAATGTGTAATGGTGGAGAAAGTAAGGTGAGGGGAGACCTTGAAAAAAAATAGATTGAAACGGAAGGAAAAATTTAGTTTCGAATAATCAATACATCGAACGTGTTGGGCTATTGTACATGTACAGATTCGCCAACTTTTCTAGGATGTAGCTCATGCGATGAGTATGAAATGAATGGATTTAGAGAGTCTATCCACAATTACCCATATACCATGTCGTGATTTTGGAAATCCTACGACAAAATCCATGAAAATATGCTCACATTTCCATTCGGGTATTTATAACGGTTGCAGTAGCCCACTCGGTATTTGGTGTACGGCTTCCAATTTGATGACACACTAACCACTTAGAGACGAAATTTGTGACGTCTTGCTTCATTCCATTCCACAAAAATCACTTCTTCTAGTCCTTGTACATTTTGATGCTTCCTCGATGAATGGAAAATTTCAATTTTTGACCTTCTTTCATGATTTCTTTGAGTAAATTTTATACATCTGGCACACACAGTCGATCTTGAATCCAAAGAACATTGTTGCTGTCTAATTGGTGTTCAAGACTTTTTCCTTCCTTGACGTGAGCTTTGATCTTTGTCAAGTTAGGGTCTTGATCTTGACTTAACTTTATCGTCTCATGCAAATATGGTGCAACAGTTACTGCTGTAAGGAACATCTTTCCCATGTTCTTGCGATTCAAAGCATCAGCCATATTGTAGGCTTTCCCCGGATGATAATTGATGGTCAGGTCATAGTCCTTTAAATGTTCTATCCACCTTCTGTGTCTCATGTTCAATTATTTTTGTGTAAGGACCCGATGCTAATTATCCTATTATTTGGCTAGATTTGTTAATAATTATTTTAAAGTGTTGTATTAAAATAATTTAACCAAATAATTTATTTGTGTGTTAAAAATATGTATTAGTAAATATCGTTGTATAGACGATATTAAAAATACATATTTAATTTTTATGACACATATGAGTTGAAATTAAATTGACCGAGTCAAGTTTTGCACTCCGTTAAATAAACACACACACAAAAGCATACAAAATATTATTATTGGCATTCTCTCTCTCCTTTCGTTTCTCTCTCTCCGTCGATTCCCCTATTCTTCCTTCTCTTTTCCTTTCTTTTCAATTTTTGGTGCCTTTGACCGGCGATATCTCCTCCGTCGTTTGCCCGATTTCAAATCCGAAAGTAGTTTCAAAATCCTTGCGACAAGGGCTTTCTTTTGGTACCAATTTCGTAAGTTTTTCTTGTGTTGTTCGAAAATCCATTTCCGACCGACACCGTCGTTTGCCGCCCTTGTTGCCGCCGTTCGTCACTGGATCTAGAAGGAAGTAGTGTTGTTCTGGTTGTTTAGACCTTTAATTCGAAGTTTTGAGGTATATTTCGAGTTAGGGTTTGAATTTGAGAATATTTGGTTGAATTCGAATCTAGATAATTGATATATGATTATTTGTTGGTTATAGGTGCTATATTTGAGCCTATTGGAGGTATCGATCGAATTTTCTATTTTTTTTGGAATTAATTTCAAAAATTCAGATTGTATATTTTAGGGATTTTTGAACTATTGTGTTGAATTATTGATTGTTTGGGTCTTGGAATACCTTAGAATTAGTATATAATAGTTCTGGAACTTATTGGCATTTTAAAGAAATTTCAGAATATTAATTTGGGTATTTTCGACCCTAGGATTGAATATTTAAATTGTTTGGAAGTTGAAATATATGTTAGGATTGATGGAAATGGTAATTTTCTCAGGTTTGGAGTAATTAGGATTGCACCAAGTTTGTAAAAATTACACTAGTAATTATTTGGCAATTAAGGTACGGATTGATCGCTATCTTACAGCCTTTATGAGGATATGTAAAATGCCTAATTGTTATTTGAGGTCTTGGATTGTTTATATGTTTTATTTGATGATTGTGATGAATCATGCATTGCATTCATATAGAGCCATTATCCTCTTATTTCTGAGATTTTTATCCACTTTGTTGATGAGTTATTTAGGCATCAGAGCCAAGGGCATTTTAGCGTCATACCTCTGATGACCAGCGTAAGGGCCGCGCAGTTCTGCAGACTGTTTCCCCTTGACTCATACTGTTGCAGGGCCGCACAGTGTTTGATACTACTTCCCCTAGCACAGGTAGCCATGGATATAGCTATTGTTTCGTTGGATCCAGATTTGATATCCGATGTTCTTCGGTACCTCACACATGCATTTCATTAGTTATTTTTCATATCATTTATTTTGATGTATTTTATTTGATCTTCGTACTGGGGTTTGACCCCTGTCCCTCAGGACTGCTGTTGTGTTGTTGTTATTACCATGGCAAGTAATATAGGTGGTTCTGTTGCCTCTGGTGGTGCATCTGCCAGTAGAGCCCAGGGATGGTATTGAGTTGTCATCGAGTTCCCAGATATTATGTATTATTATTGGAGTCTGTTATTTTCCGGGGAGATGCGCCGTGTATCTGTATCGATATTTTTACAATATTTGGGATTTGCTTGTTGGTGTGTTTAGCCTTGCCGGCTTGCATGTGTTTAGTTCTGACCAGTGCGACTGTAGGTTTGTGTTGTTGAATTGGATTTTATTTTCGAGTAAAGTATTTTTGTCTGAGTTTTGATTTCCCTGGCATGTTCAATTTACGGGGAGGTCATGCCGAATTTTTGGTAGGCCCGAAAGCAAAATTTTTAACTCGTTTTAGCTGATTACATTAATTAATCTTGATTGTATGATCATTAAATACTAATCAGGAATGAGCCCTCACATTTTGTGTGAACATGTACATAAGACTCTGGTTGTAATGGACCGGGTGCGTCCCTCTGCCTCTGGCCCATCTGGCCTCAGCTCTGGGGGCCCGCGACCATACTCATGATCTTCTCTCCACCTGGAAAGGAGAGTTTTTGTCCTCCCCAGGATTTGAACTTGGACCACCAGGCATATATCCAAATTCAACTCAATCCTAGTATCACTAAGCTGATCCCTTTTATGTAATGGACCGGGTGCGTCCCTCTGCCTCTGGCCCATCTGGCCTCAGCTCTGGGGGCCCGCGATCATACTCATCATCTTCTCTCATCCTGGAAAGGAGAGTTTTTGCCCTCCCCAGGATTTGAACTTGGACCACCAGGCATATATCCAAATTCAACTCAATCCTGGTACCACTAAGATGGTGGAAAACTTATCCTAGGAGGTTTCAAACATGAATCTATATTCTGTCATTTGTAAAGTGAATCTGGTTGGTTCAAACCCAAGGGAGTGGTGGATTGACATTGGTGCCACTCGCCATGTTTGCTCTGACAAAGAGATGTTTGCAAATCTTGAGGAATCCGAGAACGGGGAAATGTTGTTCATGGGAAATTCTGCAACTTCTGAAATCAAGGGACAAGGGAAAGTGGTTCTGAAGATGACCTCTGGAAAAGATCTAACTCTGAACAATGTGTTTCATGTGCCAGAAATCCGTAAAACTTGGTGTCTGGGTCGCTACTTAACAAGCATGGTTTTCGCATTGTGTTTGAGTCAGATAAAGTTGTTTTGTCTAAAAGTGGAATGTTTGTAGGAAAAGGCTATGTAAGCAATGAGTTGTTCAAACTCAATGTAATGGTTATTAAGTCCGTGATCAATAAAACTAAATCTTCTGCTTACTTGCTTGAGTCTTCCAATTTATGGCATGGTAGACTAGGACATGTTAATTATGATATGATTCGTAAATTAATTAACTTGAAAAGCATTCCTACATTCAAAATTGATACACAACACAAATGTGAAACTTGTGTTGAGGCAAAACTAACAAGATCATCTTTTCAAATAGTTGAAAGAAAAATTTAACCCCTTGATTTGATACACTCTGATCTATGTGATTTAAAAGGAGTACAAACACGTGGTGGAAACACATACTTCATTACTTTTATTGACGATAGCACAAGATATTGTTATGTGTATATTCTTAAAAGTAAAGATGAAGCTATTGAAAAGTTTTTCCAGTACAAAAGTGAATTTGAAAACCAACTTAGCAAGAAAATTAAGTTGTCCAGAAGTGATCGTTGAGGTGAGTATGAATCACCATTTGCTGAGTTTTGTGCTCAACATGGTATTAGACATGAAAGAACAGCTCCTTACTCTCCTCAGCAAAATGGTGTCATAGAGCGAAAGAATCACACTTTGAAAGAAATGATGAATGCACTGTTACTGAGTTTTGGTTTACCACAGAACATGTGGGGAGAAGTTGTTCTAACAGCTAATTATCTTTTAAATAAGGTACCCTGAAAGAAGCAAGATAAAAGTCCATATGAATTATGGAAAGGAAGAACACCTTCTACCAATATTTGCGAATGTGGGGGTGTCTTGCCAAGGTAGCCGTACCTACTCCGAAAAAGGTAAAAATTGGACCAAAAACTGTTGATTGCATTTTCATAGGATATGCACACAACAATAGCGCCTATCGATTCCTTGTGTAAGAATCTCAAATTCCTGACATTCATAAGAATACAATAATGGAATCAAGAAATGCTTCGTTCTTTGAACATGTGTTCCCTTGAAAATCTAAGGAAGAACCAAGTTCATCCAAAAGATTACATGAGACAATGGAAAAAGAACAAGAGGTTAACTACGAGGTTGAACCTAGACGTAGCAAAAAAGTGTGAATTCATCTGAAGGACCTCAATGGAAAGAGGTTACAAATTCTAAAATATAATCCATTTTACAAAATCATACGTGAGAACTTGTGGACCTTTCTCTGGGAAGAAAACCACTAGGTTATAAATGGATTTTTAAACGAAAAATGAAATCAGATGGAACAATAGATAAGTATAAAGCCAGATTGGTAATCAAGGGTTACCGTCAACGTGAAGGGCTTGATTACATTGACACTTATTCTCCAGTCACGAGAATAACTTACATATGAGTGATACTTGCAATTGCCGCATTGCGGAATCTTGAAGTACATCAAATGGATGTAAAGACTGTCTTTCTAAATGGATATTTAGAAGAAAAAATTTACATGAAACAACCTGATGGGATTTTCTGCACCTGGGCAAGAAAATAAGGTTTGTAAATTGGTGAAGTCTTTGTATGGCTTAAAGCAAGCACCAAAATAATGGCACGAAAAATTTGATAAATCCATGCTAGACAGTGGATTTAAAGTCAATGAGTGTGACAAATGTGTATACGTAAAGAACACTGAAAGTGGCTATGTCATTTTGTGTCTTTACGTGGATGACATGCTTATCATCGGAAGCAATGATAAGATGATCAAATCCACCAAGAAACTGCTGAACTCGAAATTAGACATGAAGGATTTGGGAGTCAACATCTATCAAAGAATCGGGGTGAGAATATCTCCCAATTAGAATACTTTCGAGTAATTGGTAGTCTGATGTACTTAATGAGTTGTACACGACCAGACATAGTCTATGCAGTAAGCAAATTGAGTAGATTCACGATTAATCCAAGAGATGAACACTGAAAAGCAATTATCAGATTGCTTAGGTAATTAAGATACACTCGTGATCATGGGCTGCACTATACTAAATATCCTGCTATTATTGAAGGATACAGTGATGCAAACTGGATATCTGATATGAAAGACTCAAAATCTACAAGTGGATTTGTATTCACTTTAGGAGGTGCAACAATAGCTTGGAAATCTTCTAAACAAACTGTAATAGCCAGATTCACGATGGAATCTGAGTTTATAGCACTTGATAAGTGTGCTGAAGAGGCTGAATGGTTGCGTATATTCTTAGAAGATGTTCCAGGATGGGTGAAACCTGTACCGGCTATTTTCATTCATTGTGATATCCAATCTGCGATCGAAAGGGCACAAAGAAAGAGGTATAATAGAAAGTCTAGACATATACGTCGTAGACACAATACCATTAGACAACTACTCTCAATTGGAGTTATCTCTATTGACTATTTAAAGTCAAAGGATAATATAGCGGATCCGTTAATCAAAGGGTTAAACAGATAGTTAGTTGAAAAATATTCAAAAGGAATGGGACTGAAGCCTATGGAATAAATTGGTGCGAAGGAAAACCCAACCTATGCTGACTGAATATCCCAAGAACTAGGTTCAATGGGACAACCTAATCGCACTGGTTTGGTAGATCACTGTGGGGGTTATCCCTAGTCTATTCCTATTGCAAACAGTGAATATTGAGGATATGGCTTTTAATTATTCTGATGAAATTAAACATAGAATCACCTATGTGAGAGAGAAGTGGGGCTTCTAAGGAATTGCAAGGCTCAATTTTAGACCCTTTTACAGAACCAGGCGTGTGTTCATGGCCAAAAAGAACAAAATCATGAAAACTAAATTGTATCAGGGAGAGTCCTGTGTGAAGTATATCTTAATTTACACAAATGGATGTACAGTTCAAAGACGTCTACTGTCAACTGTCAACCAGTACATTACTATGCTTTCACAAGGGAAGGTTCAAAGGATAACACCTACCTATCCTATGCATGATTCAACTGTAGAGCTTTATCACCAAAATTCGTATCAATTTTCATTCATGTGGGGGATTGTTGGAAATATATTTAAATTAAATTTTTTTGAATGAAAATTATGGATCATGGATGTGAGAGTGTCCTTTGGCTCTCCACAATCTTGAATTAATTTGAAACTTTTGGCTCTCCACATTCTTGAGTTAAATGAAAGATTAATTGAGTTAATTAATCTTATGACTCTTGGTGTGATTTTTGAAGCTTATAAATAGTGTGCTCATTTCCTCAATCCACACACACAATATTGAAGATCTCATTCAAGTAGTCTCTGGCATTTCATATTGTAAGCTTTTCATTTGGCCTCCTTAAGTTTTGGTGATAAAGTAAAGGTACGATTCGAGTTCGCCAAAGTAGTGAATTTGTGCTTAGTTTTCTACTGGTTCAACCGTTGTATCCTGAGAAACAGACGTCGGTACGTGTTGATCCTCAAGCATCTTGTGGAGGTGACGAATCTGTTTTAAGGAAACTGTACTTATTACAGGCCTCGATTTGCTTTACAGTTTTCTTATTATTTATCATTTGCTTTACTGTTTCCTTGTTGCTTAATCAGTTGTTTATTACTGTTCAGTATTTAAGCATTCGTTATACTGTTGTATTTTTTCTGATCAATTCGCGTTTAGCATTTTGACTAACACCACAAACTAGCGTTCCTTTTGTTTTCTTCGAAGAAGAAAAAGGTGCTCACTCATTCCCAAAGCACACGTTTAAATTAATAATATTAAATTCACCAGGACAATTCCTAAATATATCCCTGTATCATTTTCCGTATTATATCCCTTTCACTTTTCATGTTCCAAATATATCCCTGATTCATTAAATAGTTTCTTGAATTTGTTCTTAAAACTAAATAATGCCCATTCTACCCTTTATTTCCCTATTTAAAATTTAAAGGCTTAATCCCATCATGCTTCCGTCAGTAAATTAAAGCAGAATACCTCTTTGACCACACTATTGCCGGGTTATGTCCACCGGGTTTTACAGGTTTTTCCTCATAACCAAACCACGCGATCGCAACCGATGGTTCCTGACACAGACTCCTTCAGCAGCAGCTAGCACAACCCTATTTCGTTTCCTACCTTAGGGCGTATAGTAAAAGCTTAATTTTTTAAATAAAATAACATGATAGAGAAGAGCTTCGGAAATTTATTCAGACAACATATTATTACATAAATCAACCTCCTTTGAAGAGGAGGAGATAACTTGTTTAGCTACTTATAGTAGCCTTGTTCTTGAAATACATAAAAGTAAAACTTAATACTATAGAAAGAGAAATATTACAATGTTTTATTTGTAAGAAAACTGAAGAAAATGATCGATGTCTTCAGCTTTCTTAAAATCCTGTATTTATAGCCGAAGTTTCACTCGTTTCACCGAGAAACTTCAGGAAATCTTACAGCTGTCTTGAATTCTTTATGCCATTATTGATGGCATCTTTTGCTAGTGGGAGTCACATGCCTGATGGCATGTTTTACTAGTGGAGGAGTCACATGCTTGACTTTTTTTTTTTGAATTTATTCTCCTCACATGCCTTCTTTATTGTTGTCGGGGCATCTTTTTCTTTTGCAGTGGGCCCCTGGGAAACGCGGTTTTGGTGGTCCCTGTCCACCTTTGCTTGTCTCGGAAAAATCTTTTCGATCCGTTCGGGGTTTGAAGGTTTTTTCGAATTCTGGCTCCTTCTGGTTTGGACATTCTGGGCAGATATTCTCTGACCATCTTCCGATATGAGCCATGTTACAAAATTTTCGGCGAGTTTCTTTACTCCCCGGTAGCTTGTTGTTCCACAAAAAGTTCCTCTTCTTTTCGAAGAGTTCTTCCGCAAAAGCCATAGTTTTTCCTGTCATTGTGTTTAACAGGAATGATCCGTTCACAGAATTTTGATAAAATTTGAACGAAAACTTGACCTTATCCATCTCGGTGAGACAAACCCAAATAACCCATGCCCTTCTGGTTGAAATTTCATTTTATCCAAAGGTGGACACCAATGGTATTTCTTCAAATATAGGATCCTTGATAAATCCTTGATTATTCATGTCAGGTCTCCTTAGCTTGATGAAATGAAAGGGCTCGTGTGATCCTTTCCCTGTTGGTTCTGGAGCTGCACTAAAGAAGTATAACTCGAGCACATCTCCTCTGGACAAATGATCATTATTTGCCCATGTTTCTTGGACTGCTTCCTGAATCCAGTTTGGTAGTTGTGATATTTTCTGGAAGCCTGGTGAAGTTGTATAAACTGAGGCTAGAGCCCCAAATTCATACCATAGCTTTACATCCTTAGGATTGACATTGTTTTTTAGCCAAACCCTTGGATATATTCCTGCAACATCAACCCTGCAAGTGATCGGGTTGATTTCACTTCTTGTACTTAATTTCTCCCATCTTTGTTGATAAACCTGAAATGGAGAAATTACAGCTGGGTTAGTATCAATCTTAGATTTTCCTTTGTCAGTGTGGGGCCTAAGATTGATCTCTTCCTCTTTTACCCCAGAGGCGGAGGGTTGACTTGATGAGTTATCCTCATCAATTGTTGCTTTATCTAGATCATCAAAAGCTGATGATAGATTAGCGCTTGTTTCTTGAGTATTAGAATCCTCAACATATTGTTTTAAAACCGGTGGTTGTATTTCTTGTTTATGAGAAACCAGTGGTTTTTCTATGGCACGCATAATTGGCCCTTGAATAGCAGCCCATAGTTGAGTTTGAGCTTGCATACATCCTGTGATTCGATTGGATACTTTGATCCGATCAGCTTGTTGTAACCTGCCCGCCATATCGGCACTTATGACAAGCTGGTTGAACTCGGTTTGAAGAAATCCAAGGTGTTCCCTGAGATGCCTCTGCATTTTCATGATGGAATCTACGTCACTGCCTTCCATCTCTTGTTACGAAATCTGCAAGAATATTTTCATGAGATTTAATAATAACAATATCAAAAATATAATTTTGACATAAAGCTTGCCATCTTAATAACCTAGCCTTCTCAGGTTTAGATTCAATCTTATTCCTTTGGAAAGCATTTACCTGAGTGTTATCAACCTTCAAAGTGAATTTTTTAGCAAGTAAAAATAATGGCCATTTTTTGAAAGCCCTTTTAACTGCATAAAATTCCTTTTCGTTGATATGCCATCTGATAGCCTCAGATTCTGAAAAAAGACTGTTATAGTATCTGCATGGTATTTCTCCATCCGGAGTGATCTTAGTAAGAACTGCTGCCCACCATTCATTACTGGCATCTGTAAATAACACCAAATCATCTTCATCCACGGGTATAGCCATTTTTGGGAGATTCTTACATATCTCCTTTAATTGGTTCACCCCTTTAGTATGTTCATCGGTCCATATAAACCTTGCATCCTTTTTTAACAAAGTACTAAACACTTTTCTATACATTACCAGATTGTTTATGAACATCCTTGCAAAATTAACTACTCCTAGAAAACTTTGGAGTTGTTTTACATCTTTGAGTTTATCTGGAAAATTCTTTACATTTTCCACAATATGAGGTTGTAGAATTATTCCAGTTTCATCAATCTTAATTTCAAGGAATTCAATTTTCCTTGTTGCTATGACTGCTTTCTTTTCAGATAAAACCAATCCTTCTTGTGTACAAATTTTAGAGAAAATCTCTAAATGTTTAATATGTTCATCTATGTTTTTTGATGCTATAAGAATATCATCAATATAAACAAACATGAAGTTGAAATAATCTTTAAAAAGATTATCCATCTTTCTTTGAAATATTTGGGGTGCATTAGCCAATCCCATAGGCATAACTTCCCAGATATAATGTCCTTGTGTTGTAGAGAAGGCTGTGAATTTCTTACTGCCTTCTTCCATTTGAATCTGGTAAAATCCAGACTTACAATTAAATTTTGAGAACACTCTAGCATTTCGTACACAACTAATTAGATGTTCTCTACTGGGTATGAAGTACCCATCAAACTCCAGGATTTTATTAATACCTTGGTAGTTAATAACTAACCTGGGTTTTCCTCTTTTTATTTCACCAAAATTTCTGACCAAAAAACCTGGGCTTCTATATGGTGAAACTCCTTCTTTGATTAGACCAAGGTCCAAATGTTCCTTGATAATCATTCTCATATCCCTTTGATCTGTTATGTTCATTGGGATAGGCTATATCTGAAGAATTCATACTCTTTGCCTTCCTTTAGAGTAAGACTGGATTTGAGTTGATTTCTATCCCACCATGTCAAAGGATGCTCGTTGTAACTTTTTTTTAGCCTTTTTTTGACATCTTCAAGGGATACCTTATTTTCTAACTCTATATCTCTGTGATTTAGAGTTACTTTGAGAAGCTCCATATCCTCTGTTTGGAGTTCTTGTTCTGTTGTTATTTTCAACATGGTTTCTCCAAACCTTCTTGGATCTTTCATTTTTGGGTGAAAAAGTTGTCCTTTATCACCACGCTGGCTGCGAAATATTATCGGTATTTGTCGATAAAAAGAAACCTTGAGTCTTTGAACGATAATTTTATGATCACAAATTGTAGTGAACATAAGTCTTCTTGACTCATTGTCTTGTGTGTACTTCTTAAACATTTGTAAGAAGTTATTTCCTAATAGGATATCAGCTCCTGTATCATGGAAATAGATTGGTGGTGTCTTTACCTTGTACCAAGGTGTTTGACCTACTCCTCCTATAAGGATCTCTACTTGTTTTATTCCTTTGCAAAGAATTAAAATTCTGAGAGAGAAATCTCGTCTAGCAATTTTTGGCAATTCTTTTTCACATTCTTCAGGGAAGACTCATCTTTTTGCTGTACAAATTCCTGCTCCCGAGTCAATATAAGCTGCAAAATATTCAGCCTTATATTTTTCATACAACATCCCTATTGGAATGTATATGGAGAAAGGACTTGTTGTCATTTTTTAAAGGGATTACTAAATGGCCCTGCCATTTTTAACAGACTGTGTTGTAACTCAGTAATCCGATTAAGACTATTTACCTTTAGTTTTCCTAAGGCCTTAAAAGGTAGAGTATGGTTACTCATTTCCACTTCTTCAATGCGTTCTAGTAAATCATGTTCATGACTTACTAATTTCAACAATTGCTTCTTCCTCTGTTTGTAAACAGAGTTTTCAAATCTGATTAAGGGATTGTTCCTTATCCAATTCTCTTGGTTTTCCATCTCGTAGAATTCTTATTGAATCCTCCAAGTCTTTTCTTTTGCCATAAACTCTATTCCTTTTTCAAGACGTTTCCATGGTTTATGGTCCTCCAGAAACTCTAGGCCAAGAATGAGCTGATCCACTTCTTTTCCTGGAATTCCACAGATTTGTACTTCCAATTCTCCAATATTTATTAATCCTTGGTAAGTTCCTGTTACCTGCTGCTCTAAATAGTAAATCGAGTTACAAGGAAATTGGTTCCTGTGACTTGTAATTTCGAATACTATTTTGACTTCTTTCCATCCTTCTGGAGATCTAAGTTTTTCTATTATTGAAAACTCCTTTTTTCTGATGGAATTTCTTGAATAGGAGATTTTTCCCACCTTCGACTTGTCATTCGGTCACCTTGGAAAGATAACCTTCGGGGTTCTATTTTTAAATCTCTGTATAGAACCGGTTTATCTTGTATTTGAATGTCTGTTTCCTGAATTAAAGGAATCTCGATTCTTTCCGGGTATATTGCTTGAGCAACTTTTCCAAAGATTTCTGGAATTTCAATAAACTCATTTCTAATAAATAATTCAGAATGGTGCGTATTAGAAAGAGTCTATGAAATTTGATAAGTAATAGAATATGGTCTATTACCTTCCTTCATTAATCTTTTTTCCTTGAAGTTTTGATGCAATGTCAAGGCTCGACTAAAGTCTTTGTCAGCTAAATTGTAGGCTATTCTTGGATAAATAACTCCTACAATTTTTCCTGCGCATAGATTTCCTGAGATCGTACCCAAAACAGCATCTTGGATATTCCCCATTCTTTTATCACATACTACGATATCTATGGGTGAATCTATTTCTTCTTTAAAAGTTGCCTAGATCATTATTTGGATTGCTCCAATATGAATCCAAGACATCGTTCTTGCTACCTCACTTTTCAGTTTTTGCAATTTCTCTCTTACTTCATCAAAAGAAATTAACTGCATCTCTATTTGATTACTTGTTAACTCCATCGGGATTGCCATTTCCCTTCTGGATACTTTATAAATCAAATGATGTCTTCTTTGTCTTAGCCCTAGGTTGCCTAAGACCCTCTCTACTTGTCCTGCCGAAAATCCTAGGTACTTCTGTAATGTTGGATTTTCTCTCATAATCCTTTGGACTATATTATGAGATATCATGGTTTGACTAAAAAATCCAGCCAAACTCTCATGTGTTTCGTGTCGAAACACTTCTTCTTTATTCTGATTGTGATTCTGATTCATCTTCAGATTCATCTTGGCTAAACAATATCTCTTCTTCGTATATACTTTCATCTGAGGGGATATCTTCAAATTGATATACTTGGACTAGATCTTGAAAGAATACCGCATCATCCATATCTGGTGTTGCTTCAAAGAGTTTAACTTCCTTTTTCTCGTTTTCTGGACAGTTTGTAGATATATGTCATCTTGCTTCACATGTCCAGCAGTTGCAATCCTTGAAACTTTCACTTGCTCTCATATGAGTTCTTTTGAAAGTTCTTCTAGATGGTGTTCTTCCCCTGCCTTGTGATGAGTTTGTTGTTGGGGATGTTCTTGTAGGTCCTCTTCTTCTACCTGATCTATAAGATCTGGCCTTTTGTTTGGATCAAAATGTTCTTGGTTTCCAAGAACTTTTCATTCTTTTACTGTAGGGATTATTTCTGAATTTCTTCCTTTTAAATCCCTGTGATTTATTCCCTATAACCGTAGGAAGATCATTTTCTCTACAACATAGAGGAGTATGCTTGTTAATACACCTTATTTTCTTGTAATTCTTCTGTAATGC
Source organism: Henckelia pumila (assembly GCF_033568475.1). NCBI lineage: Eukaryota > Viridiplantae > Streptophyta > Magnoliopsida > Lamiales > Gesneriaceae > Henckelia > Henckelia pumila. The sequence goes on from NC_133122.1 coordinate 141,867,732, forward strand.
TGCCATATGACACCATTCCGCCAATTTTCCTTTCAAAAAAAAGGTGCGTCTTGCCAAAGTATCAAGATTACCTGGAACGTATTCTTTTATCAGCATTTCTCTCCAGGGGCTTGGCATTTTTGCGAAAAATAGCTGAATGGCTACATTTTCTACAACTCCCGAATTTCATCTGTATTTGGAGAATAACATAATATATTCATCAACTAAATAGATATCATGTAACTCGAGGCTATACAGAGCTTAAGTATATCTTCTCTTTTTCTCTGTATCTTGATTATTGAAATAGTCTACCCCTATGAATTGTGCTTTAAAAAGGGTGGCCATTCTTCCTCCAATCTCGCTAAGTGATTCTCCTGCTAAGATTGATTCCTTGGTTTCTGGCATGGTCATTTCCCAAGCTATCTTGACAGATCTCATTAGACTCATTTCCAGAAGTTTGATAAATCTTTCTTTATTGAGATCTAAAGTTCCTGCTGCTATTCTCATGGCTGATGTCCAATCATCTATGAGATCTTCTCTGTTTTTGAAGTCTAGAACATCCAGGTTTAACATAACCCCATAAGGATGTATCGGGTCTAAAACGGTTTTTCCATAAGGATTTTGATGTATTGGTATATTACTCCTTCTTGATCTAGTTCCTGCTGGATGTGAATTTTCTCCAACATGGAACTCACTATGTGGTTCTTCTGTTTTAACCACATATCTCGGGGGATTCCCTATGGGTTGTTCACCCTCAGGAGAATTCATTTTTAGATCTACTACTTTAAGATTCGAAAAAGAATCCGCAAGATCTTGTAGATCCTCGAGATTTAATCTTTCTAAAGTAGTCATCAGATAGTGTTTTTCTCTGATACTGTCTTTATAAGATTAATCATCAATTCATCATCAGTTAAAGGTTTTTGAACCATTTTGGTTTTACGTTTCTGATGTAACAGAGTTTCGGTACCGAACGAGAGTGGTAACCTTCCTCTTGTATTTCCCTTTCTAGAACCAGAAGTATGTTCTAGATTTATAATTTTAGTTTGAAGATCCTTTAGAGTTACAAGAATTTCTTCTTGTTTTTTAAGGATTTCTCCAATCTGCCGAGGTATTTCATACAGCTGATTACTATAATATTGTACCGTCTTTTGAATTTCTCTAAGATCTCCGGAGAGTTTAGAGGAATCTGGTGTGATCTCTAGAAATTGAAAATTAGAAATCATATTTCTTAATCTCTTCAGAGAGTATAAAAGACATAAGTCTCTTTAAGTTCTGTTGTAAAGAATCTATTTTAAATAGATTCACTTGTTTATGGGATTTCATATAAATGAAATCCTTCTGGTTCAAACTCTCGTTTGAATCCATGGTTTGTTGAAAATCTCTTCCTCAACAAAGAAAAGTATGATTTAATGAATAATATAAAGTCTGAATAAAATTACCTAGGCTCTGATACCATTTTCTGAGCCCAGAGGAAATATTAATTATAATTGTTAGAATAAGGGTATTATAGGCAATTTTTAGTTTGAGGGACATATTAAGGAAACTATTTGTTAAATAAGGGACATAATTAGGAACGAATAAAGTGTTAGTATATTTTTGGGAAAGTTAAAAAACTTTAAGGACGTATTTGGGTTTTATCCCTAAATTCACCCCAATAAATAAATAAATAATTAGAGCATTTAAGGTGGATTTTTTAAAACAAATGATTAAAAATATTATGGACGTAGTTTAATTTTAACTTTACTGAAGATAAAATTTTGGCGGCCAATCATTTATTTGGGAGAACCAAGTGAAATACGAAAGGATAAATGATAAAGTTATCTTTCTTTATTGTTATAAATATATTGTTATTATAGATGATTATCTTTGTCTAGGTAGATTTGGAAGATTTGTAATCTGGATAAATATGTCAATATAATATCTGTAAAGATTTGTATTCTACTATTTCCCCTATAAATAGGAATGATTGAGTTCAATAAAAATTGCACCTGAGTATTGACTCATATGAATTCTCTCTTTTCTCATGAATTCTCTCTACTCATCTCTCTATTTTTATTATGATTTATAACACGTTATCAGCACGATGATGTAACCAACTGATAATGAAAATAATTCTCGTTTTATTGATGCTATTGGAATAGCACAACGTGTTGTCAATACTCAAATTTATGAGAGATATTCATTGGTGTTCTAGAAGTAGCACAAATATATATTCATTGGTGTTCTAGAAGTAGCACAATGAAAACAATTGATATATTGGTGCCCATGAAATATCATGAATATGTTGATGGCTATAAAGTACCACAACATGACTTTATATTGAAAATTTGAAGAAATTAATGATCATGATATAATATATTGAGAATTTTGAGAGATTCCTGATTACAATTTTGATATATCGAAATATGTTCATGAATTCATGATATAATATATTGAATATTGAGATATTCAAGATTAAGATTTGATATAAGATCAAATATATTGAGAATCTAAAGATATTTCTAGTTATAATATAATATATTGAGAGTTTGAATAGATTCATGATAAATATGTTATATATGATTTCGTATATTGAGAAAGTGAAGAAATCATGATTGATATCTAATATGATATCAAATATCTACAAATATCATTGAGAAAATTGATCACATGTCAAAATATATCAATATTGAAATATTGATAAAAAAAAAATGCAAGATTTGATAATATTCGTGAAGAATACTAATATAAGATCTAATATTTGGAAATATTCTCGAAGAATATAATTTAATGCCCTTTTGGTTGTTGAGGATCTTATGAATTGGGAAATTTAGTATAATTTCTCAATGAATATCGATATATGATCTAAAATTGTCAATATCCATAAGAAAATATTATTAAAGATATATGTGAGATATATATCAAAAGATATTGACTTCATATCGATTCGAATCGTATATTTGTTTTTAATGCTCTAGAAAAAGCATGATCTATTATTTGTCCCTATTTTATGAATAACGACTTGATGTTCAATGATGAACTGCATAGACTATTGATTGAAAATTATGAATGTGCGGTAGTAAGATTGCAACACTATCAACCGAAAAATAAAAATAAATTTTAAACCCAATGAATTGGACCATCATCTATATTGGGCAACGACAATGATGGATTGATGGTAGCCTATGCATGATGATGTCAATGGGTTGATTTATGTCTAACTTCAAGTCATTTTTTTTATTTATTGAACTAATTTATTTTTGGTAAATTAAGTTTATATTTATTTAAACTAAATTGTGGAAAACTCTAGCTTGTGTTTTGTTTTGATTCACATAAATTATTTTGATGATATAAAATAAGATAATTTGTGAATCTATTCTATTGGTTAATAAATCGCATGAGATGTCACATTAATTGAATATGCAATTTGATGATAATTTTTTCTGATTTAAGAATTTTATAGTTTAAGGATATATTGGGTTGTTAAATCTTTATGCCCTAAATTTTGATTATGGATTTTAAATTCTTCAATTTTGATTGTGGATATAAATTTTGAATTTTTTCAAAATCATTTGATTAAGCAATGATAGAGTATTTTTATAACATATTATTATCTTACAAGTGGAAACATAAATTTAATGTGAGATGACATTTGTGATAGATCGAATGTCACTGTTGAAGGTAAAAGATCTACTTGACGCATACAGGTATTTGAAAAGGTACGTCCAATTTTTTAATTTCAATTTTTTTATTATAATATCTTATTTATAATATTTTGTTCAAGAAAAGACAATTATGAAAGTTGTCTGATTAATGTGGTCTATTCTTGTAAGTGAATATGACAGTGCCAATGAACACAGTTGATACACTGTAGTTTAATTCTTTAACGAAGAATATGTCATCTCGTATAAAGCGAGACATGAATTATAAATTCGGCACAAAATATTAAGATATACGTCATAATCAAGTATTGCACTAAATGTACATTGTTATCTCATATCACTATTTAAATGATGTCGTACTTGAAGTACGTAAAAGGAATTTATTGATATCTATCAAGCAAGATATAAAAGTTTTTGGATACCATTGACGTCTATCCAAAATTATTCATCGTATGATGATATAAATTTATGAAAGATCTTGAAGATCGTTTGATTGACGATGAAAAAGATGATGTGCTTGATATTATAAATAGTGATACATAATATTGACGTATGTGTATTTTTGAATATAGTAGATATTGATTTGGTTTAAATAGTATATTACAAATCAATATTTCTAGAAGAGCTAGAAAGCTCCAAAAGTATCATTGATACAAATACTTTCAGAGTTTGGCATAATGAATTGAATCGAGCATTCAAATTACATAAATAGTTGAAAAACTATTGATAGTGCACAAAGATGTTAATGAATAAGCCAAAAGTTTATGGATCGATAAATATGGATGTTTTTTTTAATCAAAGATCCAGAAAATTTTATGAATTATTATTGCTTATCGAAATTGATATCACTATCATAAAATCTCAAATTGGTAGAGATTCCCATATTATCTGGAATGAATAAATAACGTGGGCCCACGAAGTGCAATATGATGTTTGCGAAAATACGTATTGAGAAAAATTTCCAGAATATGTAACCAAGACAAGATTGATCAAAAGAGGATATGCATATCAATTTTATGATTATAAATACGTTACTGTAGTTGATTTATTTTGCCTCCAATCAACTACTATACCATGCGAATAAATGCGTCATAGTTGGGGATATCTGAAATATATATTATGTCAAATGATTATGTAAATGAAAGTTATTAGTTGCGTGAGAAATGCACACAATAATCTCTTGAAGGGATTAAAAATATGTTGGAAATAATATATGATCAATTATCTTGAGCAATGATATTTTAATGACGCAAATTATCATTTGTTATTCTTGTAAAACAATGTTTTCAACATTGAGGGGGAGAAATTAGAAGCTACAAGAATATTTTTGAGATCGATCCCAGTGAAATATAAAGTGAACATGATGTTCAATGTTTAAATCTCAAAATACATTATTTGATCTTGTGTATAAGATCATTTATACTATTTAGTTTCATTTATGTTCAAGTTGAACAATGCATATAAATCGTCTTTAGTGACGAAGAACCTCTTTAAAGAAAATGAGTGAACATCTCAATGTGAAAAGAATAATGGAGGTTGGTAGCTATGAAAAGAATCGATTTCCTGCAGGACGATATCTTATATTACTTGCAAGTAAATGAAAAAGGACGCTAGAAGCGTGAACGACCAATTATTTCAATGAATCCAATTTGGATTATGTTATTCACGAAGAATAACAAGTATATCAAAATATGAGATTTCACAAATTATTTGGGATCAAAATGATATAATCATTCGCGTGTTTTGCTATTACGCAAAATGATTATTATTTTGAACTACAACTTGTTGAACTTTCAATAACAATGATATGTGGCAATATGAGCAAATATTAGCAAAGTTTCTCAAAATATTTCAAGTGGATTATGAGAAAATATTTTTTTTTGTCATGGATATACTGATTTGATGGTGATACATATAGAAACATCCTCGAAGGATTCGATGCTCAAAATATTGTTTTTGCCAACTTGAAGAATAAGAAAAGATATTTGGTCTTGAAGTACCATATCTATGGCAAAATCAGCATCTGAATCAATTTTTGGCAAATAAGTGCACAATATTGGAATAAGACGAGTTAATAATTTCAAGTGATGCTTGCAAGAGGGGGAGCAATCAAAGTTGTACTATTTTTTCCTTGTCTATGATTTTTTCCACGTGCTTTTTCATAACAAAGTTTTTAATGAGGCAATTAACAAGTATCGCGAGAGATGTCGTACTCTTTTTCCTTAATTAGGATTTTGTCCCACTGGGTTTTTCCTAATAAGGTTTTAACGAGGCGCATCTATCTTCGGGAAGACATCCAAAGAAAGTACATGGTGCTGTACTCTTTTTCCTTCGTTTAGATTTTTTCCACGGGGTTTTACTGTCAAGGTTTTAACGAGGAATCACTTGAGTCCTGATGAAGTTCCTGAACATCAATCTTGCCAAATGGAGATTTTAAAGAATTGATTGCTTGTGCAAATAATCATCTAAGGGGGAGTGTTATAAATATATTGTTATTATAGATGATTATCTTTGTCTAAGTAGATTTGGAAGATTTGTAATCTAGATAAATATATCAATATAATATCTGTAAAAATTTGTACTCTACTATTTTCCCTATAAATAGGGATGATTGAGTTCAATAAAAATTGCACCTGAGTATTGACTCATATGAATTCTCTCTTTTCTCATGAATTCTCTCTACTCATCTCTCTATTTCTATTATGATTTATAACATTTATAAAATTTTTAATAATAATTGAGTTATTGCTAATTTTGAAATTTTAAAAAGTTCGTTGAAATTTTGTAGTATTAAATTTTCTTGTTCTCTTTCCTAAAGTATTTAACATGGTAATAGTCAATATATATGTTTTTTAATCGCCAATAAATATATATAACATCTTGCATGTGCTTTTGGATCTTCAGAACATTGGATTCTAAAACATTATATTCAAGGTTTCCTCGAAGATGTGAATCGATACATATCTACATCTTGTTTTTTTAATTTCTAAATACAATACTATAGACAGACACAATTAATTACCAAAATCACAACTTTTTAGTGCTGAAATTACAGAAATTTTCATTACAATAGTGATTTTGTTATTGAACTATCAATCGAAACTAATATTAAAAATCTTTCGCTTTATATATATATATATATATATATATATATGTGTGTGTGTGTGTGTGTGTGTGTGTGTGTATTTAGTTTAGTCCACTTAAATAAAGAAGGAAAAATTGCATATATCACCCCTGTGAAATTGCGTGTTTGCTGATAACCCCCTATGAAATTTTTTTGAGCTAGAAGCCCCTTATAATTCTAAATTTGTAGCATACACCCCCTTCTGGCTAAAAAATGACTAAAATGCCCTTAATGTTATAATATAATTTAATATTAAAATATATTTCGTGTATGACAAATATTATGATAAAATAATTATATATAATTTTCATAGTTATTTAAATATAATTTGATTATTTTACTCAACTAAATATAGAATTATAAAACAAAATTAATTTAATTATTTATTTAAGTAATGGTATTTTTGTCCATTTTTAACTGAAAAGGGTGTGTATGCTATTAGCAAACTCGGGATTTCATAGGGGTGATATATGCAATTTCCCCAATAAAGAAATCCAACTTCCACCGTTCCACTTTGTTAACTTGGAGGAGGTTATTCAGTTCCATGGTAATTGGTAAGTGAGATCTTACCTATACAATCACAGTCACGTCTCAATGCAGATTCAAGAGTTGAGATCTTTCAATACATGTGGATTTTACTATTTTTTTCGGAGGATCCCACAAATATTGATAAGTCTTCACCCTTAAATACATCATTGAGACAGTTCCTTCTTATCCAAAACTAGTATTTCACCAGTGCGATGCACGGGGTATTATTTTAATAATTAACGATAAATATTAGTAAGTATTAAAATTTTAAAAAATAAATAAAATACAAATTAGATAAATAGATTATATATTTTACAATTAAAAAAAATTCTTTTCAAAATGTACATGGTAACTTGTTCTTGACAAAAAAATAATATATAAAAAAATAACTCATCGCTAATAAAATGAGAGAAAAGAAAAATGGAATTTAAACTAAATATTCAATGACAAAATTAATAATTTTCTTACAACGACATTAAATTCTCTATTTTAAATAGAATTTCTTGATGTCATTTTGTCAATGTCTAGAAAATTAAATTAAAATGATAAGAAATGTGTTAGCTAGATTAATTAAAACATAAGTAAAAAATTACAGCTAATAAAAAAATAATAAGTAAACAAATATATATATATATAATGTGATATATTCATAAAGCAAGAGAAAAGATTTTATAGATAGATAAATATAAATAAGAAACAATAACAATATATATATATATATATATACATATATTTATATATATATATATGTATATGTAAATTTTCGTTTATATATATAATCTCGCATACATGTGTTTTAATTATATAAATTTGATTTTATAGTAAAAAATATGAATTTTTTTAGCTCTATGAAACCATATTTTCATTGTTGCATGTATGCGTGAGCCTATAAAATAGAGTAAAATGTAAATTATACTCACATTTATAAATAGATAAATATCAATAAGAAACAATATATTTACACATCAACATAATGAAATATGCATTACAAAATGATATCTCTCTTATTTTCATACGAATGTAGATCATAACGAATCAATCGTAGCTTAAGCACCCAATGCAAGATTGAAGTGTATACTTCAAAGATAACTCTATTCAAAATAAAGGAGTCATTTGTGTATTTTGATTGAATTATTATATCATCGTTTTATATTTGTGTATATTACGTGCGTGTTCAAATAAAATGGTAATTTTCTTGTATATATGGTAGACTTTTCAAAATTTCATCAATAAAAACGGTAAATAGTGATATGATATCTATATAGAAACACACACACACACATACACGCACACAAATTATTGAACATTTCACACACATATATGGTAAACTACCAAATTTGATTGGATACGTAGAATATTATATTATATAATATATATATATCATTTATGGAATATTTTGCATATATATGTTATAAATATATCGAAATCTGAACCGAAGCAAGTTTTCAGACGTATTTAGGCATTTAGCTCCATAAAAAATGTGAATAGTGCTAAAATTTATCTCTATCCTTTTTATAACATAATTATATGTTGAAGAAAATTCGACTTTCTAAATCATGTAAACGAAATAAAAAATTTAGAATTGAAAATTTTTATATTATTATATTTATTTATACAAAAACTCCCGCGAGACAGTCTTACGGATCAATTTTGTGTGATGGATCTTCTATTTGGATTACCCATAAAAGAGTATTATATATTATTTTATGACAAAAGTATTACTTTTTATTGTAAATATGTGTAGGGTTGACATGTCTCACGGCTAAAAATCTGTGAGATCATCTCACAAAGTTTTACTCATTTATTTAGGCTCCGTTTGGTAGCCTATATTATTAATATGTATATAACTTATCCTATCAAATCTCACATTCTTCTCATCATATTATTTATCCATCTATTAATTATTTATTTTACATCAATCAAATCATCAATTATCTATCTTACATCAATAAAATCATTTAATTTAAATTACTATATTACCCCTTATAAATAATATTATTCATATTTTATTTATTGTTAAAAGGATAAAATTGTAATTTGTCATTTTTTAATATAAAATTTTATCAATCAAATCAATAAATTATAATCCATCAAACAAATCAAATATTATATTCACTATCATTTTTTATTTATTTTTTATTATATTATATTACTTATCTATGTATTATTTATCTCATCATAGCTACGAAGCGATACCTTATAGTATTAATCATTATCTAGTTTGTATTATTAATTTTTTGGCTAATTAAATTTCTGTAAAGAAAATAAATTTGAACCAATTATTTTTGTACATTATTATAGATACATATATTCTATTTGGAATTGTGAATCAATTCTAAACCAAGAAAAAGTTGAAAAAATTTACGTGTATTAATTATATATATAGAATTATTTGATTGAATTATTATTTCATGGTTTTATATTTTAAGCATTTTTTATATATTTCAAATATTCTCTAGCCGAAATAGTAATTTATAAAGGGATTTTCGGTAGATTGTGTTATATATATATCATAGAACATTTTGCATATATATATGGTAAATATATAAAATTTGATACATTATCATATACATCATATATGGAAAAATGTACATATATATGGAGAAAAAAATTACAATTTAGTAATAACATCGCATCAAATTTTAATTTTTGAACCGAAAATTAGTGCATTATCGTTCAAAAATATGAAATTTTCACTTATATATAAAAAAATTAACTGAAATTAAAAATTAATTATAACATTCGATATAATTTTGAATTGAACATTGGTACATTTCATAAAGTGTATTTATTTAAATTTTCAAATATATATAAACATAAAAAATTAACTGAAATTAAAATTTATTGATAACGTCTAATTAAATTTAAAATTTTTAACTAAAAATTGGTGTATTACCATGTATATCATTTATGAAAATTTTCACAAATATATAAACGCAAAAAATTAAATAGTTTTAAAACTAGTGATGACACAAGATCGAATTTCAAAATGTGAACGGAATATTGATATATTATCTTATGTAGCGTTTATGAAAATTTTCACACACATATATGGACAAAACAAAATTAACTAAAATTAAAAATAGTAATAAAATCCGATGAAATTTCAAAATTTGAACCAAAATTGGTACATTATCATATATTGTGTTTATGAAAATTTTTACTATGAACATAAAAAAATTTAACTGAATTTTGAGACATTATAATATACATAACATTTTAGTAATTTTCACATATTTTTGGAGACAAAAAAATTTAATTTTTTTAACATAAAATTCTATCAAATTTTGAACTGAAAATTATTATATTGTCATATATAGTATTTATGGATATTTTTACACACAAAAAACTAATTGAAAATCAAAATAATGATAATATCCGATTAATTTCAAATTTTGAATAAAAAATCATTATCATCATCCTCATTATATTATATTATATATATATAAATATATATAGCATTAATTAACATGTTTCTTTTTTTAGTAATTATATTTTGACGAGAAATTACTATATTTAGTAAAAACTCAGCTTTTATTTATATATATATATATATATAGAAATTTTCAGCTGCCCAACCAATGATGCTCAACTCATCCCGACAACTAAAACCCGGTAGTGGGTTTTAGTGATACGAATTTTTTTTTAAAAAAACAACTAAAACCCGGTAGGTCGGGGACGAGTTGGGCAGGAATGGTTGGGAAGCTGAAAATTACTCTATATATATATATATGTATATATATATATAGATATGTACTATCATCTTGTCATAAAAACTCAAAAGAAGAAAAATCAAATATTTTAAAAAAACACAAAAGCTCGTATGATACAATTTTGCGCATTAATTGTGAGACGATCGAATTTACGACTTATCCAAACACATGAAAAATATTATTAATTTCATTGTAGATATGAACCGTGTCGACCTGCATATAAATATATCCATGCAAAAACGATTTAGTAACGTAAGATATTCTCTGTCTTTTCCTTTTTCCTTTTTTCTTCTCTTTTTGTTCTTTCTTTTATGACTTTTACAAAAATTTCTTAATACATTTCGCAATCTACATCCAATTTTTTTATGACGTGGGAACCTGCAGTCGTTACCGTTCGGTGCGTACTGGTTAAACCCCGGGATATTTGGTTTTACATAATTACGATTTGGTTTTTTGGTCTACGGTTTTTTAAATGTCTAATTCGATAACCAAACCATTTAATTATGATCTAGTTCGTTTTATAGTACTACGGTTTGGTTTATACGGTCAGTTTTGCAGTTTTAAAAACAAATTCAATTGCTTAATTATGTATCATTCTATGAGTTGTAAATTTGGTAATTTAAATTCAGTTTATATAATTTTTCGTTAGGTTTCTGAGTCTGTATTTATAAAATTTGATAAAATTTGTTTTTATCGCTCTTCCTATTATGCAATTATACATTAAATTATTTTAAAATGTATACAAATATCTTGTAAGAAAATTTTTACTAAATTTATAATTAGTTATACAAATTTAATGCATAAAAAATATATACAAATAAATATACAATAATTTATATTTTAATTATTAAAATTACATTCACTTACCAATAGTCTAAATATAAATAAAACATTTATTTTGTTAAAGTACGTTTTAAACGGTCGGTTTGACTTTAAAGTACATAAAACCGTAACCAAACCATAATAATTTCGGTTTTAAGTTATGAAACCAAAATAATAAATCCGGATTATGGTTCGGTTTGGTTTTTGGTTTATTTTAAAACTATGTTCATACTTTATTTTTGTTGCTGAAACAACCCTCCTTTTAAATATTTTTAGCTTAATAATTTCTCTTGGAGGTCTCGGACAAAAATTAAAAATATAAAGAAAATTTAGCTCATTCAATTTCTAGATGGTATTATTATCTTTAACATTTACATAATTATTAAAGCCTTTATGTGTTTGAATCTTTGTATCACAAGATAATTAAAAATTTGTAGCTGACATTAATTTTTGGAAGAAATTTGCGCGCCCACACACACATATATATATGTCATGATTCTAGATCTTTAGGATATTGTGAGGCTTTCCAAATATCCATGTCAATATTTGTGAACGCCAGAAGCAATTTCGATTAACAGGTTGGACACGCGTCAAGAAAAGACCAACAACGAGGAAAAAAAATTTTAGTTACAAGATTAAAAATATAAAATTAATCAGTAACATGACCTAAAGTTTAAAAAAAATGGAAATTAAAACGTGATCAGGACTCAGGAGAATAATTTTCCTAGTGGGAAATTGTGAACATTATTTTGTTCTGGAAAATCATGATCAGAGTCATCACATGGAATATGCATACAAAATATCTTTCTGCTCCCTGATTTGTTATGACCTTGATTAGCTACCTAACATGCGTATATTGTTCTCTTCCTCTCTCTCACTCTCACAGCTATGGTGTTCTCTTTCTAAAATGTTTATTGGTACTGTGTGCTTTAATTAAAAGCTACCAACAGTGCGCGAAAGTAAGAACATATTCACTTTCTTTTGTTCGAAATATCCGGAGTGTTTGCAATCTTAAAAATAAAAGTGATTCATTGATTTTTCTTTATGAATTTACAAAAAAAAAAAAATCAAAAAAATTGTTTAACTGTTTTTAAAAGTTACAAACTCCGCTTTGTGGTTGCTTTCAGCAGGATGTAAACTGTGCGCAGCCTTTGTAAAAATATGTAATACTGTGTTAATTAAATTTACGCGTATTGGCTTTATCAATTCGTCACGTAATAATATCCATGGTTTGTAGTGTTTGTTTCTTTCCTCCAATTAATTTTGCTGTTGTATTTACTTGTTCTCTGTCTCCATCGTTTCATGATTTGTCAAGATCCTGCCCCACGTACGGGAAGGGAGTGCTTCGATTAGATGTATTAAAATAATAGATTCGTTTTCTTACAATGTATGAAGGCATGCACATGTATTGCGTGCATGTACATGATTTTGATTGTTTTTTTTAAAAAAAAAAATTAAAGTTGTAGACGTAAATCCAAGCATTTAACGTAACGTTCTCTTTTTCTTAATATTTAAGAATAATATAATCTAAAATAATATAAAATACTGATTATTTTTTTAAAAAATAAAGCATGGGGAAGGGATTGAACATAAATTAAAATAAAATAAATTCCTTAAAATAAATAAAGGTTTTCCAACAACTTTCAATAGTGTCAACAACTAGTAAAGTCTGGCAAAACGTTCAGGAAATATTCTGCAACATTCAGAAAAAATATATTGGAACATCAAAAACTTTAAAAATTCAACTTCCAACATAAGTATAAAAATTCATAAACAGTTTTATAAATTTGCAGACTTTATGGTCCTGGATAGGAGCCTTCTCATAGCCACCGTCCTCTCCAGACTGCACTGCATCATTCATCCTCACCTGCAACGATGAAGTCTAATGAGCCTAAAGGTCGATCCAATAAATAATACTGGAAATACAAATACTTAAATAATAACTTTAAAACTTTCAATACCAATTAACCTTTAAAATCCTCAAGTTTATCACATGCAAGAAAACATACACATGCACACGAACCTCCGTTTTTATTTAAACTTTAAACCTTAGGTTTGACGGATCATCATGACCCGAGGGCCTACATCCACACCTCGTCAACTTTAGTGGTGGGGCATGCATCATGACCAAAAGGCCTAAATCCACATGCCGTCAACCTCATTTGGCGGGGCATCATAACCCGAAGGCCTACATCCACATGTCGTCAACCTCAATCGTAACTTCACCACAAGTCATAAAATATTTTACACATTTCCTTTACTCAATAATAAACACAAGATACGCTCAAAAATTTACACACAACACACACACTCACCCCCGAACACATACACAACAACACAAAAAACAGAAATTGCATATATCATCCCTGTGAAATGTCTTGTTTGCGTATATCCCCTGTGTAATATTTTTGAGCCAATAACCTCATGTGGTTCTACATCTATAGCACGCGCATCCTTCCAACTGTGTTGTGTAGTTCACGCGCTGTTAGATGCCAAGATGCAAGTTGTTTATATATATAAATAAGGTCTAAATTAAATACTCTTAAATGACTGATATATCATATATGTGTATGTATCGTCTCTTTCTTCTCATCTATTCTTCTCATCAAATTTTCCACCAAGCCACATTTCGATACTAACTGTCGAATCCAAAATTACAATAAAGATACCTAAATATATACTGTAATTGAAAAAAATACATAAATTTCGAGCTATAAATTATTTAAAAAAACATATATTATATAAAATACACTCTACTTGTAATGTTTTTAAAAGCAAAGTCATTAATTATACTGTCACATAAATTATATCCGCAAATAATCGTAAAATCATTTAATATTTCTTGACTCATTGTGATACTCAATAAAATTTTAATAATTTTAAATTGAAAAAGATTCATTTTAGGCCAAAATTTTATTATAAATTCTCACTTTAATTTAAATTTAGACATAACTGAAAATGTATAAATAGAATAAGATCATAATAAAGAACAATTACTTATATGTGAGAGGTGCACACTACGAAGAATTGATGAGAAAAATTAAATTTGATAAATCTAGCATGTATTGTAAGAGACGAGTGACTAAATTATGGTTGTGCATGCTTGTCATGGAGAACAATTCTCAAATTTTATTTTTTATTTAATTAGCTAAAATTATATGAATATTATAATAATTTCTAAAAATAATTGGGGCTCTCTCTCAAAATGGGGCCCTGAGCGATCGTCCGGCTCCCCCTCCATAAGGGCCGCCCCTGTCTTCGCCGATGGGTCAAGTACGACTAGATGTGGACGTCGGTTTCCTATAGGAGAATAACCAATGTGGGACCGTCAAGTTCTCGTCTCGTCCAACTCACTCTTGGCAGTACAAGCAGCCATGTCGTCACTGAGTGATTTGAGCTATATTGTCTCTCTTGCTTCAAAGATCAAATTGATGATTCAATATATGCATTAGTTATTCATGATATATAATTCATTCAATTCGAATTTGAGTTTTTCTACATATAAAAAATGGAAAGTTAACTAAATTATTTGAATTTATATTAAGATTAATTAATTGATTTTATGTATCAAGTTAATTGGAGATAATTAAAATTTAAAACAACTGATCGAAATATTTTTACCATTTGGATTGATGGATTTGAAGTTAACGTATATCTAATTAATGATAATGCATGGATTTCAAATTCCAAATAATTAGTTTTTGAGTCATTTTTTTATATAAAAAAAAGTAGATCGAAAACATAGGATAATTATAAATAACTTACGAATAAATTAGTTGTTCTACACCCCTTAAGTACCTTATCAATTATATTATATAGTTGATGATACAATTAAATTTTTCATCTAACTTTCACCAAGTTAATAAAAAATGATTTACTATAAGTCTCTAAAGATCTATTTAAGGATATAGCTCATTAACTCATAGCTCTTAGCTACTAGTAAGGTGGTACAAATTTTTAATGTTAGGAGGAATCAATCTTTACTTGATTTTATACTATTTAATCGCCGCGAAATCTCACTTCTTGTATTATCTTATATGATTGTCGAAAACATTACTCAAGCCAGTATATCTTGTTGCGGGATTAAACTCAGGATCCATCACCTATCGGCTATCACACAACCAAGATGTATGTCGTCCAACCCAACCTCAAACTCTTTCTTCCTGACCTATTTTACTCTCTGGCCGCAGTTATTTAGGTGGTATCAAATATGATAGTATTTATACTATTAAAGTAATATTCTATTCTATATCATTCGTAAGTTGTGGTTGGTGAGAGTTCTTCAAGTAAAGCAAACCAGAGAAAATTTTCGACCAGTAGGAGTTCGAGTTTATTAGAACGGTACCAGATACTTTAATAATATATATATATATATATATATAAAATCTATACCAATTATAAAAAGGGGAGATTGCATATATCACCCTTGTAAAATCTTGAGTTTGCTGATAACCCCCTATGAAATTTTTTTAAGCTAATAACCCCCTAGATACTAGATTTGTAGCTTACACACCCCTTCCAGCTAAAAAATGACAAAAATACCCCTACTTAAATAAATAATTAAATTAGTTTTGTTTTATAATTCTATATTTAATTGAATAAAATAATCAAATTTTAGTTAAACAACTATGAAAATTATATATAATTATTTTTTATTAATATTTGTTATACACGAAATATTTTTTAATAGTAAATTTTATTATTACATTAAATTATGTAATAATTTAATTATTTTTTAAATAAAATTTAATATTTAAATTAATTAAAGTGGTTGTATAAATAAACTTAATTGAAAATATAAGTTAATGCATTTGTGTTTTCATTTAAATCTTCAATAAAAGGAGATAAATTAAAGAATTCATAAAAGTCAAAGGGCATTTTTGTCATTTTTTAGCCAGAAGGGGTGTGTATGCTACAGATCTAGAATCACAGGGGGCTACTAGCTCAAAAAACTTTCATAGGGAGTTATCAGCAAACCCAAAATTTCACAGGGGTGATATATGTCATTTCCACATTATAAAAGTGTGAACCAATGTCAAAGTTTTTCATTGTGTATTGTCAAATTTCACTACAACAAATATGCTAATTAACCACATTAAAAAGACAACGGTTTTATACATAAACTGTTGTCTCTTGGCCTTTAACAACGGTTTTTACAAAAATCGTTGTTGTTGGCCGTATTTTAATGAAAAAGCACAACGATTTTTAAAAAACCGTTGTCGTATATTTGTCAAAGACAACGGTTTTAAAAAACCGTTGTCTATGAGCGGGTTTTTTATGTCCTACGACAACGGTTTTAATTAACCGTTGTCTATGTGCGTGCTTTTGAAGCTCTATGACAACGGTTTTAATAAACCGTTGTGTAAAACTGTTGTGTTTGAATTTTTTTTTAAATTAAAATGAATATAAAATAATAAAAAAATTATTTGAACAAAACACAGTTTCTTTTCTTCTGTTCGTTCTCAAACATTTTCCGGTAAAACCCTAACCTCATCCCCAATCTTCCACCTCCGCTTTTCTTCTGAGCAGGAGGAATATGACTACCGAAGCTCTGATTCGCCGCTGTGTAGTGGCTCGGAGAGGCGTCCGTGGCTGGATTTTGGTTCACAGATGTGGTGGTCGTCGGTTCCGATCGACGCTCGGAGTCTACTCTGAGAATTCAGAAGGTGTTCAGGGGATTTTTCTCTTAAATTTCAGAACACGTTCTGGGCGGGTCCGTAGGCACCACTAGATTCGGAATTTTGTTCATCTCTCGCGAAGATTATTTGTTATATTTCGTCGCTTTGATTTTGAAATTCCTTATATTTTGGGATTGCAAAGGTTGAAGATCGGATCCAAGGCTCGAACCCTTTTCTGAGGTTTTATTATGAGGCTCCGGGCTCTCCGTTGGCTTGTATCGTTTTATGAAATCGGCCTCCAGGATCTCCGTTGGCTTCTCTGTATTTTCCTCCGTTTTATGAGGTTTTATTATGACAAAGATGAATCCGATTGGTATTTATTTATTTATTTTTTAAACCTTTTGTGCACTGCATATCATGTGTTCATATATTTTGTGTCGTTTGATTTTGCAGGTTCTATGGTTTCTGAGCGCTGCGAAGAGAGTGATTTTAAGTAGATTTTTGTGCAGAAGGTAGGAAATGGTGAGACTCTTGATTTTGTATATTTTTTCTTGTATTGTTTTTGTATTTATCATCTCGTTTTTACTGTATTTTTTTGGTCGGTTTTGTCTAAGATTTAGATGAGATTTGGTTACAGACAAGGAAAGATCTCGACGTGTGAATTTAATGTAGAAAAGAAAACTGTATCGGTTTTTAAAAAAAATTTGGAATTTTTTGATCCTTTTTGGGTCTGGAAAATGTTTTTTTTTTAATCCGCATCTTTTTTCTAGTATTCAAAAGTTGATGCAATTATGGAGGACAAGAGAAGAAACCTCCTTATCGTTTTCTCTGGTTACAGTTCATGCAATTACTACAATTCTCTCTTCTCTTATATTTTATATTTTTGTTTGATGAGTTTTGTTTAATTTTCTCTCCTTCTGAATTTTTTTATGCATTAAATCAATGGTTTGAGTTGTAAGTATGGATTAATTGACTTTCCATGTCGGCTTCGATAGTTGTTTGTCTTGCTTGGAGATGTTTATTGTTGTGATCTAATTTGAATGGACTAAACAGTCATGGATTCATTGAAGTCAATCGACCCGGATTATGTATTTGTGTCTAGCCCTCTAATGGACCTATCATGCATCTTTAGGACGCGCTTCCAAGCTGATTCAGCTACCATTTAAAACTGAGGGTCCATCTTCTGAATCTGGATATGCGTGTAATAGTGATGCACTATCTTTTTTAGGATCTCGGCATATAGTACATCGGTCCGATGGACGGCCACAACGTGGAAGACCTCGTCCATATTTTGAAGAAGGTGAAAAAGATGCCAGCACCAGGGCCTGTAATGATTCACATTGTCACGTAAAAAGGCAAAGGATACCCTCCTGCTGAAGTTGCTTATGATAAAATGCATGGTACGTGCACGCAAGAACATAGTAATTAATCTGTTTTTCGAAACAAATAATTCTCTAGCTAGAATTTTGCTTATTTGTAAAAGTTTTGTTTTTGTTTTGATCATGTGTAGTGAAGTTTGATCCTAGAACAGGGAAACAGATGAAGGGTAAAGTGAACTTCGTTTCCTATACTGAATACTTTGCGGAGTAAATAGCCGAAGCGGAGCGAGATGACAAGATTGTATCAATTCATGCTGCTATGCGAGGGGGCACCGGGCTTAACATATTCCAGAAACGTTTCCCTGACCGATGTTTCGATGTGGGGATAGCTGAACAGCATGCTGTCACCTTCGCGGCTGGTCTAACTACTGAATGGGTCAAGCCATTTTGCTCGATTTACTCGTCTTTTTTACAGAGAGGCTATGATCAGGTGAAAAGAACTAAAACTAGAACATCCCCTCTATGACAGTTTAGTATCAAGAACTCGGCCTATTTACCCGTCGGTGATGATATGATGCAGGTGATACATGATGTCAACCTTCAGAAGATCTCGGTGAGATTCATCATGGACAGGGTCCATCTTCTGAATCTAGATATGCATGTAGTAGTGATGCACTATCTTGTTTAGCTGTTAAAATTAGTCCCTGCATTGAGCTAGATAATCCATTTATAGGGGTAGTTTGATCATAAAATTTTTCATTCTCAGAATAATGATTTTCGAATGAACAAACCGGTGGTCAATGTGTCATGGGCACCTGTCAATGTTGCATGCTATATATATTTTATTATATCTTTGTTTGATTGAATTATGTTCTTGTAAATGTCCTTAAGTGATAAAGCTGGGATTTAATTCAGAACATGAGGATAAAGTTGTGAAGCTTCTTCTCCATTTTCACCGATCTCAACGTTATATATATATATATATATATGTGTGTGTGTGTGTGTGTGTATTCTAACTTATTTGCAAAATCATAGGATCCAAAACTTCAGGTCACAGCGATGGTGTGCTGCAGCCCCTTATGAGAAGTGAACGCGAGAATTTTGGAGGTTTCAGCCATTCTTCCGTGAGTTTTACTTCTTTTTATTTCATCTTTCTAGGAATTGGAGGCAAATAAATAGAGCATGGTTAGTCAGTGGTGACGTGAAGACGAATCCTCGTGTAAGCTTTACAGGGCCATGTAGATGAATCCAATGACATAATTACAATATCTTCTCCTTTTTAATTAATTCTTTTAATTTCCTTTTTTTTCCTCCGACTGAAAATAGCTCAAACGTGTATGTATGCATTGCGGCTACGAAGAAAGAAATCAGTGGCAGTATTCCGCGAATCCGCCACGCTATCGGCTGGATCTCCGCCCGAGGCTGGATCAGGTTGTGCTTTTGTTATATTCTGATAATATTTTTTGGTATATATTAGATTTTCTTATTCACTGAGTAGTGAAATTAATACTGAAATGTTAAGGTAGTAACCGTTTGATTTATTTTTTTATATTCTTCTTAGGGAAATAATGTATTTGTTGGGGTAAGTTAATTTGTAAGATAAAAGGTGCATGCATGTGGTTATTGAGCACAAGTCAAATCGTGCATTAGCTAGCTAGTTTCATCGGCAAGAATTAATAAACAATAGTTGGCAAAAAATAAAATTGAGATTGTAAAAGAATTCGTATTTTGATATTTTATAGTATTTACTAATTTTTGTTGTCTGAGGTCGAACTTAGAAGAACTTGTTTTATGGAATTAATTAGCTTCTGAAAATTTTCAGTATATATCACCATAAGTCTATTTCGTGTTTAATGGAATTAAATGCCTTATGAATCTTGTCAATACCTATCATCGTGATTAGATCAAGTGGGAGGATGAAATCATGGAAAAAATAATTTTTGATTAAAGTCTATCGTCGTTATTAATTCTTTTTTCAGGACCTGAATATAGATATTGCATTATGGATAGCTTTTGGAGGTGATGGCTGACTTTACGAGGTGGTGGGCGAAGTACAGGGTCGACCTAGATGTATTTTGGTTTTGCGTGTTAAGTTCAGAATATGATTTGCATCCATTTACTTGTACAATTCTATGCTTTGTTCACGTCTCTGGTCCTTAGTTTCTGAACTTTTTTTGTATTTTTCTGTAGTATACATTGCATTATAATTTAATTTCGAGTGATTTGTAATACTAAAATATTTTATATTAAATTTTATTTTTGAAATTTTAAATTTTGGTTTATTTATAATATTAAAATTTGTATATTTTTTTTTGTTTTATATATGGAAAACGACAACGGATAAAATCCGTTGTCGTATGGGGGTTTAAAACTGTTGTAATTGATGGTGGTGTTAAAAGCACGCCCCTATGACAACAGATAAAATCCGTTGTCGTTTCTCTCAAAGACAACGGATTTGTGTGTACGACAACGGATAAAATCCTTTGTCTTTGAGGGCAAATCCGTTGTCTTTGAGGGAAACGACAACGGATAAAATCCGTTGTCGTTGGGTGTACTTTTAACAACACCATCAGTTACAACAGTTTTTAACCCCCTACGACAACGGATAAAATCCGTTGTCTTTTTGCGTTTTTCTTGTAGTGTTTGTTCTTCGTTTGTACACATTTGATAAATTTAATAAGGATGTTTTTGTAAAATCAATTATTATAATAAGGTCAAAACTGACAAACTACTTATATTTTAGATAAGAATTCACTTTTCTAGAATATTGAAACACCAAAATATTTGTGTTGTTTGTAGATAAAGTGAACATATATTTTCCACAAAAATTTTAATTAAATACCGATTCAGTTTCCAAGGAGATTGAAACACCAAAATACTTAGTTTTTATTTGCTCCAAAATTCTTACTTTTTATTTGCTTACGTGAACATATTTTTTTCAATAAAAATATTAATTAAATATAATATAATATAACTCATATTTTTCAGTTGTCTAGAAGATTAAAATACTAAAGATTAAAATACTAAAATTATTCTATGAATTGAGAGTCAGCTCATCCAAAATATTTGTGAGACCGTCTCTAATAAAACTTACACAAAACTTAATTAGATTTGTATTGAAATGTAGGAGTTAGAACACATGTCAACTTAATATAGATATGTTTAAGAGATTCTAATAGGGTCAAGCGTATATTTAATGTTCAACTTTTGAAAGAAAAAAAATGTTTCAATAAAACTGAAAAAAAAAGTTCTGATAAATCTATAAATCTAAAATTATATATTTCTATCTATTAATTAATATATTTTAAAAGTGTGGATGTTGAACAATATTTTTGTTTTGTGAAAGTGTCAAACAACACTTATTGATCTCTACGGCTTCAGGTTTAAATTAAATTATCTAAGTTAAATATAATTTTATAAATATAATTGGGGTAAAATTGATAAACAAACATTATTGTGAATTAATTGAACGAGTTATTTATATATATATATATATATATATATATATATATATTGTGTTGAATGAATACTCAAAACCTTCATATAATTTTATTCCTATTTTTTAAAATAATTTGACTCCTATTCTAAATCAAATGAAATGTGAAATATTGTTATCGTTATTTAAAAATTTTAATTACTAAAACATAAAATCACTTAGCGAGAAAAAAAGATTTTATTTGTATAAGAAATTTCTTCAATATAATATTTGAGACAAAAAAAATTGTTGAAATGTGAAAAAAATGTAATTGACCAGTTAAATGCTGCAAATCTGATAGAAGAGAAAAAATATTACTTATGTTTAATACTTATCATGTTCGAGGGCCTACTTCATTTGATTATTTGTTAATTGATAATGAATGTATTTATTTTACTTTCAAAAAAGCTGCACAAACAAAGTGTATATTACAATTAGTTAAAATTAATTTAAATTTTTAGATGATATTTTAATATTTCAAATTCCACAAGTATTTATAAAAAAACCTTTTGAATTAAGAAATTTGTTGCAAATTACTAAACACAATAGTCTTACAGAGTTGTTCAATTTTTATAGATACACTTTATTATATGAGATGAATCACCAATGACATAATATTAAACAGTTGAAGCCGTTGATATAAACTTACAAGAAGGAAATTAAATTCGAAAATCATTAGGTGAGAATGTGAGTGTACTTAGAGGTGACTTCAAGCAAGTTTTTATCGATTGTTAAAAAGCACATTGGACATCTAGATCCATCTGAAGACATATGTAATGGAACCGGAATTGTTTGTAAGAAATTTGAAAACGATGTCATCCATGTAGAAAAAATTGTTGCACATCATGCTGGAAAACAAATTCTATTTCAGGAATACTCTTGTCTCCTGTTGAAAATTGGGGATATCATTTCCAATTTAGAATAAAATAGTTTTCGATTCGTTTGTGCTTTGCAATGACAATTAATAAGGCATAACGTCAAACTATACAAATTATTGGTATAAACCTACCACAACCTGTATTTTCACATGATCATGAATTATATGTTGCATTCTCTAGAGATTCATCAATGTCCACTAAAAAAAATATTGATAAAACCAAATTCAATCACGAATATTGATGATACAAAAACAAAAACGTTGAATATAAAGTAGTTTTTCATCAAGGTTTTGTAATTTCATAAACTTATTCATTAAAATAATATCATTTTAATATTGGATGTATAACATCAGCGTATTCATTGAAAACTTGAATTTGCAGGCCAGTAAATAATAAACCTCAAGGGGGGAGAGTGAAAATAAAAAAATTTGCATTACCGCAAGTCTGGATGAAAGGAAGAATATTTAGTTTATCATATTTGATGTTTTATCTTTCTTTTTGTTTTTTTTTCAATTTTTTAAAATCAATAGTGGTGAAGCAAATTATCAACACTATGAATTATATTTTTCTCTTCTCTCAAATTTTATTTTAGTAACTATCTTATGCCATCAAATTCTATATTATCTTTTCCTAATGCCCATTTTATACAAAATTATAAGATTTGTTACTGATATAGTTTTCAACAAATTATAAATTCAATTAGATTAGTAACATATAAAAATTCTTGAACAAAGATTTTTTTCACTCATGTTATAACACAAGTTGTACAAATTATACCATGAAATTCATTTATTAGTTGCACATTAATATCTTCTCATGAAGACATTTTTTAATAATTCTTAACGACAAGAAAACGTATTTTCACGTGCATCGCACGACTCTTTTATTAGTATAATATAAAAAGTTGCAAATTGTAATTGTTTTTTTTTTTTTCAGTTAATCAAATACTTTAAGTTGTCCTAAAATATAGGGAAAATAATTTTTTTGGTCCATTAACTTGTTCATGTATTGGTTTTGGTCCAATAACTTTTCTGATGTGGGTTTTGGTACACTAACTTTTCATTTTCTATGATTTTTGGTCCAACTGCATACGTGTCATTTTTTTATTGGTCCAAAATTATGACGTGGACCAATCAGACGCTGATACGTATGCAGTTGGACCAAAAATCACAGAAAATGAAAAGTTAGCATACCAAAACCCACATCGAAAAAGTTAATGGATCAAAATAAAAAAATGGACAAGTTAATGGACCAAAAACAGTATTTTTCCTAAAATATATTACACAATCATGCAATCATATAATAATTTAAGAGTGCAACATGAGAGAATTTTTCATACTTTCATGAATATTGTTTAATATTGTCGATAATTAGATTCCTAAATTTCAAGTATAAATCATTTATCAAGGTATATTTTAAGGATGATGAGTAACATCCTACTGTATTAATACGTTACATTGTAACATCCGAACAATAATAACAAATTACAACTAATTTATATACACAGAAACCCGACACTTTATTCCATAGACAAATACAGTACACAAATTACAGAAATCACATGTGTGACTATTAGCCACTTATTCAAATGGAAATTAAACGTAACAAATAGGGAACTGCAGATACGTAAAGTACTGCATGTGTCTTGGTTTCAAGCTGAAAAACAAAACAGCTAGGAAATTAAACCCCACACTTATAGGTTGATTTCATTATTTATTCTTTTTATTATTCCCAACATCTTCATGATCATCACGAGCCCTCTTCTTGCTGTCTGCAGTTGTAAGCTTTTGACTAAAGAAATTCATCAGCCATATAGCAGACTTCCTGGGATATCGATTTAAACCATTTTCGAAATCCACATGATACAGACCATATCTAATTTTGTGTCCGGAGGCCAATTCGAAAGTGTCCAAAAGCGACCACACGAAGTACCCCTGAACTCTCACCTTATCTCTACACAAATTTACCCAAAACCATATGTTAACGTACATTTTCATCATATATATATATATAAAAATATAATAAAACTTTTGAATATTAATTAATTACTTACTCATCAATGGCTTTCTTGACGTAATAGAGATGACCTTGGATATAGTTGAGCCTTGTGTCATCAGCAAGAGCTTCTGTAACTGATTTCTTCTCGACGTCATCAGGGCAACCTACAATACCATTTAACAAATTACATATTCATACAAATTAATTTGTCCCTTTTAAATTAATTCAAATTTAATTTACCATTCTCTGTTACGTAGATCAAAGGATCTCCGTATTTTTTCTTGAGGAAAGCCAAAATCTTTTGAATGCCGTAAGGCACGATGACTACATAATCAGCAGCGTCTGTGGCCTGTCGTGCAATATAATATTAATTCATGCCACATAAATATTAATCATATATATAACCAATATTGTGAGCTAGGGTAGTCGAATGTTTATTACCACTGGACCTATCGAATGACCCTCTGAATTGGTAGCTGCAAATTAGTTAATTAAATAAATCAATTAATGATCAAACAATGTTAATGTTGTAACAATAAGAGAAGAAACTAATTTGTTATTTTTTCTTACTTGAGCTTGTGTAGTGCAGATCTGCTGCATATTGTGACTTAGTAGTAGGGTTAGGATCGTTCTTGATATACCTAGCGGTGTAGTAGTTGAATCCCATAAAATCATATGATCCCTTTACCAAATTGGCTTGCTCCTCCGTAAATTTTGGCAATCGATCTCCTACGTATTTTCTCATACTTGCCGGATAATCGCCGGTCACAAGTGGTTCCACAAACCTAAAATTATAATTATATATATGAAAATGAATAGCTAGCTATATGTTATTTTAAATTTTCTCAAAAAAAAAAAAAAATTAAAAATCAAAGCAGATAGGGATTAATTTTATATGTATGCATGTTACCATCCCACAACGAAATCAAAGGCTCTTAATACAGCTTTCCAGTCTTCACTATCACTGTGATCATCGTAAGGCTCATACCAAGAGGATACATTTGTCATCCCTATCTTCCCCCCTTGGACTGCCTGATAGTTTCTTCTATACGTATCGACGGCATAGGCGTGAGCAAGAATCAAGTTATGAGCCACAATATATGGTTCAGTGCCATCAGACGGAGGCGTTTGCGAATCTCCGGTGTGACCCGGCGGAAATACCCCATACACATAACCATTAGTAGCAAACGCAAATGGTTCATTTAGGGAGCCCCAGTGTTTCACACGATCACCGAATTCAAAGAAGCACAGTTCCGCGAATTCCACGAAATCTTTCCTGCAAAATATATATTCATCAACGTATGTATATATGTTTATTAATATTAATTCATCCTCCATTTTTCAAGACAAATTTAACACATACACACATATATATAATTGGTTTTACGTACACAATCTTTTCGCTTAAGAAGCCACCATACTCATCTTCCAAACACTGAGGCACTTCAAAGTGCAAGAGTGTCGCGTAAGGCTCAATGCCTGCAGTAACAATATAATTAATATATATATTCCTTTAATTAAACACGAATTAATGTTTTATAAAATAATATTGTTAATTACGTACCTTGACAAAGACAAAAGTCAATCAAGTCATTGTAGTATTTGATCCCTTCCATATTTTTGCCGGTATTCAGCCTTCCGCCTAAACGAACGATCCACAACAATAATTAGGAAGAAATTAATCTCAAATTTTATGTTTAGGGTTTGTATAAAAATTAATAAGCTATACCTGGCAACACTCTAGACCATGAGATCGAAAACCTGAAGGCACTAAGACCTAATTTTTTCAGCAACAACACATCCTCCTGCAAATGCACGTACAACAAATCAAGAGATCTACGATTTTTGGTTCTCTACTTTGTACAAATTTCATTCTCTGTTTTATATTTTAAATTTTTTGGCGATTTAGTCATGCGGGTGTCATCATGACATCAATCCTGTTTCGGAAAAATAATAAAAATAATGAACAAAAATTGAAATAGCAAAGATAATTAAATATACATTACTAACATTGAAAATTTTCTTGTGCATAAATATGGACCCCACCGGTATAGGATGGTGAAAGGCCGAAAGCCGTGTTAAAAAAAATACCTTGTATCTATGATATTCGTCAACTGCAAGAGATGGATTGCTACCGTCCGAAATTTTACCTGTGTGTATGTCATTGTATATCCAACTTACATGTGTGCTCACAAATCAAAATATAATTAAAATGATATAATTATAGATTTAAAAGAATTATAGATTTAAAGGGAGATTGAGAGATCACTAGGTTTTTGGAGTGCGAAAGTATCCCAATTGCTCAAGCTTTTGCCACCTTCAGCATAAGCTCCTTCCACCTAATAAATATATCACAAAAACATATTCATTTTCTTTACTATTACATAAAAGAAATCCCCACCCCGAGTCTGATCCAATCAGTAATATTAATACATAGAACTATGGCAATTAAATTTTTTTTTAATTGAGAAAGTGAAACATTGAGATATACTAAAAGCTTAATGCTTCACTTCATAATGATTAGAAAGATATACCAACTCTCTCTATTTTTTTTTATTTTGGTCCATTATGTTTTCAAAGTTTTTATATCAAAATCAAAATTTGAAAAACTTAGTTAATCGGAATAAGGTTACTAAAAGTTTTAGTCCGCTATCTTTATTGTTTTTGGCAATTTTAGTCCTTTTTTCGACGTGGCGCTGACGTGGCACCAATTCAGTGCTGATGTGGAGCTGACGTGTACAGTGCCACGTAAGCATTTTCGAATAAAAAGGACCGAAATTGCCAAAAATCAGAACATGCAAGACTAAAATTGAATGTGAAAACATAGAGGACCACAATCGCAAAGTTATAAACATACCGTACTAAATTTTCAATTTTCCCATCGGAATAACAAGAAAGAAATAAGAAAATCGACAAATGAAAATATTTTACTAATATATATTGTGACAAGGGCATTTTGAGAAACAAAAAAAAAAAAAGGTATAACAAGTGATTGATCATGAGCTAAGCGACCACCTATCGAGCAAGTATATGTACATACTTGAAGAGCGGCAGTGCCAGCACCGAAGACAAAATCATCGGGAAAATCTTGGCTGGTCATCTTGCTAGCACTGATTCTCGCCAATCGCGTTTCCGAGGTCGGTTTTTGCACCAACGACACGGTGTTGTCGTCGCTGCTAATCAGTGCTAGGGCGTTGCTTTGATTATCCGCCATTTATGCTGTTGGAGGGGAGAAATTAAGAGTGATGAGTAGTGAAGTGGGGATGATTCCCAATGCACACTGATATACCTATTTATAGGCAAACCATCCAGCCCAGCACCTTTGAATGTTCAGATATATATGATACAATATTTAGAATGAAAAACGTGGAATCTGAAGGGTCTTAATTCCCTTTTAGATACGTTTATTCTTTTTGTTCATATCTATGGAAAAATAATTACATGTATTTGTACCCCCAAAAATTCTTTAAAAAAACGGAGCCACACTACATAGTACGTAGTACGTAGTACGTTATATTTTACTACATAGCTTATTTTATATAAATAATTTGACTACGAACTAGTGGCGGAGCCACACTTATGTTTTTTCAAATTTTTGTATATAGAAATTTTGAAAATTTTTGGATTAATTTGGTGTTAGCCCGGGTAGCTCAATTCAAAATATTGAAAAAGTCGGGAGCTTAAAGTTTTAGCCCGGATAGACTAGAAATCCTGGCTCCGCCATTGCTACGAACCACATATATCTTGCTTTATATAAATAATTTGACTACGCAACACATATTATAACTTATTTTATATAAATAATTTAACTGCATTGCATGTGAAAAAAAAACGCTGATTTGTGTGTGATCCACTTGCCAGGTCTATGGATTAATCCAAGTATCCAACATATCCCTATTATCTTATTATATTATTATAATAGAGATTCTCTAATTAATTAATTTTCAATTAATTGGTGAAGTATGATTTGAAATTATCATTATATTTTGACTTAATTTTCAATAAAACTGAAATTAGTATACAAATTAGTCATTTTATATTGCTTTCTCGTTTTTAATCATTAGATGTTTTATTATTTACCAAAATAACATTAACTATATGTGTACTTTAATATTTTTATTTACGAAAGAGAGAAACTTATAAGATCAAAATTTTAAATGAAATTTGATACCATAGAGAATCAAAATCATAGAAACTTATAAGATCAAAATTACACTTTTTTCTATTTTTTTTATTTTAAAATCAATCATTAAAAAAGGGTTGACCCTGAAAGGGACCCTATCCCACATGAGTCAGAGGCTCATTGGCTCATGCGAGATTAAATCGAGCGATGTGCACGAGCGGCAGGGACCTGAGGGAGGGAGAAACATGGTCAACCCCCACAAAGCATATTCCACAATATTTCAGCAGGGAATATACTCCACACGAGGATCGAACCCACAAAGCTGGAGAATTTCTTCCCACGTCACCTGAGAAAAATCATGGTGTAAGGATAGGTGTTTTGATCTACCACATGGAGGGTTTGGACTGGGTGAGAATCAATTCAATGTATTTTTATTGAACAGATTTTTTTTCTTTTCGAATATTTCATGTATAATTGATGAGTTATCACTCGATTCAATTATCTTGGCCATTGGGTTTGATCTTCTGTTTAATTATTTATCCACTAAAAATCTTTTAGTAGACCCTTAAATTCAAAAACGTTGATATGAGGTTCAGCCTTATAGAACTATTGGAAATCTATAAATAAATATATGACGCTAAGCGTCGGAGTGTTTTTCTCAGACACACCCCAGACGTCACTCAATTTTTTTGTGATTCACATAGCAGCCCACAAAATTCATGCTTTGGACTATTGAGTACTACCCGTTGACCCAAATCTCCACGGTCTATCCAGAGCTTCTTTGATAGGGTAATATCATTGTTTGGCTAAATTAGCTTGGCGTTATAAATGGAAAAATTTATCTGAATGCTAACTCCATTACACATATCACAAAGAGAACACATGTTTCCCTATCTACAATAATAAAAACAAGAGTTATGTTCCAAGTGGGTAGTTGTAATGCCCCAGGTTCGACGATTGACCTCATCATACCAAGACGGATCTTTCCAGCATGCTTATGTCTTCACTCACAAGCACCCTGAGAAACTTCTCAAGGGGTCACTTGTAGTGACCCGATCTGAAATCATCTACTAAACATACTTACACATGCAATTAAAACTTATACAACAATAATAAGTAATAATCTGTGGAAACTTTAAAACCAAATACTAACAACCCGACAGAATACAACCAACAAGTCACTGGATGGTGAACTTATTGATGCATTTCACACAATTACAAATGAGTATCATAGACTATTCATGTCATTTGAGGAAGTCAAAACTAGACAAAATGATCTGCCGCACACCGTGACTGAAAAGTCGGTAGACATGATAAATTTAGAGGCAAAAATTAGTAAGTTAAAGATTGAGAATGACATGATACAAGATGAAAATCAGTTGCTTCTATCAGAAAATTTGAAAAGTTCTGAGCTGATTAACTCTTGGAACAAGTATTCAGTCACTCTGACTGAAATGCAAGAACTACAGAGACCGTCTGGAAACACAACTGGTCTAGGCTATGTTGAACATACGAGCAGTTCTAAGGCTTAATGTAGCAACCCAACCCGGGTCCACTATTAATCAAAGATTAAAGCTTAATTAAGCATGCAATTTAACATAATCAGAGATATGCTATGGAAACCCAAATGTATATTGTACCGACAAAATACAACTGGTTAAATTAATTCAATAAATATAACCCAATCGAAAGTGACTTAAGAAAATATAACCTAACAGCTAATCCTGTTGTCATGTTCTGGTCACCGTTCCCAAAGTCCTGGAAGAACTACCTGCAAGTCCAAAAAACACAGACAACACTGGACGTGAGTGCTAAAGCTCAATACATTAGTACGGATAAAACACACAAACATGATGCATGCAAATGAATGTTTGGGTATTATACTGGGAAATCAAATACTGCTCAGTCTGGGTGCCATGGTATGTAGCACGCTAGGCCGTCGCATCAGGAGGTGGCTCTCATACCATAATGATGTGGATATAATTGGATCCAAGTCCATGGAATCCATCCACTAAATACGGGGCTGAGCGACCCCTCTATCAGGTAAGCCAATAATACTGGCTAAATCAATATGTATGCATGTGTAGAATAACATATCAAAGCAGTAATCATGCAATCATGACATATAAATGCAACACATAAGAATGCATACCCGCTGGCAATCTCAGTCAGTACTTACGTACATTACTAAGGCAGTCCTAGAAGTATACATCTAGGTTTCAAGCCTACTATCCAACTCTACAAGTCTACAATGCAAAATAACCATGCATCACTAAACATGTTTTAAAAGACTTGACTAAGCTAATAGATACTCCCTAATATTTTTAGGGAACTCGGAACATATCTGCGTCCATCATCAGCCCGCTTATGGCGACTGCCCCGCAACTTGGGTACAACTTCATTACACCTCGTAGACCGACCTACCAACTACCGGACCAACCTATGTGAATAAAACACATAAAATATACCACTAAAAGAGAGGGAAATAAGTTGAAAGATGTGCACAAATGAGGCTCTCGGACCCTCTATTTATAGATCTCGATCAGAGCATCCGATTGGCCAATCGGAGCGTTCGATCGCTGCATGCAAGCCATGCGTCCTGCCAGCACATCGGACCGTCCGATCACTACATCGGAGCGTCCGATGTCCAATTCAAGACGTCATATCGAAGACATCATCCTGCACACCTGTCCATGCACGTTCGGAGCGTCGGATCCTTGCCACCCTCCGACCCCGAATGGAGCATCCATTCCCTCCAAAGACTCAAAACCCTCCAGGCTATTTTCGAGTATTTTAGATCCATTTTAGAACTCCTTAGACCCATTTGAAAATCTCTTAATCATGTTTTACTTAATCTAAACATGATC
This sequence comes from Henckelia pumila, assembly GCF_033568475.1. NCBI lineage: Eukaryota > Viridiplantae > Streptophyta > Magnoliopsida > Lamiales > Gesneriaceae > Henckelia > Henckelia pumila. The sequence continues at coordinate 141,899,817 of NC_133122.1, forward strand.
ACTTGATTAATTATCATTTAATTATTAATTCTGGATACAGGTTACTATACTTATACTCGATAAAATCTAGACATGTGCAAAGGAAAATACATTTGTTTTGTTACGTCCAGTCTGGTACATGAACAGAGTAGTTTAGCCCCACAAAATTATGAACATGTTGAAACTTCGAACAATATCCGAAAGTTTGGAATTAGATATGTGCCACAGAGCTCTTGTGCAAGGCAAGATTGGAAATATAATCAAGCCAAACATATCTTAATGACTGGAAAACGCAACCACGGACCCTACGGAAGCTTTGGTCCAAAAGGATAAAGAAAGACTCATGTTATGGAAAATATGAAATCACACACTGCATCACAAGAATATTCACGAACACATCATCCACAACACAAAGCATTTTTCGTACAATACCCACACACACCTGTTTATGCACAACCTCGATGGAAAACTGCTAGTGGTCGACTAGTTAGGTTGATCCAAGTATGAATTCCTAAAGGACTGATCCTGTAGTAACCCGTATTTGGAATTAACGAGTAATGGTTAATTAATTGAGTGATCATGTTTAGATTAATTAAAACATGATTAAGAGATTTCTAAATGGGTTTGAGGAACTCAAAAATAGATCTAGAACACTAAAAATTAGTCGGGAAGGTTCCGAGTCCTAGGAGGGATCGGAGCCAAGAGCCAAGATCGGAAGCTCTGATGAGTTTGAAGGCTCCGAACTCAGATCGGAGGCTCCGATCTTGCACGAGCCAGCTGTCCGAAATATTACATCATTGATGACGTAACTGAGAGGACTTCGGATGCTCGAAGGAGAGATCGGAGGATCCGAACTAGTGTCGGCATGCGTCCTTTAGAAGCTAGACATGTGTTTGGCTGGCATAGTTCGGACGCAGAGATCGGACGCTCCGATCGGGATCGGAGACTCCGAACGCAAGATCGAAAGCTCCGATCTCTGTCTATAAATAGGGGTGCCGAGCTCATTTGAAGGTGCACCAATTCCTCTCTTTTTCTCGTAGTCTTCTAGCTTTTTAGGGGCTTTCTAGGCGTCCTACTGAAGGGCCGGAAGTGGCTAGACGCTACGGGGATAGTATCGGAGCTGTGCCTAAGTTTTGGAGGCAATCGCCATCAACGGGCTGACGACGGACGCAGTTATAGTTTTACTGCTTTAGCACATGCATGTTTTTACACTGGACTGCATTTGGTATGATGTGAGCCATGACAGTTTCCATATGCGATAAGTTTCTACTTATAGATTCGTGTCTGGTTTTGGGGAGGCTCAGCCCCCGGTTTTTCTATCACTAGGAGTGACCACGACTGTGGACTAGACACTATAGTGATAGGGTAATATACAAGTGCATGAGGACTAGCTATCCAGCACGGTGCTGTATATATATTCATGGCGCCCTGAGCAGACAGATTTACCCTTGTTTTAAAGTCACTTATGTGCTGCATATATTTTATATATCATTGCTTTCGTATTGTGCGTAGTCGCTCACATCTAGTGTTTTTTGAAATGTCCGGACACCCCATTCGTCGGGGCAGGTGCAGGTAGAGCACCCAGTAGCTTGGAGAAGCCATGGACCAGTGAAGACAACAAGATTAGCTGTAGGTGTTATTGTTATTCGATTGGGTTGTATAATCGAATTTATTTTAACCGGTTGTATTCTGCCAGTTAGAATTTATTTACGTTTTCTGCAGCGTATTTCTTATTAGTGTTAATTGCATGCTTAAGTTAGCTTTAAACTCTGATTCGTAGTGGATCCGGGTTGGGTCGCTACATTTATTGGTATCAGAGCATGAAATGACATTTTTGTGATATAATGCTGAGATTTTTGGGGTTACCTTGTAGGGTAATGACCGAATTTGATAAAAGAACATCAATTGACTTCGAAAAGACAAGATTATTAGGGGTCCTCAAGATCGTCATTGCTGAGGTTACTGTCGAAGATTCGTCTTATGAGGATTCCAGCGAGATCCAACTGGAATAGAAGTTTGAGTATTTCACTTCAAATGCGTCTGAGAATTTATTGGAGCGCATGGTGTGTGACAACCCCTGTAGCTTTAATCCAAAGAGATTCTCCACTAGCAGTTGGCGAGATTTTCATAAAGACCTTAACCAGGGAATGCCTCGAGTAACTAAGCCATGACTGGTATTTGGCGTAAGGTCTTTAAACTCATGTAGAACATGATTCTGCCTATATGCTTGTATCGATGCTTTCTGTAGGCAGACGGGAAACTTCATGTTCAAAGGCATGTGATAGATGCAAACAGGTCTTATAGATTAGATCTTGTGCAGAAGAGGTCTGCTGACGAGCATTAATGCAAATCATAACTAGAGGACTAGTGAGGGAGCCCAAATCATTTCGCGGAAAGATCTTGCCAGCTGTCCTTGAAAGATTCGTGTGAGACTGATTTAGCCAACATGCTAGTATTGATGCTTGGACGGATGAGAAGCTTTATGCTTAAGATCAAGACGAATACGATGATTTAATTACTGTATTTCAGTTGTAAGTAATGAATCATCAGACACTGGTTGTATTATTTCAAGTTATTGATTGTACATTTTTTTCAATGTATTGGGATTCTCGTGATTTTGTATTACATGGGATTGTAATAAAGGAATTGTACATAAGCTTGAAACGAAGATACAAGTATTGACTTTGAGATTAATCGAGCGATTTGTTGGTCAGTGTTCGACTTCAGTAAACTTGCTAAGGATTTTGTGTGGTTCTAGATGATTGGTTCTAGTTGATTGGTTCTAGGTGCTTTCCTAGGGTGACCTAGATAGTCGGCGGACTAAGTTAGTGCCAGAGATAAGGTGATTCATCAGAGGCATGGGTATTGTTCTAAAGTTGTTTTCCTTAGAACAGTAGTATGTTTGATCTTCTTAGGTTGTGACTGTGTGATGATGGGTTTTCATCAAGAAACCAGGTCGAGTATATACCAAGAATTGTGAATTATGACCAGAATTAGACGTGAGGAGGCACGACCCTATGCCGGATTTACCTGGAAGCCTTTGCGCTTCAAGAGGTGGTGGTGGGGAGGCTACTCAGTCTAGGGATTCTGGTAACAGTCACAACGGGGTATGACCTTGGTGTGGATAGATACCAAGTTTGGTATCAGTAGGATTAGTTATCGTCTGACTTTTCGTCAAAGGTGCTTATGTTTGGATTTTGCTGTCAGAATCAGTCTTGGAAGGATTTCTTTGACGATTGATTGTTCTTGGAAGTTATACTTTTAACCTTTGATATTGGGATATTTCTAGACGAGTAGATCTAGAATGTAGACGGATTTCTACCAGTGAATACGCGAAGTATCGTCTGATGTCTTCAGGGATGAAGCGTATGGTTTCCTTGTGAAGGAAATGATCTAGGTTGATAGATCAAGGAAAGTTTTGGGAACAACAAGACTTGTGGGAACTGGGTCAAGATTATTGATCAAGCCATGTAGGTTTTCAATAATCAGTGATTTTCTGATTTGATTATCACTGACAAGCCAAGTGCAGGCCACAGAAGATCGACGTGGTCGATAAGTCAAGTCCAATCAGTGATGATTAGGATGTAATGGATCGAGAGGTACTTGAGATATTACTTTGACGCAATGTGCTTAGAATATTGATCCTTGGTAACTTCTCAAAGAAGTTGGTGATTCAAGTATATTTAGAATCTCCAAGAATGCCAGATACGGATCTTTTTGGGGTTGCTGCTGATCAAGGACGATTGCAATTTAACTTGTGTGGTCAAGTTTAGGTGATAACTTGGTAGTAAGAACAAGTAGGAGAATTAGTAGTTCTCCCGGATAGTACCTTCTTGTTAAGAAGAGAATGATTTGATCCAAGCATTACTTAGTATTAGAAATAAAGAAATCAGGATGAGTGATTGGGATCAAGTAGTTTCTCCATTTCGTTAGTAGACAAAAATTTTGAGGGTTTTTAGCCGAATGCTTTGCTAAGATATTTGATATACCGGTGGTTGAGATCCGACGAGTATTGGGAAAATTATAATAGGCATTAGAAAGTGAACATCAGTTGTCTGGTTGTGAGATGCGACAATAGCTAAGATCTAGTTTTCGGGATCTACCAGGATTGTTGTCACTAATCTTCCAGCGTGTGTGATGCACGATGCCATTGAGATGATTGAATCACAATGACAACTTTGTTCATTCCAGTTAGTCGGTCACATCAGTGCAGACTGATTTGAGGCTAAGATGTTCCATCAGGGGACAATAGTCGGATATGCGATGTGTTGTGAAGGTTATTTCAGGCATGTTAGCGCTGGCGTGTTCTTAGAAGACCTTGGTAACTAGTGACTTGTGATAGTACCAGAGATGACGTGTTCATTAGGAACTTTAGTCATTTCAAATTGTTGTCAAGGCTGATGCATTTCAGCAAGGACACGAGTTGGCGATATCGTAAAATTCGTTGGGATTAGTTTCCTTTAAAGATCAATTGGTTCGACCTTGCGAGGTCGTGAGTAATGATGATAGTTTTCATCAGAAACTCGAGGATGAGTTATACCAGGTGCAAAAGACTGTCGTGTCTTGAGGCAGAATAGGGAGAGTTACCTTATGGCAGTGTGTTGTGGATAGTTTATTCTGGTCGGGCATTGCAGATGAGGCTTGCCTTAGTCTCGATATGTGCACAGTTATAACAAGGGTATAGCTACCAGGAGGAGGTTCAACGATAGTTGAATCCTATAGAGGTAGTTTTGTTATTGGGGTAATACCGAAAGAGGATTGATTAGTCCATCGATTGGGATTCATAGATGAGCAGCCTGCAATTGAGACGACGTAGTTAGTAAGAGATTAGAGTCTTTCCATGATAGCGTGTGATTATCTAGATGACTTCTCAGATCAATGATAAAGGGTTGACCTTACGAAGATAGTTTTCCAGCAATGATAACTTTCTTCAGGACACAGTATCGAGTCATACTGAGAGATGTGAACTGAGATTAGTACTATAAAGTGGTGGATTGAGTTTCCAATGTTGCTCTAGAAGCTTGTTGTGCTTCATAGGGTTGTGAGAAGATTACCCCAGTCTAGAAATTGTCGTAAACAGTTACGTTGAAGTATAGCTTGGTGTCAATTAGTTTCCATTGCAGCGTAATACTTGTTTTGATGAAGCAAGACAACATTGGGAGAGTGTTTCTTGACTATAGGTGTTCTGCATCGTGAGTTTTGAGAACTACTAGATGGAAAAATCTAGTTAGTGACTCGACGAATGTCACGAGCCAATTAGGTTATGACATGAATTTTGTCTGTATAAGATTCCCTTGGGATGGTGAAATTGAACATGCAGGTGTTTGTGTTCTATTTGTTCAGTGATATCGTGGTTAGTTGGTACAAGATCAGTGCCCAGAAGTCATGTGTGAACTATCGGCTGACTTATTTCGGTGCTAAAATCAAGTAACAAAGGACACTTTATGTTCCAAGATATTGTCAATGTTTTGAGATCGTCAAAGTGGCTTATCTTGATACATACTAGTTTGACATGATAACATCGGGATGCGACTAGAAACCAACGTCATTGTGGAAATATCTCTGGTTGCGAGATTTGATCGTGTGGATGTCAGCTCGGTAGAAGAATCTTGAAAGGATACGCTTTGAGGACAAAAGGTGTATCAGTATTGGAATGCATTAGAGTCAAGTAAGTTCGACCTTCGTTGAGTAGCGCAGCAGTTTTCATTTTTTGCGAGAGTCAAGAGTCTGAGTTTGTCGAAATCTATTCGACCAGACATGCAAGTAAGGGTCTATACTAAGTTCTCGAGTTTTCCCTAGATTTCGAGGACGAAATCTTTTAAGAGGAGGAGAATGTAGTAGCCCGCATCCAAAATTAACGAGTAATGGTTAATTAATCGAGTGATCATGTTTAGATTAAGAAAAACATGATTAATGGATTTCCATATGGGTTTGAGAAACTCAAAAATGGATCCAGATCACTCAAAAATAGTCAGGAAGGTTCCGAGTCCTCGGAGGTATCGGAGGCTCCGAACAAGGTTCGGAGGGTCCGAACCAGGATCGGAGCCAAGAGCCAAGATCGGAAGCTCTGATGAGTTTGGAGGCTCCGATCTTGCACGGGCAGCTGTCCGAAATATTATGTCATTGATGACATCATTGAGAGGACTTTGGACGCTCCGAAGGGGAGATCGGAGGCTCCGAACTAGTGTCGACAGGCGTCCTCTAGAAGCAAGACACGTGTTTGGCTGGCAGAGTTAAAACGCAGAGATTGGACTCAGAGATCGGGATCGAAGGCTCCAACGCGAGATCGAACGCTCCGAGCTCTGTCTATAAATAGGGGTGCCGAGCTCATTTGAAGGTGCACCAATTCCTCTCTTCATCTCTTCTTCTCATAGTCTTCTAGCTTTTTAGGGGCTTTCTAGGCGTCCTGCTGAAGGGCCGGAAGTGGCTAGGAGCTATGGGGATAGTAGTGGAGCTGTGCCTAAGTTTTGGAGGCAATCGCCATCAGCGGGCTGACGACATACGCAGGTATAGCTTTTGATTCCTAAAAATATTTAGGAGTATGCAGTAGCTTAGTTAAGTCTTTTAGAGCATAAATATTGATGCATGAGTATTTTGAATTGTAGAGCTGATGATAGGCTTGGAACCTAGAGTGGAACTTAAGGACTGCCTTTAGTAAGGTACGTAAGTACTGACCGACATAGCCGGCATGATATATGATATATGTGTTGCATGTGTATGTGCTCTGTATTTACCATGTTTTATTGCTTTAGCACATGCATCTTTTTACACTGGACTGCATCTGATATGATTTTAGTCATGATAGTTTCCATATACGATGAATTTCTCCTTATGGATTCGTGTCTGGTTTTGGGGAGGCTCAGCCCCCGGTTTTGCTATCAATAGGAGTGACCACGGCGGTGGAGTAGACACTATAGTGATAGGGGAATATACAAGTGCCCCGTGTATTAGCTATCAAGCACGGTGCTGTATATTCATGGCGCCTTGATCAGACTGATTTACCCTTGTTTTAAAGTCACTTATGTGCTGCATATATTTTATATATCATTGCTTCCGTATTGAGCGTAGTCGCTCACATCCAGTGTTTTATGTATGTCTGGACACTCCATTCGTCGGGGCAGGTGCAGGTGCAGGTAGTGCGCCCAGTAGCTTGGAGAAGCCAGCGACCAGTGAAGACAGAAAGGTGTTATTGTTATTCGATTAGGTTGTATAATCAAATTTATTTTAACCAGTTGTATTCTGCCGATCAACATTTATTTTAATTTTTCGCAGCGTATTTCTGATTAGTGTTAATTGCATGCTTAAGTTAGCTTTGAACTCTGATTAGTAGTGGATTCGGGTTGGGTCGCTACAGATCCCTTCTGGACCCAAGTAGGTATGGATACCATAGGATACTTTCATATGTTTTTACAGGTAACAAGAACATAAGACAACAATTGAAAGAAGAAAGTAAGTAAGGGGGAACTCGAGTAGAAGCATAGACTTAGGGGGGAACAGAAAGAGAAGTGGACCAGTCAAGAAGCTAACACCGAAGAGTTAAAGTAAACTAGTAGTCATCGACCTTCACAAGACCATCTTGACATATCAGAAGAAAAACATAAATAGAAACAGAAACAGATTAGAAATCTAGCTCAGTCAAACCAGTTCGATGAACATCTTCAAGACAAAGACTGAGAAGGAATCAGTTTCAAGGGGAATAGAAAATTATAAAAAGGAGATGAATAAGTTGAACATAAGTTCGAGTGGACCAGAACGGTATAAGCATACCACTATTATAGCCAGCAGTAGACCAGTAATTCAAGCAGAAGTGAAGCTCAGTTGAAGTATTGAGAGGCATAAAAGAAGAACTAAAGATAAGAAGGTTTATCGAGCTCTGAAATTTCAAGATATTTGGAATAAAATTCCAGCAGATGCATGTGTTGATGTGTTTGTCAAAAGGGGGGAAATGACAAACAATGACATTTTGGGTAAATTGTTTAGTTTTGTCAAATACCAAAAAGGGGAGAAATTGTTAGGAAATCACGTGTTTGAGTTTCGGTTTTTGACAAACTTTGTACATCAACAAGAGCAAAGCAGATCAGAAGAGAAGAAGTCGAAGAGGAGAAATTTGACCAGTATTCAAAGTTGCTCGGTTGAGCAAAGCAGAACAGAAGTAATTCAGTAGCAGCAAAACAAATGGGAACAAATAGACCAGTCGAGTAGAGCAAAACAGAAGCTATAAATCATATTAGTAGAAGCTCTCTCAAAACCAATCAAAGCTATTAACCCATAGAAAATGTCTCTCGTACAATGATATATTCATACTGAGAAGTCACATCACAAGTGTACTATTAATTGGGAACAATGACATGAAGACAAGAAAATGGCTACAATCCAACGGATATATTTGAATCAAGATGACCGTTTTCTTGCTCCTTAAATAGAGACCAAAGGCAGTAGAAGAAGTAGCCGGCTCACAAGAACTCACAAACACTGAACACTTTCAGTTGTTCTCATATATCCAGTAGAAAAGTTCAAAGCTTATATATTGAAGATTATATCAAGAGCCTAAGAACAGAAGCGCACACCTCAAGAATATCAGATCTGTAATAGCCTGTTTCCATTTTACAATATTAAGTTGTTAATCATGTTTAGATTTAATAAAACATGATTAAGGGATTTGAATAAGATCTAATGGACCAAGGATTTGGGTCCAAAATACCTGAAAATGGTTAATGGGCTTATTGGACTCGGACAGTTTGGAGAATCCGAACTGGGTTTGGAGGGTCCGAACCCAAGGTACTTTGGAGGCACGATTTGGGTTCGGAGTCAGAGTGAGATCGGACGATCCGATCAAGGGATCGAATGGTCCAAACTAACCCAGGGACATGTGTCCAAATCCCGGGTAGGAGATGATGTCATTAATGACATCACATGGTCGAATCGGACGATCTGATGTGTAGGATCGGACCGTCCGATGTGTCACCAGGACAAGCAGCAAGAAGAGTTGTACAAATGTCTCGGACGATTAAGATCGGACGATCCGAAGAAGGATCAGACCTTCCGAAGTTGCATGCAGGGCGACGTGGAAACCATGCAAAGATCGGACCGTCCGATCGATGCCTATAAATAGGGGTCCGAGGGCTCACTTTTTAAATGCAGAATTTCCTCTCCTCTCCCATAATGGCTCTATTTTAAGGGCTTTGGGACTCTTTCTTTAAGATTTGGAGTTGGAATTAGTATTTATATAGCGGACAGTGTCCATAGTAGTGTCCAGGCGGCGGAGCTCTAGCGAGGTTTTTGTAGTAGCGGTCAAGCGGCGGAGCTTTGGTGAGGCATCCAGGAGTCGTTGCTAGGCTATGCCCAGGTTTTGGGGCATTCGACATCAACGAACTGACGACGGACAAAGGTTAGCTCTGGTTCCCTATAGTAAATAGGGAGTAGACTATAGTTTAATTAAGGCTTTTAAAGAATGTATATTTGGCATGTTAGATAATACATGGTATTTATGCATTGTAGTGCTACATGGTAGGATTGGACCTAGATGGGAGCTTCCTTAGTAAGGTACGGAAGTATTATTCGAGATATCCAGATTGAGTATGCATGTATTATGTGTTTGCATGTATTATTTGATTGCATGATTTATATGCCTTTATATACAGCATGTCACGATTGTATGATGCATACATGAGCATATTGAGCCTATACCTTAGAGATATCCTGTAGTAGGGCGCTCACCCTACGAGTTTGTGGATGGTTGGATACGTAATTCTTGTGTCAGGTCACCATTATGGTTGGACACTTGTACTAGTATCAGGTCACCATTATCCACTGGGTATATGAGTCACCTCCTGAGGCGACGGAGCAGCGTGCTATATATCCTGGGTCTGGTCTATGAGCTTGTTTCTTGACCTGAGTGTCTTGGTACCCAGTTCATTTGAATATATGCACATATAATAGTGTATACTCATACTCTCGTACTGAGCGTGTTAGGCTCACTTCCATTTATTTCTGTTGTCTGGATACCCCCATTCAATTGGGTAGATGCAGGTAGTTTTCCTGAGGATAGAGAGGTTAGGTGGTGACCAAGGCTGGAGGGCAGGGTTGACCACTAGGTTTTGCTTATCTGGTATTGGTTTAATTTTAAGTTCCGCATTTAATCTGATTAAGATTATTTAATGTTTAATTGCATGCTTAAGTTTTTTATTATTAGGTGATCATGGTGCGGGTCACTAAATTTATGGTATCAGAGCATGCAATGAGATTCTTTGTGACATAATATTGATTTTGGGTTATCCTTTGTAGGATTACAAGTTGAATTCAATGATGATAGCAGTATCAGAAATTGGAATAGCAAGATATGTAGGCTTTTCCCAGATCTTCATTGCCAAGATTGACATCAGAAGTTTGTATTATGTGGATCCCAGTAGGAAGAAGCTGGAAGAAAAGATCCAGTTTTCAACGCCAGACGCTTCTCAAGGTTGAATGGAATGTGTGATATGCAGTCATCCATTCAGCATCGACCAAGGAAGCCACCCCGAAAATTTCTCCACTAACAGTTGGAGAGATTGTCAGAAGGACCTTGTCTCATCTACCAGATAAGGAACCCAACAATATTGAAAAGATCAGGTAGATTAATAAGATCTTTTAGTTCTTCTGAGGAAGAGGTCTGCTTTCGGGAAACTTCAAGTTCAAGATCAGTAGATGAAATAAAAGAATTCCGCAAGAGTTTAAATATTGTATTGAGTTTTGTTGTAAATAGTATTTCAGTTTTAATCAGATGTAGTAAAAGATTTTTTTTATTTGATGTACTAAGATTTTTATTATATTGTACATCTTTCAGTTGCAATCTTTTGATTAAGTTATGTATTACATGGGATTGTAATAAAGATTGTATTAGAACATGGATTGGTGGTTCAAGTAATAGAAATCTTTGGGAATATCTGGATTGTATGGATTGATCAGTTATTCGATTTCAGTGTTTTGTTTAAAAAGTATAATTGGGTTTGAATTATGCATGTTTCAGGTGAATAGTTCTAGATGTTTTGCCTAGAATATTCTAGTAAATTCAGTGTTTGCCAGGGATGATGCGTATCATCAGGGGCATAATGAGGAATTATACTAAGTATTGTAGACTGTGGGAATATATGATTAGACTAAGAAGGGAGCGCGACCCTAGGTTTTTATTAATCTGGAAATCTCTCATGTTTTCAGATGGTTATTCAGGGGGAGGCTACCTGAAACGCTCCTAACTCTATAATTAATAAATATATATGCGGAAAATTATTATTTTTTTTAATACATACTAAATAAAATATGTACATATATGCCCATACATATATGCACAGAATAAAAAGATTTAAAAATAAATAAATAAATAAATAACTCACATAAAAATGCATTCCTTAATAAAATAAAGATCTGAGTCAAATATTGAATTAAAATACTGCATAAATAAAGGATTAAAGTTTGCATGCACTGAAAATATTTAAGTAAAATATTTCAAAACCACAACCACTGAAAAATAATATAAAATGTGTAACATACTAAAAATATTCAAAACATGCATAACGACTCAGACATCTATCACGGTCACGGGGTCACTGCATGTCCGCTCATATGTCCTCGCCGCCGGTAGGAGCTACATCCTCCTCTACGTACTCACCTGCACCATATAAGTGTAGTGAGCCTAGAGGCCCAACATGCTAACATAACAAGGGTTTAAAATAATTTAAATCACTTTGATACTAATACATAACATATACATGAATGAGCATGCTTAAAAATATCATAACATAACATAACCTAAAATAACATAATACATAAACATTGTTGAGCAATTAATTTTCTAAAATCGCATGGTTGTATCCGTAGTGTAACCTTAAATCATACATTAAATACTGATCAGCGTGGAAACCAACGTACGTGGCGGTGACGAATCACCTCTTAAATTGGCAGTAAACTGCCCTTCAATAGTTCACATATGGGGACGAATCCCCCTTAAATTGTCACACTACTTCAACTTCCAACATAAAATATTTTCTTTTGCTCAACCTTAAACATTTAATTATGCATAAAATTATTTCATGAATGCATGTACTTAAATAAAATGTGTGTCCTTCATATATATTTAATTTAATTTCTTACTAACATATAAATATTAAAATAACTTCAATGCATAAAAATAATTAAATATATAATCAGGACACATGCAAATTTCTCATGGATTGTACTGGACTGCTGGCCCTAAACTCTCAAGCTCATTTACTTAAATCTGGCCCATTAACACTGAGACTGGCCCAATAACATACTTAAGCCCAATAAAAATTATTCTAAGCCTAATTAAATAATTCAAGTCCATTAACAACCCATTCTGGCCCAATGGGCCCACAAGCCCAAAGACTGGCCCAATAACTTTTATGGGCTCAAAAGCCCATAAAATTATTGGACTAACTTAATTAAAATTTTAAAAGCCCAAATAAAATTATTTGGAAGTCCAAATAATTTTATTTCTAATTAATTGGCCCAAAAACCAATTAATTCATAAAATACTTTAAAAATAAAAATACTCGAGCCCGGCCCACCAAAGCCAAACCCGGACCAACTTAACCCGAACCCCTAACCTACTGACCCGACCCAAGCCCCTCAGACCCGGCCCAGACCACCCCATCCCCAAACCCGTACCCCCCCTTGCCCTGCTCGCTTCTGCTGCGGGCAACAGCAAGAAAGCCTGGCAGCCATCCCGCTCCGGCCACCCACCGGCCGGAGGGCCACCCCTAGGACCTAGCCCACATCCAGACCTTTCCATCAAGCCAAGAATCAGCCCAATCCATCGACTATGGAGTGAGAACGAAGCTCTGCAACCCAGCCCATCTGCAGCTAGCGCACAGACGCGAGCAGCTGCGGAACTTCCCTTCGTTCTCGATGCTCCGACCACTAAAGACCATGAAACCTCTTCCAAAAACTTAGAAAACATCAAGGGGGTTCTAACCCAACCAACCTTACCCTAATCCGTGGTCTGAGGAAGGAGAACGAAGCTCCCTTCCCCGAAACCCTAACCTGCAAACCCATGGCCCCAGAACTGATGCAGTTCGGTTTCCAGCCCTGCTCCAGCCTTGACCATGGTCATGGCTCGACTCCTAGGACCCCCCACACACTCCTTGGCTCTTGAACCAGAAGACCAATCCAATCCCATGACATAAAACGTGTGATTATGCATGAAACAAGGCAAAAATCATGAGTTTACCATGTTCTAACCAAGAACTAAACAAAACCAACGTGAGTTACATCAAAAATATCTGACATCAGTGCATTAAATAGCTTATATGGTGTTAAGAAAGAATTACACATGCCTTGCACCGAAGAAATCGATAGATCGACGGACGTAGGACGTTTTCGGGACGACGGGACAACGAACAACTCGAAGTTTCGAACAAACTCGGCTATGGAGCCTTGGAGGCTGCTGGAAACGATGAAGAGGGTGATGGAGGAGAGTGGATAGTAGGGAGGGAGGCGGCTGATGGGAAATTAACGTGGGGTTTGGGTTGTTTTAATTAAAATATAGGTTAATTAAATATAGAAAAAAAAAGGTTTTAAATATAAAAATATACAACTTAATCTTTCAAATAAAAGTTAAAATCTGATAACTCAATTTAAAAATATAAAAATCCCAAAATTACAAATTAAGGGAATTTTAAAAATAATTAAAAGTCATTAAAATGGCTAAATTTGAATAAAAATGGACTCCTAAAATTATATAAAATTAAATACTAAGAATTTTGAGGTAATAAAACTCAAAATAATATTTTTGGGCTCTAAAAATGCTCATGGAATAAATTGGCTAGAAAGTTGTCATCTCGTCCGTCCACGGTCCCGTCTACGCGATCAAAACAATTAAAATACTAAAAATCGTAAAATCACTAATTATGGGTTAAATGCTTAAAAAAATAAATTAAATCATGCACAAATAATTCACATAATTATTTAACCCATAAATTTAAAATTTAAATAATTAAATTCCCTAATTATGCATGCAGATTTACGTATTTAAAAATACCGAGTGTTACAATTCTCCCCCCTTTAAATTGAATTTTGTCCTCGAAATTAAAGTACTTACCCGAACAACTCTGGGTAGCGAGTCCTCATGTCTGCCTCGGTCTTCCAAGTAGCTTCCTCCTCTGAGTGATTCAGCCACTGAACTCTGACCATCGGTATGACCCGCGTCCTAAGCCTCCGCTCCTCCCTAGCCAAGATCCGCACTGGCCTCTCCTCATATACTAGATCTGGTGGCAACTGCAAGGGCTCAAAATCCAACACATGCGACGGGTTAGAGACATATCTCCGAAGCATGGATACATGGAAGACGTTGTGCACTGCCGCTAGCCCTGGTGGTAGAGCTAAACGGTAGGCCAACGTGCCAACTCTCTCCAAGATCTCGAATGGCCCTATATACCTCGGATTAAGCTGTCCTCTCCGGCCAAAACGCACTACTCCCTTCATAGGTGACACCTTCAGGAATACGTGATCACCTACAGCGAACTCCAAATCTCGTCGTCTGGCATCTGCATAACTCTTCTGACGACTCTGAGCAGTCCTCATCCGATCTCGAATCTGAGTCACAATGTCAGCTGTCTGCTGCACAATCTCAGGACCCAGTAAATTCCGCTCACCAACCTCATCCCAATGCACAGGAGATCTGCATCTCCTCCCATACAATGCTGCATAAGGAGCCATACCTATAGACGACTAAAAACTATTGTTATAGGTAAACTCCACAAATGGCAGTCTAGTCTCCCAAGAGCCCCGAAAATCAATGACACAAGCTCTCAGAAGATCCTCGAGAACCTGGATCACTCTCTCAAACTGACCATCTGTTTGGGAATGAAATGATGTGCTGAACAAAAGCCTAGTCCCCAATGCTGTGTGCAGACTCTTCCAAAACGCAGATGTGAATCTCGGATCTCTGTCTGACACAATCGACACTGATATGCCATGCAGTCTAACAATCTCCTTAATGTAAAGCTCTGCATACTGTGTCAATGAGTAGGTAGTCCTCACCGGTAAGAAATGAGCTGACTTGGTGATTCTATCCACAATCACCCGAATCGCTGTGCAACCTCTGGCACTCCTCGATAAGCCAACCACAAAGTCCATCGTAATATTCTCCCATTTCCATTCCGGAATAGGAAGAGGTCTAAGAAGTCATGCTGGACGCTGATGCTCTGCCTTGACTTCCTGACAAGTCAAGCACTCTGACACCACTCTCCCGATGTCACTCTTCATCCCGGGCCACCAATACAATAGCTGCAAATCTTTGTACATCTTCGTATTTCCAGGGTGAATGGAGTACGGAGATGTGTGAGCCTCTGCTAAAATCTCAGCTCTCAACTGATCAACGTTCGGTACCCACATCTACCACGGTACTGAACGATTCCATCCACCACTGTATACAAAAGGTTACCCCTAGCCTCATCTCTCTGTCTCCATCGCTGCAACTCCTCATCAATAGACTGTCCATCCCTAATCCGATCTCGCAGAACTGGCTGCACCGTCAACACTGACAAGCTCGGTGCATGACCACTCGGATAACACTCCAAGTCAAATCTCTGAATCTCGCTCTGTAGTGGTAACTGTACGGTCAAACATGAGACCACTGACGACTTCCGACTCAAAGCATCTGCTACTACATTAGCTTTACCCGGATGGTAGCTAATGTCACAGTCATAGTCCTTCCCCAACTCCAACCATCTGCGCTGTCTCATGTTCAACTCCTTCTGTGTGAAGAAGTACTTGAGACTCTTGTGGTCTGTGAAAATCTTGCACTTCTCGCCATACAGATAGTGCCTCCAGATTTTCAAAGCGAAAACCACTGCTGCCAACTCCAAGTCATGCGTCGGATAATTCTGCTCATGAATCTTCAGCTGCCTCGACGCATACGTAATAACCTTGCCACACTGCATAAGTACTGCACCTAAACCCAGCTTAGACGCTTCGGTGTACACCACTAACTCCTCGTGTGGTACTGTCACTGCTAACACCGGTGCAGTAGTGAGTGCTTCCTTCAGCTGATCGAAGCTCCTCTAACAGTCTGAACTCCAGATAAACTTCGCATTCTTCTTGGTTAAGGAAGTCAAGGGTACTGCAATAGAGGAAAAACCCTTGATGAACTTCCTATAATATCCTGCCAAACCCAAGAAACTGCGAATCTCCGAAGCATTCTTCGGAATACCCCAATTCTGCACTGCCTCAACCTTCGACTGATCAACTGCAATCCCATCTCTCGAAATAATGTGGCCAAGAAATGCCACCTGCTCGAGCCAAAACTCGCACTTGCTGAACTTGGCATACAACCGATGCTCCCTCAAGGTCTGCAAGGTTATCTGTAGATGCTGTCTATGCTCCTCAATGCTCCAAGAGTAGATCAAGATATCATCAATGAAGACTATGATGAACTGATCTAGATACGGCTGAAAAAAATCGGTTCATGAGATCCATGAAAACCGCTGGAGCATTGGTCATCCCAAATGGCATCACTAGGAACTCGTAATGCCCATACCGTGTCCGGAAAGCAGTCTTGGACACATCTGCCTCTCTAACCCGCAGCTGATGATAACCAGATCGCAGGTCGATCTTGGAGAACACTGAAGCTCCCTGCAACTGATCAAATAAATCCTCTATCCTCGGCAGTGGATACTTGTTCTTCACTGTGACCCTGTTGAGTTCTCGGTAATCGATGCACAATCTCATACTGCCATCCTTCTTCTTCACAAATAACACCGGAGCTCCCCATGGAGAAAAGCTAGGACGAACAAAGTCTTTCTCTAATAGCTCCTGAATCTGCTCCTTCAACTCTTTCATTTCGGTAGGAGCAAGTCTGTACGGTGCCTTAGAGATAGGCACGGTGTCTGGCACTAACTCAATGCTGAACTCCACATCTCTCACTGGTGGAATTCCTGCAACATCCTCCGGAAAGACGTCCGAAAAATCACGAACCACCTCTATCTCTGATAATGATCTGCTAGATGGCGCTGAAGTCGTGACGATACTCGCTAGAAACCCCTGGCAACCCCATCTCAACAACTTCCTCGCCTGAATAAGAGATATCACCTGAGGAATATCACTGCTCTGAGATGCATGAAAAGTGAACGGGTCGCCTACTGTAGGTCTCACTGACACTGATCTCCGACGAAAATCAATCGAAGCTCCATTGACTGTCAACCAGTCCATACCAACTGAAACGCTACTAACTCTATAATTAATAAATATATATGCGAAAAAATTTTTATTTTTTTTTATACATACTAAATAAAATATGTACATATATGCCCATACATATATGCATAGAATAAAAAGATTTAAAAATAAATAAATAAATAAATAACTCACATAAAAATGCATTCCTTAATAAAATAAATATCTGAGTCAAATATTGAATTAAAATACTGCATAAATAAAGGATTAAAGTTTGCATGCACTGAAAATATTTAAGTAAAATATTTCAAAACCACAACCACTGAAAAATAATATAAAATGTGTAACATACTAAAAATATTCAAAACATGCATAACGACTCAGACATCTATCACGGTCACGGGGTCACTGCATGTCCGCTCATATGTCCTCGCCGCCGGTAGGAGTTACATCCTCCTCTACGTACTCACCTGCACCATATAAGTGTAGTGAGCCTAGAGGCCCAACATGCTAACATAACAAGAGTTTAAAATAATTTAAATCACTTTGATACTAATACATAACATATACATGAATGAGCATGCTTAAAAATATCATAACATAACATAACTTAAAATAACATAATACATAAACATTGTTGAGCAATTAATTTTCTAACATCGCATGGTTGTATCCGTAGTGTAACCTTAAATCATACATTAAATACTGATCAGCGTGGAAACCAACGTACGTGGCGGTGACGAATCACCTCTTAAATTGGCAGTAAACTGCCCTTCAATAGTTCACATATGGGGACGAATCCCACTTAAATTGTCACACTACTTCAACTTCCAACATAAAATATTTTCTTTTGCTCAACCTTAAACATTTAATTATGCATAAAATTATTTCATGAATGCATGTACTTAAATAAAATGTGTGTCCTTCATATATATTTAATTTAATTTTTTACTAACATATAAATATTAAAATAACTTCAATGCATAAAAATAATTAAATATATAATCAGGACACATGCAAATTTCTAATGGATTGTACTGGACTGCTGGCCCTAAACTCTCAAGCCCATTTACTTAAATCTGGGCCATTAACACTGAGACTGGCCCAATAACATACTTAAACCCAATAAAAATTATTCTAAGCCCAATTAAATAATTCAAGCCCATTAACAACCCATTCTGGCCCAATGGGCCCACAAGCCCAAAGACTGGCCCAATAACTTTTATGGGCTCAAAAGCCCATAAAATTAATGGACTAACTTAATTAAAATTTTAAAAGCCCAAATAAAATTATTTGGGAGTCCAAATAATTTTATTTCTAATTAATTGGCCCAAAAACCAATTAATTCATAAAATACTTTAAAAATAAAAATACTCGAGCCCGGCCCACCAAAGCCAAACCCGGACCAACTTAACCCGACCCCCTAACCTACTGACCTGACCCAAGCCCCTCAGACCCGGCCCAGACCACCCCAGCCCCAAACCCGTACCCCCCTCCTTGCCCTGCTCTCTTCTGCTGCGGGCAACAGCAAGAAAGCCCGGCGGCCATCCCGCTCCGGCCACCCACCGGCCGGGGGGCCACCCCTAGGACCTAGCCCACATCCAGACCTTTCCATCAAGCCAAGAATCAGCCCAATCCATCGACTATGGAGTGAGAACGAAGCTCTGCAACCCAGCCCATCTGCAGCTAGCGCACAGACGCGAGCAGCTGCGGAACTTCCCTTCGTTCTCGATGCTCCGACCACTAAAGACCATGAAACCTCTTCCAAAAACTTAGAAAACATCAAGGGGGTTCTAACCCAACCAACCTTACCCTAATCCGTGGTCTGAGGAAGGAGAACGAAGCTCCCTTCCCCGAAACCCTAACCTGCGAACCCATGGCCCCAGAACTGATGCAGTTCGGTTTCCAGCCCTGCTCCAGCCTTGACCATGGTCATGGCTCGACTCCTAGGACCCCCCACACACTCCTTGGCTCTTGAACCAGAAGACCAATCCAATCCCATGACATAAAACGTGTGATTATGCATGAAACAAGGCAAAAATCATGAGTTTACCATGTTCTAACCAAGAACTAAACAAAACCAACGTGAGTTACATCAAAAATATCTGACATCAGTGCATTAAATAGCTTATATGGTGTTAAGAAAGAATTACACATGCCTTGCACCGAAGAAATCGATAGATCGACGGACGTAGGACGTTTCCGGGACGACGGGACAACGAACAACTCGAAGTTTCGAACAAACTCGGCTATGGAGCCTTGGAGGCTGCTGGAAACGATGAAGAGGGTGATGGAGGAGAGTGGATAGTAGGGAGGGAGGCGGCTGATGGGAAATTAACGTGGGGTTTGGGTAGATTAGGTTTGGTTTTTGTTTTAATTAAAATATAGGTTAATTAAATATAGAAAAAAAAAGGTTTTAAATATAAAAATATACAACTTAATCTTTCAAATAAAATTTAAAATCTGATAACTCAATTTAAAAATATAAAAATCCCAAAATTACAAATTAAGGGAATTTTAAAAATAATTAAAAGTCATTAAAATGGCTAAATTTGAATAAAAATGGACTCCTAAAATTATATAAAATTAAATACTAAGAATTTTGAGGTAATAAAACTCAAAATAATATTTTTGGGCTCTAAAAATGCTCATGGAATAAATTGGCTAGAAAGTTGTCATCTCGTCCGTCCACGGTCCCGTCTACGCGATCAAAATAATTAAAATACTAAAAATCGTAAAATCACTAATTATGAGTTAAATGCTTAAAAAAATAAATTAAATCATGCACAAATAATTCACATAATTATTTAACCCATAAATTTAAAATTTAAATAATTAAATTCCCTAATTATGCATGCAGATTTACGTTTTAAAAATACCGAGTGTTACAATTCTCCCCCCTTTAAATTGAATTTTGTCCTCGAAATTAAAGTACTTACCCGAACAGCTCCGGGTAGCGAGTCCTCATGTCTGCCTCGGTCTTCCAAGTAGCTTCCTCCTCTGAGTGATTCAGCCACTGAACTCTGACTATCGGTATGACCCGCGTCCTAAGCCTCCGCTCCTCCCTAGCCAAGATCCGCACTGGCCTCTCCTCATATACTAGATCTGGTGGCAACTGCAAGGGCTCAAAATCCAACACATGCGACGGGTTAGAGACATATCTCCGAAGCATGGATACATGGAAGACGTTGTGCACTGCCGCTAGCCCTGGTGGTAGAGCTAAACGGTAGGCCAACGTGCCAACTCTCTCCAAGATCTCGAATGGCCCTATATACCTCGGATTAAGCTTGCCTCTCCGGTCAAAACGCACTACTCCCTTCATAGGTGACACCTTCAGGAATACGTGATCACCTACAGCGAACTCCAAATCTCGTCGTCTGGCATCTGCATAACTCTTCTGACAACTCTGAGCAGTCCTCATCCGATCTCGAATCTGAGTCACAATGTCAGCTGTCTGCTGCACAATATCAGGACCCAGTAAAATCCGCTCACCAACCTCATCCCAATGCACAGGAGATCTGCATCTCCTCCCATACAATGCTGCATAAGGAGCCATACCTATAGACGACTAAAAACTGTTGTTATAGGTAAACTCCACTAATGGCAGTCTAGTCTCCCAAGAGCCCCGAAAATCAATGACACAAGCTTTCAGAAGATCCTCGAGAACCTGGATCACTCTCTCAGACTGACCATCTGTCTGGGGATGAAATGATGTGCTGAACAAAAGCCTAGTCCCCAATGCTGTGTGCAGACTCTTCCAAAACGCAGATGTGAATCTCGGATCTCTGTCTGACACAATCGACACTGGTATGCCATGCAGTCTAACAATCTCCTTAATGTAAAGCTCTGCATACTGTGTCAATGAGTAGGTAGTCCTCACCGGTAAGAAATGAGCTGACTTGGTGAGTCTATCCACAATCACCCGAATCGCTGTGCAACCTCTGGCACTCCTCGGTAAGCCAACCACAAAGTCCATCGTAATATTCTCCCATTTCCATTCCGGAATAGGAAGAGGTCTAAGAAGTCCTGCTGGACGCTGATGCTCTGCCTTGACTTGCTGACAAGTCAAGCACTCTGACACCACTCTCCCGATGTCACTCTTCATCCCGGGCCACCAATACAATAGCTGCAAATCTTTGTACATCTTCGTATTTCCAGGGTGAATGGAGTACGGAGATGTGTGAGCCTCTGCTAAAATCTCAGCTCTCAACTGATCAATGTTCGGTACCCACATCCTACCACGGTACTGAACGATTCCATCCACCACTGTATATAAGAGGTTACCCCTAGCCTCATCTCTCTGTCTCCATCGCTGCAACTCCTCATCAATAGACTGTCCATCCCTAATCCGATCTCGCAGAACTGGCTGCACCGTCAACACTGACAAGCTCGGTGCATGACCACTCGGATAACACTCCAAGTCAAATCTCTGAATCTCGCTCTGTAGTGGTAACTGTACGGTCAAACATGAGACCACTGACGACTTCCGACTCAAAGCATCTGCTACTACATTAGCTTTACCCGGATGGTAGCTAATTTCACAGTCATAGTCCTTCACCAACTCCAACCATCTGCGCTGTCTCATGTTCAACTCCTTCTGTGTGAAGAAGTACTTGAGACTCTTGTGGTCTGTGAAAATCTTGCACTTCTCGCCATACAGATAGTGCCTCCAGATTTTCAAAGCGAAAACCACTGCTGCCAACTCCAAGTCATGCGTCGGATAATTCTGCTCATGAATCTTCAGCTGCCTCGACGCATACGTAATAACCTTGCCACACTTCATAAGTACTGCACCTAAACCCAGCTTAGACGCTTCGGTGTACACCACTAACTCCTCGTGTGGTACTGTCACTGCTAACACCGGTGCAGTAGTGAGTGCTTCCTTCAGCTGATCAAAGCTCCTCTGACAGTCTGAACTCCAGATAAAATTCGCATTCTTCTTGGTTAAGGAAGTCAAGGGTACTGCAATAGAGGAAAAACCCTTGATGAACTTCCTATAATATCCTGCCAAACCCAAGAAACTGCGAATCTCCGAAACATTCTTCGGAATACCCCAATTCTGCACTGCCTCAACCTTCGACTGATCAACTGCAATCCCATCTCTCGAAATAATGTGACCAAGAAATGCCACCTGCTCGAGCCAAAACTCGCACTTGCTGAACTTGGCATACAACCGATGCTCCCTCAAGGTCTGCAAGGCTGTCTGTAGATGCTGTCTATGCTCCTCAATGCTCCTAGAGTAGATCAAGATATCATCAATGAAGACTATGATGAACTGATCTAAATACAGCTGAAAAAACTCGGTTCATGAGATCCATGAAAACCGCTGGAGCATTGGTCATCCCAAATGGCATCACTAGGAACTCGTAATGCCCATACCGGGTCCGGAAAGCAGTCTTGGACACATCTGCCTCTCTAACCCGCAGCTGATGATAACCAGATCGCAGGTCGATCTTGGAGAACACTGAAGCTCCCTGCAACTGATCAAATAAATCCTCTATCCTCGGCAGTGGATACTTGTTCTTCACTGTGACCCTGTTGAGTTCTCGGTAATCGATGCACAATCTCATACTGCCATCCTTCTTCTTCACAAATAACACCGGAGCTCCCCATGGAGAAAAGCTAGGACGAACAAAGTCTTTCTCTAATAGCTCCTGAATCTGCTCCTTCAACTCTTTCATTTCGGTAGGAGCAAGTCTGTACGGTGCCTTAGAGATAGGCACGGTGTCTGGCACTAACTCAATGCTGAACTCCACATCTCTCACTGGTGGAATTCCTGCAACATCCTCCGGAAAGACGTCCGAAAAATCACGAACCACCTCTATCTCTGATAATGATCTGCTAGATGGCGCTGAAGTCGTGACGATACTCGCTAGAAACCCCTGGCAACCCCGTCTCAACAACTTCCTCGCCTGAATAAGAGATATCACCTGAGGAATATCACTGCTCTGAGATGCATGAAAAGTGAACGGGTCGCCTACTGTAGGTCTCACTGACACTGATCTCCGACGAAAATCAATCGAAGCTCCATTGACTGTCAACCAGTCCATACCAACTGAAACGCTCCTAACTCTATAATTAATAAATATATATGCGAAAAAAAAATTTTATTATTTTTTTTATACATACTAAATAAAATATGTACATATATGCCCATACATATATGCACAAAATAAAAAGATTTAAAAATAAATAAATAAATAAATAACTCACATAAAAATGCATTCCTTAATAAAATAAATATCTGAGTCAAATATTGAATTAAAATACTGCATAAATAAAGGATTAAAGTTTGCATGCACTGAAAATATTTAAGTAAAATATTTCAAAACCACAACCACTGAAAAATAATATAAAATGTGTAACATACTAAAAATATTCAAAACATGCATAACGACTCAGACATCTATCACGGTCACGGGGTCACTGCATGTCCGCTCATATGTCCTCGCCGCCGGTAGGAGCTACATCCTCCTCTACGTACTCACCTGCACCATATAAGTGTAGTGAGCCTAGAGGCCCAACATGCTAACATAACAAGGGTTTAAAATAATTTAAATCACTTTGATACTAATACATAACATATACATGAATGAGCATGCTTAAAAATATCATAACATAACATAACTTAAAATAACATAATACATAAACATTGTTGAGCAATTAATTTTCTAACATCGCATGGTTGTATCCGTAGTGTAACCTTAAATCATACATTAAATACTGATCAGCGTGGAAACCAACGTACGTGGCGGTGACGAATCACCTCTTAAATTGGCAGTAAACTGCCCTTCAATAGTTCACATATGGGGACGAATCCCCCTTAAATTGTCACACTACTTCAACTTCCAACATAAAATATTTTCTTTTGCTCAACCTTAAACATTTAATTATGCATAAAATTATTTCATGAATGCATGTACTTAAATAAAATGTGTGTCCTTCATATATATTTAATTTAATTTCTTACTAACATATAAATATTAAAATAACTTCAATGCATAAAAATAATTAAATATATAATCAGGACACATGCAAATTTCTCATGGATTGTACTGGACTGCTGGCCCTAAACTCTCAAGCCCATTTACTTAAATCTGGGCCATTAACACTGAGACTGACCCAATAACATACTTAAGCCCAATAAAAATTATTCTAAGCCCAATTAAATAATTCAAGCCCATTAACAACCCATTCTGGCCCAATGGGCCCACAAGCCCAAAGACTGGCCCAATAACTTTTATGGGCTCAAAAGCCCATAAAATTAATGGACTAACTTAATTAAAATTTTAAAAGCCCAAATAAAATTATTTGGGAGTCCAAATAATTTTATTTCTAATTAATTGGTCCAAAAACCAATTAATTCATAAAATACTTTAAAAATAAAAAGACTCGAGCCCGGCCCACCAAACCCAGACCCGGACCAACTTAACCCGACCCCCTAACCTACTGACCCGACCCAAGCCCCTCAGACCCGGCCCAGACCACCCCAGCCCCAAACCCGTACCCCCCCCCTTGCCCTGCTCGCTTCTGCTGCGGGCAACAGCAAGAAAGCCCGGCGGCCATCCCGCTCCGGCCACCCACCGGCCGGAGGGCCACCCCTAGACCTAGCCCACATCCAGACCTTTCCATCAAGCCAAGAATCAGCCCAATCCATTGACTATGGAGTGAGAACGAAGCTATGCAACCCAGCCCATCTGCAGCTAGCGCACAGACGCGAGCAGCTGCGGAACTTCCCTTCGTTCTCGATGCTCCGACCACTAAAGACCATGAAACCTCTTCCAAAAACTTAGAAAACATCAAGGGGGTTCTAACCCAACCAACCTTACCCTAAGCCGTGGTCTGAGGAAGGAGAACGAAGCTCCCTTCCCCGAAACCCTAACCTGCGAACCCATGGCCCCAGAACTGATGCAGTTCGGTTTCCAGCCCTGCTCCAGCCTTGACCATGGTCATGGCTCGACTCCTAGGACCCCCACACACTCCTTGGCTCTTGAACCAGCAGACCAATCCAATCCCATGACATAAAACATGTGATTATGCATGAAACAAGGCAAAAATCATGAGTTTACCATGTTCTAACCAAGAACTAAACAAAACCAACGTGAGTTACATCAAAAATATCTGACATCAGTGCATTAAATAGCTTATATGGTGTTGAGAAATAATTACACATGCCTTGCACCGAAGAAATCGATAGATCGACGGACGTAGGACGTTTCCGGGACGACGGGACGACGAACAACTCGAAGTTTCGAACAAACTCGGCTATGGAGCCTTGGAGGCTTCTGGAAACGATGAAGAGGGTGATGGAGGAGAGTGGATAGTAGGGAGGGAGGCGGCTGATGGGAAATTAACGTGGGGTTTGGGTAGATTAGGTTTTGTTTTTGTTTTAATTAAAATATAGGTTAATTAAATATAGAAAAAAAAAGGTTTTAAATATAAAAATATACAACTTAATCTTTCAAATAAAAGTTAGAATCTGATAATTCAATTTAAAAATATAAAAATCCCGAAATTACAAATTAAGGGAATTTTAAAAATAATTAAAAGTCATTAAAATGGCTAAATTTGAATAAAAATGGACTCCTAAAATTATATAAAATTAAATACTAAGAATTTTGAGGTAATAAAACTCAAAATAATATTTTTGGGCTCTAAAAATGCTCATGGAATAAATTGGCTAGAAAGTTGTCATCTCGTCCGTCCACGGTCCCGTCTACGCGATCAAAACAATTAAAATACTAAAAATCATAAAATCACTAATTATGGGTTAAATGCTTAAAAAAATAAATTAAATCATGCACAAATAATTCACATAATTATTTAACCCATAAATCTAAAATTTAAATAATTAAATTCCCTAATTATGCATGCAGATTTACGTATTTAAAAATACCGGGTGTTACACTACCTTAGTCTAGTATTTTGCAATAGTCACAGTGAAAGTATAATGGTATTGGAAGTATCTCATGAGGATTTAAGAGATTCGATATTCAAGGTTATTTGTTATAGTCTGATTTCTTCAGAGATACATAACGAGAATTTTTGTTGTCAGAACAGTCTTGGAAGGTATTTTTCTTGACATGTAACCGTTCTGAGCAGATAAGTTTGATTTGGGATTTTGGGATTTAATCCAAGAGTTTAGTTGAATTGGTATTCAATAGGATTGAACTTTCAGATACTTGCAGACTCGGGATTTGGGTTGTGCATAGGTAAAATTATGAAAGTTTTCCTTGACCAATGGTTTTGGTCCAGATAGGAATGTTGTTCGGTAATAATGGAATTCATCGGAGACTTGGGGATGAGTTATGTCAGGGTGCTGATGATTGTCGGGTTTCGAGATGGTATAGTAAGTGCGACCTTATGTGGGGGTACTCTCGAAGGATTATTTTGTTCCAATTTGACATTTTAGGAAGACTTACCTCAGTCTCGATATATGTACAGTCATAGCAATGGGTATAACTATCAGAAAAATATTCAGAATTTATTTGAATCTTCTAGAGATTATTCTTGATGCTGGATTAGTGTCAAGGGATGTGATGAGTTATCATCTGACTTCGTCAGAGGTAAAGATTTATGATTCCGTGAATAGAATAGTATTGGAAAGGATTCCTTGACAAGTGTATATTCTGGACGGATAGTTTTCGCACATAGTACTGGGGGAGAACCAGGAGGTTTGACCAGTATTGTCTGATTCTATCAAAAATACAACTAGTGATCAGGGATATGATCATCATGATAAATTGGGATTCTAAGTGATGTATTTACTTAGATAAGTTTCTCTGTAAGAATCGGAATACGATTTTTGGATTGTCAAGTAAAGACAACTTTTCATTAGGACACCGAGATGACTTATACTGAGAGATGTGAACTATGATCAAGACTAGACATGGTGGAGTATATTTCCAATGTTATTTTGGAAGTCTTTTGTACTTCAGAAGGTTATGGAAATTTACCCAGTCTAGAGATCATTACAACAGTTATGTTAAAAGTATAATTTGGTGTCAGTTTGATTAACTTGAAAAGATATTCGATCTTTTTGGTGAATAAACTATGATGGGATAAGTGTTTCCTGGTAAGGAAAATTTAGCATCAGAAGAGTTTGGGATCTATCAGATGATTGATCTAGTTAATGTGACAGATGTCAAGAGCCTGCTAAGTTATAGCATGGATTCGGAAATATGAGAATTCACTTGGATAGTGAAAGTTGAGCGCTTAGGTGTTCATGAGTACTTTGAAATAGTTAGTTAGACTGATGCAAGAATAGTACTCAATGACTATTTGTGACTATAGTATGATGTAGTCAGAGATAGATGGGACTAATTCCAGGATGTATATCAGATATTATAGAACAAGTATATGTCCGAGATAAAGATTATGATGTAATAAAGTTGTCAGGATAGTTTATTCTGATAGTTACATCTATATGAACAGACTTGTGTTATCAAGTATTTAAGATCTAGTATCGTGGTTAAGAGATATCTGTGGTTTTTTTAGATATGAGGATATGAGTGACAGTCTAATCTTTAGATATTTGACTCAGGATTTGAGTATCAAAAAGAACTCCAGTGATGCTGACCAGTGTTTCGATCAGTAAAGGTCACCGCGAGGAAATTATTAAGCTTCTTATGCTTGTTACAGACAACGATGATCTAGAATCAGTGATATCCGTTTAGATACCTGATGATTTATGATTGATCATGGAGTAGAGCAGGATTGCATCAAGTGTTTTAGACGTAGGGAAAGACAACAGCCGAGATATATGTACATATCTAGTCTGGCAGGATTGTTGTCACTAGTTCTCCAGGATTGTCTATTGGATGCATTAGATCGTCATATGATTGGATATAAAATTGATACAAGCAGAGTTAAGAATTTTTTAATTATCAAAAGAAGTTGCTTGTGGATTACGATATCCGGAAACAGTTAGTCAAGATTCAGTGAGAATCTGAGTAATTCAGGAAATCAAGAATTGTGGACAACAGTGTTGTCACAAGTATTATGACTTAGTACAAGTCCTTAGTATGAGGATTTTTGTACATGCTCTAATAAAAAGATAAGAAGCATTTGAGTACTAGAATATTTTTTGGTGCTGAGTGAGTCAACATATTTAGATTGAATGTCGACTTTCCAGAGGTCTGTATCATAAATATTAATTCCTGAGTGGAAATAAGGATTTTCATAATGAAGTTGTGAACCAATTGCCGGTATTCTTGAGGAGTTATGATACAATTAAGGTTGTGATGTATAGACTCACCAAGGAGATATGTTTCTTTTGTATAATCAAGATATCACTTTTGACAGTATTGGTTGATTACACATCTGAGAGATCGTGAATTTTCATGGCTTATCTGTAAGAATTTTCAGAGTGAAAAGTTTAGAATTTGCTCCTAGATTCTGAGGGAGTTTCTCAGCATGTCTTTGGGATTACTCTCAGTAAGAGTTCAATCGATCATCTGGAGATTGATGATCAGTCAGGGTATATTATTTGAAATTTTGAGAAACCAAGAGTTAATTCTCAGAGTATTGTTAGAGTTGTTTAACCAAGAAAGATATCTCTAGGGTTTATTGGTCTAATTGGGCTATTGGACAATAACATGAGATATAGTTCAAGCAAGTATGGTTGTTTAGTGGGATAGTATCCACAGTATGTTCTATATATCACTGTTAACATAATTCGTGATGGATAAGTTGTACATCATATAATTATCCAAGGTACAGTGGATACAGATTTGACTTATAAGGATATATTTGTGCGTAACGCGCGTCATTAGGATAAGTTATTACGCAACAAGATCATTCTCTTGTTCTAGTTCAGTGGAAGCGTCAAGCACTGAAGAAGCCACTTGGGAACTTGATATCTGTATGCGTATAGATTTGTTTTGAAAAGTGTTGTATTTCAATTATATCTTGTAAAATGTTCAATTTGAATAAAATATGTTTATTCAGTGTTAACTGCATTTGATACTTAAGATTTTTCGAGGACGAAATATCTCAAATAGGGGGAAAATGTAGTAGCCCAGTTCCATTTTACAAGATTAAGTTTCTAATAATGTTTAGATTTAATAAAACATGATTAAGAGATTTGAATAAGATCTGACGGACCAAGGATTTGGGTCCAAAATGCCCGAAAAATGGTTAATGGGCTTATTGGGCTTGGGCAGTTCGGAGGGTCCGAACCCAAGAGACTTCGGAGGCACGATTTGGGTTCGGAGTCAGAGTGAGATCGAACGATCTGATCAAGGGATCTAACGGTCCGAACTCACCCAGGGACATGCGCCCAAATCTCGGGTAGGAGATGACGTCAATGTTGACGTCACATGGCCGGATCAGACGATCCGTGTGTAGGATTGGACCGTCCGATGTGTCACCAGGACAAGTGGCAAGAAGAGTTGTACAAGTGTCTCGGACTAATAAGATCGGACGATCCGAAGAGGGATCGGACCGTCTGAAGTTTCATGTAGGGCGACGTGGAAACCATGCAAAGATCGGACCATCCGAACCAGGGATCGGACCAATCGATCGATGCCTATAAATAGGGGTCCAAGGGCTCACTTTTGAAATGCAGAATTTCTTCTCCTCTCCTATAATGGCTCTATTTTAATGGCTTCGGGACTCTTTCTTTAAGAGTTGGAGTTGGAATTAGTATTTTTATATCGGACAATGTCCGTAGTAGTGGCCAGGCAGCGGAGCTCTGGCGAGGTGTTTGTACTAGAGGCCAAGCGACAGAGCTTTGGCGAGGCATCCAGGGGTCGTATCTAGGATATGCCCAGGTTTTGGGGCATTCGACATCAGCGGGCTGACGACGGACGAAGGTTAGCTCTGGTTTCCTATTGTAAATAGGGAGTATGCTATAGTTTAATTAAGGCTTTTAAAGCATGTTAGAAGATATTTTACATGTTAGATAATGCATGGTATTTATGCATTGTAGTGTTGTATGGTAGACTTAGACCAAGATGGGAGCTTCTAGGATCTGTCTTAGTAAGGTACGAAAGTATTTTTCGAGATATCCAGATTGAGTATGCATGTATTATGTGATTGCATGATTTATATGCCTTTATATATAGCATGTCACGACTGTATGATGCATACATGAGCATATTGAACCTTTACCTTAGAGGTATCCTGTAGTAGAGCGCTCACCCTACGAGTTTGTGGATGGTTGGATATGTAAGTCTTTTGGCAGGTCGTCATTATGGTTGGGCACTTGTACTATTATTAGGTCACCATTATCCACTGGGAATATGAGTCACCTTCTGAGGCGACGGCGCAGCGTGCTATATATCCTGGGCTCGGGCTATTATCTTGTTTCTTGACCCGAGTGTCTTGGTACCCAGTTCATTTGCATACATGCACATATAATATTGTATACTCATACTCTCGTACTGAGCGTGTTAGGCTCACTTTCGTTTATTTCTGTTGTCTGGATACCCCATTCAATGGGGTAGATGCAGGTAGTTTTCCTGAGGACAGAGAGGTTAGGTGGTGACCAAGGCTGGAGGGCAGGGTTGACCACTAGGTTTTTCTTATCTGGTATTGGTTTACTTTTAAGTTCATCATTTACTCTGATTAAGATGATTAAATGTTTAATTGCATGCTTAAGTTTTTGATTAGTATGTGATTACGGTGCGGGTCACTACAAGATCAGTTATGATCATATTGTACTAAGTGTTGAGTTTTAAATATTGTATTCATATAGATGAGGTGCTTCAAACCTCTATAACCAGATTTCAGTCGAGGGTTAAAATTAGTAGAGTGGCTAAGAGTTTTAGTTGTGGGCAGTGGGGTAAGTCCTAGCTGAGGTGGGTTGTTTAGTCAAAGTCTTCTAGTGATATAACAATGATCTGGAAAAACAGAAGAAGGGGTGACGTATGAGCAATTGAGTCTTCGAACATTCAGAAACAAATTGTTGTGTTAATTACTTTCTGTTGAACACACAAAAATAACCGGTAGAGCTATTTGATACAAGTTCAATCTCTTAGTTGACCTCGCTCCGCACATTCTTACTTTTGTTTGTCAACTTATATCGACAATAGAGAAAGAAAAATTCAGTGGTTCACCCTACTGAACTCACTACTACACCAGCAGTAGTAGTCAACTGATCTCAAGAAGTAGAGAACTATCAGTTGGCAGTGGATCAACTGCAGAGACCAGCAGAGGACGATCCTGACATTTTAAATTTAGATAATACAATCCACCGAAACTAATCTTCAGAGCAGTTTATTATGTTGAAAATTTTTATCGGATAATTGGATTTCTATTAGCTAAGATAATATGGAAAAAGATGGACGACGTGAAATATAATTGTTCAATAACGCATAGGTCATTAGATAATTCCGCCAAACCTAAGCCTCTTGCGTTAGGCAAACCATCCGACACCTTTGAATGTTCAGATATAATAATTAAAACCTTGGAATCTGAAGGCCATCTTAATTCCCTTCTTATGTAAAATTAACATGTATTTAATTTTACCCGAATTTTTTATAAAAATAATAATAAACTAAAAGGATTATGTAATGGATTTTGATGGGATAAAATTTAATATCTTATTTACTTCGATCAATCACGGTATAAAGATCGATCGATCGTTGGATCTGCCATGTGGTGGGAGTTCGACTGGTTGAGAATCAATTCAATTTTTTTTTTATTTTTTTAACAATCAATTCAATATAGTTTGATTAAACAAGATTTTGATGTGTTATGATCCAATTCAATTATTTAGTCCACTGGGTTTCATCTTCTATTTGATTATTTATATATTAAGGTACCGTTTGGTTCGAGTAGTATGATAAATAATACATGGATAAGTAATATAATGTAATATAAAATAAATAAAAAATTATAGTTAATATAGTATTTGATTTGATTGATAGATTATAGTTTATTTGATTTTATTGATTAAATTTTATATAAATGATAAGTGCATTTTATGAATTTAATTTACATATAATTTGACTTGAATTTTGTGATGTATCGAGCGGGTTTACGTGTATTTTTTTTGGTGTTTTTGTGATATGCAAGGATTAGAAGCTAATTAACAAGAAGAAGCGGATGAAGGTATTACAGAGCAGCAAGTTTACAAAATTTATTGGAGCTACTAGATACCTCCAAATCCGATCTTCACTGTTCAAATTGAAGTTTAGGATGTGTTAAAGCTTTTGTCAAACTTTGAGCTCGATCCGACGGCTAGAACTTCCGTTATAAATTTTTCAAGAAGTATTGCAAATGGTGAAATGGAAGCTACAGGTAGTGCCCAGGCGCCATTCTGAAGCACCTGGGCGCTTAGTTTGTTCGAGAGAAAAAAAAAAAAAAAAAAACAATACGAACGTGCAGCGCCCCTGTGCCTATTCATAGCGCACCCGCGCTGCTGCGGGAAAAAAATACTCAGATTTTTTGGAAATTCGAAACATTTGTCTTTTGGGCTTTTATTTATCGGGTTTCGAGCACATATAAAAGGGACTTCAAGGACACAGAAAGGGGAGGAGCCGCACAAGAGAACCGCACAAATCAGCCGCACACTTTGGAGAGAATTGAGAGGAGAAAAAGCGGCACCCAAACAACAGAACCACAAACAACTAAGCATTCAAGTAGGCTTGGGACACGGATTTGAGATGTGGGAGCGAACGACAAGGGATAATCAAATCACAAGGCAGAGGACATTCATCTAGGGACGGAGAATCAACTCTACTTTATGATTTTTATTATTTGCTTTCATTTATTATGAGATTTTTGAATATGTATATGTGTTTAATTATTTTATTATGAACTTATTGGTTGTTTCTAGAGATTGACGGATCTTTATTTGACTTTCATGTTTTGAATATTATTTTAATTCATATTATTTATTCTTAAAAATTTATTTGTGTATTCTTGTTTTAATTGTCTTTCAATTTACTGGTCATATATTGAATGTTAAATTTATTTGAAATCTGACACTTGGGAGAGGAGATTTTGAATAGGATCATAGGAAAACACAACCTAGGATTTTTGTAGAGTTCGGTAGGCCTACAAGTTCCTTTGAGGTCATTGAACGAAAACCATAGAACTTGATTAAATTATTTTGTTGTTTGATTTCTGATAGGAATATGGAAATTGGCATTAGAATAATAAATTTACTCGGCATTCGGGAGAGGCAGTAAATAGCACTTAAGGATTCTTGGCTTATAAATCGGAATAAGTGATCGATATTATCAACTGATATGATTTGCATGAATGCAAATTGAGTGAAATCTTGTATCTACTTGTATCTAGAACCCGTCTCAGATCGTGTACCCAAAGTCGTCTTTGAAATTCTGATTTGTTTAATTTATTTTATTCTATTGAATTTAAAACTTTGATTTTCTAAACAAAGTTGATATTATTTTAATTACAAGACTTGGTTTGAATATAAATTTTCAATTCTCGTGGGAACGATATTTTACACACTAAATATTAAAACTTGACAATCGTGCGTTTGCGAGCGTAAAATACGCAACAAATTTTGGTGTCGTTGTCGGGGATTGATTTAATTTATTGTGCACTAATACTATTATCTAGTGATCTTGATTTTGATTTAGAATTATATTTTTTGTCTATTTATTATTATCATTATTTTTTATTAATTTATTTTGTTTCCTCTATGTCTGCAGTTGATGCAAAGATCTTAATGTTTTGAAAGTGCAGACATAATCGGGCTAAAGACTATAAATTAACTAAGCGCTGCTTGGGAGGCAACCCAAGAGTTTTTTTATTATTTATTTATTTATTTTATTTATTTGATTTTTATTTATGTGGGTCTTAATTTTTTCTTTTTTACCCTTGCCAAATTTTTTTTTAGGGTGTGTGGAGATGAAGTTTGGAGGTGTTACCCCTACTATACCTCAATGCGCTGCAAATGACGATGAAAAGGATGACGACTACTGATGGTCGTTCTCACAGATACGTGCATGCCTCTGCTATTTCATTTGTTTATTGTATATTGAGGACAATGCATTATTTTATGTTTGGAGGTGTGTGAAAATGTGAAAAAATTTGATGAGTTGAATGAAAGATATGATTTTTTTTAGGATTGGTGAGTTAAAGGCATGATGTTGTAAATGTGTTAGCCTATGATGATGAAAATATTTTTTCGTGCTGAAAGGTCAGTGTTAGCTATATTTAATCTTGAGTTCTCACTTCTATGCACGAATGCCTTGATTGTTGACACCCTAGTGATTAGAGAAGCTTTGTGATTTTGGGAGTGGATTGGATGATTTTATTCTAAACTTTGGTGATTTATACTCAAGACCGAGGTAGACTAATACGACCTTAAAAATGATTTAGGCAATTTTATTGAATTCATTGATCCTTTTTAGCCTTATTCATTTTTTAGCCTTGATATGAAAATTCCAAAAGTAAAATGAGTAGCTAAAAAGTTGCAAAAAGCAACAGGAAATTTTTTTTTAACAACTCCATCCGGGCCTGAAAACGGATTGAAATCCTAATCACCAATTCATGGCTAAGTTTGAGGACAAAATGGGGTTGATGCTCCATCCAGTCTATAAACAAGGGGATTGAAATCCGAATTCTATCTTTAGTTATAGCTAAGTTTGCGGGAATTTATGGGGCTAAAACAAAACTCGGGTGCAAAATCCGGTATTATGAAAAAGCTGTGATATACCTTGAAAAGTCCTTTTGATCTTAGTGAGTAGAAGTTGAACTTGGTAGAGAATGTTTTTAAAATAGAAAGTGGAATTGATGAATCTATAAAACAAACTTGTTGCACTAGTATATCGAAAGCGAGGATGATAAATAAGATTGAAAAAGCACACACACACGAGAACTCTTGAAAAAATTAGCCGACATGTGGATTGAATCTTAGAATATAAAAAAAATTCGGTGGTCAATTATATTACTTATTATTGTTTTGCTCGGGACTAGCAAAAGTCTAAGTTTTGGGGAATTTGATAAGTGCATTTTATGCACTTAATTTACATATGATTTGACTTGGCTTTTGTGATGTATCGAGCAGTTTTATGTGTAATGTTTTGGTGTTTTTGTGATATGCAAGGATTGGAAGCTAATTAACAAGAAGAAGCGAATGAAGGAATTATGGAGCAGCAAGTTTACAAAATTTACTGGAGCTACTAGATACATCCAAATCCGATCTTCACCGTTCAAAGTGAAGTTTAGGATTTTTAAAGCTGCTGTCAAAATCAGCTTGATCCGACGGCTAGAACATCCGTTATGAATTTTTCAAGAAGGCTGCGCAGATGGTGAAATGGAAGCTACAGGTAACGACTAGGTGCCATTCTGAAGCACCTAGGCGCTTAGTTTGTTCGAGAGAAAAAAATAATAATACGAACGTGTAGCGCCCCTGGGCCTATTCCTAGTGCACCCGCGCTGCTACGGGAAGAATACTCAGATTTTTTGGAAATTCGGAACACTTGTCTTTTGGGCTTTTATTTGTCGGGTTTCGAGCACATATAAAATGGACTTCAAGGACACGGAAAGGGGAGGAGCCGCACAAGATAATCGCACAAATCAGTCGTACACATTGGATAGAATTGAGAGGAGAAGAAGCGGCACCCAAACAACAAAGCCACAACAACTAAGCATTCAAGTAGGCTTGGGATACGGATTTGAGATGTAGGAGCGAACGACAAGGGATAATCGAATCACAAGGCAGAGGACATTCATCTAGGGACGGAGAACAACTCTACTCTGTTATTTTTATTATTTGTCTTCATTTATTATGAGATTTTTGAATATTTCTATGTGTTTAATTATTTCATTATGAAATTATTGGTCGTTTCTAGAGATTGATGGATCTTTATTTGACTTTCATGTTTTGAATATTATTTTAATTCATATTATTTATTCTTAAAAATTTATTTTTGTATTCTTATTTTGATTGTCTTTCAATTTACTGGTCATAGATTGAATGTTAAATTTATTTGAAATCTGACACTCGGTAGAGGAGATTTTGAATAGGATCATAGGAAAACACAACCTAGGATTTTTGTAGAGTTTGGTAGGCCTACAAGTTCTTTTGAGGTTATTGAAAGAGAACCATAGAACTTGATTAAATTATTTTGTTGTTTGATTTCTGATAGGGATATCGAAATTGACATTAGAATAATAAATTTACTTGGCACTCGGGAGAGGCAGTAAATAGCACTTAAGGATTCTTGGCCTATAAATTAGAATAAGTGATATTATCAACTGATATGATTTGCATGAATGCAAATTGAGTGAAATCTTGTATCTAGAAACCGTCTCAGATCGTGTACCCAAAGCCGTCCTTGAAATTCTGATTTGTTTAATTTATTTTATTCTATTGAATTTAAAACTTTGATTTTCTAAACAAAGCTGATATTATTTTAATTACAGGACTTGGTGTGAATATAAATTTTTAATCCTCGTGGGAACGATACTTTACTCATGTAATGGTCCGGGTGCTTCCCTTCACAACTCAGGGGGCCCGCAACCATTTTGCTACTCATGGCCTTCTCCGCACCTGGCTAGGGGAGTTTTTGCCTTCCCCAGGGATCGAACATTGTACCTCCAGGCTTAAGTACAAAGTTTTCTGATCTCTGGTACCATTGAGCTAGACTATTACAACTCACTAAATATTAAAATTTGATAATCGTGTGCTTGCGAGCATAAAATACGCAATAATAAAAATAAAAATTATCATTTTGTCCTTTTAAGAATAAAAGAAAATATGTGTAATATTACTTATAAGGGTAATATAGTAATTTAAATTCAATGATTTGATTGATGTGAGATGAATGATTAATTATTTGATTGATGCAAAATAAATAATTAATAGATGAATAAATAGTATAACGAGAAAAATCGAGATTGAATATGATAAGTTATATATGTATTAATAATACTCGTACCAAACGGTGCCTAAAAGTCTTTATCAAGACCTTTAATTAATTCAAAAAATATCATAGGAGGCTCAAATCTTTAAAAATCTCCGAAAATCTATAATACATAACGCTTCACATTCTCAAGGTACACTTTCAATTACCAGTCAAATGCTTTGGTTTTTAAGTACTAGCCAATGACCGGCTCTCCACGGACTACTCGGATCTTCTCTCACCACGTCCAATTGGTTTGCAACGTACAAAGGCGGAATGAGGGGGTGGCAAGTTTGGGCTACAACCCAGGCCGATTTTGGCCCAAATAGCTATAGGTATATATGCTATAAAATAAAATTGTGTGTTTTTGGCTCAAACTAATTTTAGCCCTGCACAAATCTAATTCTCAGGTTTTCTTCTACATATATAAAAATGAAATCTTCTTTTTTGCTCTTTTCTTCATCTTCTTCATCTTCTTCTTTTTTTCCCTTTTCTTTTGCTCTTTTCTTTCACTATGTACAATACATTGAGTAAAAATTCGCAATGAATATAAATTTAGATTTTATTATTGACGAATATTATGATGTAAACATCTTAGGGCACTTCTTAAATACGTAAAATTGATTTATTATTATTTTATATATTTATTGAAGTTTATTTATACGTTGAAGTTTCAAAAGTTTTAGTCACCCCTAAATTAATTTCTGGCTCCGCCCTTGGCAACGTAGAAAGAGGGCGATTGAAGTAAAATAAGACTATTAAGATTTTACACAAAAAAGTTTAATTATGAGATCATTTTTCACTCTATATATCAATCGGTATGTCTCACGGATTAATATTCATGAGACTCTCTCACGAGAGACTTACCCAAGATTAATTGATATTAAAAATATAAATAATTTAAAATCTTTTTAGTTATGTTTTTTTTTGTGTTCTTATACAGAAAAAAAAATTATTATATCGAGCAGTTTCAATTAAGTTGATGTTTAATAATCAGTTTTTCATAATATATTAGGTATAAACAAATTGTCGAATCGTACGCACATGGTATGATATGTTTTGGGTTTTTTAAATTGAATATTATAAATTATAATTTTATTTTATTAAATAAAATATGCGAAAACATGTAGAAGTTAAGCTTTAACGACAAACCTCAATAAGGACTGGCATCGGCCATCCATAAAATCCCCCACACAAAACAATTCAGTGGGAACCCGCAGTATGTAGCCGCGGGTCCACAAATCAGTGGACCACTTTTTTTGGTCCAAATTTATCCTTCTTAATTTTTGTTTTTTCAGAAGGAAAAACAAGGCGTTACACTCATTCCCCAGCGGTCCATTTTTTTTGGTCCACATTATATTTTTCTTTTTGTTTTTTTTAGAAGAAAAAAAGGTGTTCACTCATTTCCCAAGGCCCAAAGCTCTAGTTTAGATTAAACAACACACTAAATTCACCCCTAATTAAAAAAAAAAATAGAGCATTTAAGGTGGAATTTTTAACAAGTAAAATATTGTAAAGGAAATTTTAAGGAGATAAAAAAAGTAAAATTTTTTGTTGCAAATATTTATTTGTGAGAACCATAAATACAAAATGATAAAGTAACCTTTATCTATGAACGTTTTTCGGTTTTTTGCACAAGCTAGATACATAAAATTAAATAGAAAATTGTTTTTTTGGTTCGGTATGTTTGTCACTTTACGATTTCGATCATCTATATTTTTCATATTTCAGTTTTAGTCCGGTATCTTTTTTTGTGATAATTTTAGTCTTTTTTTCCGTGTGACGTTAATGAAATTAATGCTGATGTGGAGCTGACGTGTATAATGTCATGTACGCACTTTCGAAGAAAAAAAACTAAAATTGTCAAAAATCGAAAACATACAGGACTAAAACTGAAATATGAAAACATTGATCACAAAAATCGTAAAGTGACAAAAATACATGACCAAAATTGCAGTTTTTTCTAAAACTATCATTAAATAATAAATATATTTAATTTTTTCAAATAATAAATATAAAAGATAAATATGAATTATTTATTAAACGAAATTTATATTCTTCAATCCAATAAAAAATTTATTTAAGACACTTAATTAATAAAAAGTATTATTTTAAAATAATAATCTAAAAAACAAAATAAAAAATCAATGTTGTGCTATGTCTAGCGCAACTACAATGTTGCAATGGAGCAACACTGTTCACCAAATTTTTAGAGGTTCTAATTATTTTTTTGCATTTTTCTTTCTAAAGTCTATGGTGTCACGAGCGTGCAGACTGAGTGCAGTGCTTGAAAGTAAGCACATATATATTGATTGTATTTTTCCTTGAATATTTCAATGAATGTTTTGTGATAAATAATTATTAATTAAAATTAAACTTCTTTATAAACATACAAAAAAAATTTAAATATTATATAACTTATTTTTAGAATTTACAAACATTAATCATTTACACATATACATGCAATGGTTACCTTCTACTAAATAGGCCTGGGTAAGAACTTGTAATACTTTGTAATTATAAGTTTACGTGTATTGGCTTTATCAATTTACTGCATGTGTCATGCCATCGTCAGTTTGAATACTCAGTTTTTTATGCAACTTGTTTTCCATAATTTTGTGATTTGTGAAAATTCTGCCCCACTTATTGAAAGGGAGTGCTTGGAATATCTATTGAAAAGAGTATCCTAGGGTTTTCGTATAATGAGTGCATCAAAACATGTGTTGCATGCACATAAAATTTTTTAAGCAGTGGATGTAAATCCAAATTAATATTTAATGTAAGTTTTGATTTAAATAAATAGTAATAATTTAATGAGAACGTACGTGTGTAGCTTTTGATCGATGTTTCATAAATTTGTCCACATTAATATAGCTTTTTTTAAATTTATTTTGAGGTAAATAATAAAACTGCACCAAACAAATTGTCAATAACTAAAAACATGAATATTTGCAATTTTTGTCGGAGTGGCATGAAGGGAAGATTTAGAATAAGAAAATATCTTCTCCAAAAAGTTAGTTTAGTTTTTAAAACGATATTTTCCTTTATATATACAAAAATATCAGAAACGCACACACATTCCGCATTCGTGTGTGCACCAAACTAATTTATTTTTGGGAAAAAAGTTATTATGCAATTTATATCAAAATTAATTTGAATAATTTGACTCAATAGAATATAAACAAAAAAACATAAACTTTGTAACAAAAATTTGTTAATATATATATATATATATATATGTTCTTAAGCATAATGAAAATATTACTTTTTCTACCTCTTCGTCATGGTCGCCCAACACACAAACTTTAAAAAAAAAAAAGCCATTAATTACCAATGCATCCAAAGAGTTTTGCAGATAAAGAAAGAAATTCCTCGACCTATACAAACAAACAAATAGTAATGTTCAATGGGAAAATGGAAGGCTTTGTGTCCAATTTTTTAAAATTACTATCAAAATATTTTAAAGAATTTGAAAGAATCTTTTTAAAAAATATCTTTTTTGGTTTCCATTTATTAAAAAAATCAAATCAATTAACCATGTCAAATAAAAAGATTTAAAATACATCATTCCATTTTTTTTAATAGAAAATGACAGTACGTGAATAAAAATGGCATACTCTAATACATACAAGACTAAAATTGACATTTTGCGTAATTAAAGTTGACACATGTTTTTGGAATAAAACTTACAAAAGTGCATGCCGTGAATTTTTTTTTATAGAATATTATGTGGTTTTTAAAAATTTCATGTCAGTTTCCTTTTTTTTCCCTATATTATTTATGCAACTTGTTTTCCGGCCCTGCACCTTTTCACTCTTTTGTACAATGTATATATCGTCATTTGTATAGAGTTACGTTTTCGTAGGACCACCAACTCAAAACACATGCGTTACATGCACATAAAATTTTTTCAAGAAGGACATTTATATCAAATAATTAAATGCATTTTTAATATACATTTTTTTTTTAATGGGTCGTGTGTGGCTTCTGATAGTTTCATAAATCCGTCAACATTAATACAGTTTTTTTTAAAAAAAAATTTGAAGAATTTTCTTTCTAATTATTTTTTTCTGAATAAATTTCACCAAAAAAATTGTGAATACTAAAAAATATGAATATTTTATTCACAATTTTGGTTGGAGTGGCATGAAGGGAAAATGTAGTATAGGAAAATACCAAGGTTAGTTTAGTTTTTAAAAAAGGGTCTCTTTCTTTTCACAAAAACTTATGGGAAATGATCTTATAGGACAATTTTTTGAGACAAATTTTTTATTTGGATCATCCATGAAAAATATTACTTTTATGCCAAAATTATTACTTTTTATTGTAAATATGGACAGAATTGATATGTTATGAAAAAAAATATATGAGATCACCCTCTCACAAAAACGTATTCTTTTCTTTATATTAGTACTAGATGAACACGTTGCTTAAAATAAATGCAGAACTTTTGTAAATATATTAATTAATTTTATAAATGTGTCATTTTCTTAATTAATTAGTAGATAACAATGGACAAAAAGAATGTGAACATTTTGGTATTTTCTATTTAGATAGACATTGATGTACAAAAAATAGGGGCAGTTGGTCATACCAACTATCGATTAACCTCTCAAATTTAATATATTACTAGTACTCGCGCATACGTACTGCGTGCTTATTCAGTCCGTTTTTTGAACGAAAACAAAAAATAAAAGTAGAGAATAATTTTAAAAAGTGTTTTTTTGTATATAAATAAATTACTTTATAAATGTGATATTTTCGTAAATTATTAGTTATCATTAGACAAAAATAAAATGACATTTTGATAATTAAATATACATTAAAGTGTAAAAGTAAAGGAGTTGGTCATATCAACGTACCAACCCCTCAATTTTAATAAAATAGAAAATATTAATATTAATATTAATATTAATATTATTATTATTATTATTATAAATATAGAGATAGAGATATAACTAGCGGAAATGTGTGCGCATCAACTAATTTATTGTTCAATTAAATTATTGTTTTGAAAAAAAGAATTATTATGCAATTTATATCAAAATTATCTTAAATAATTTGACTCACATTAGTTAATGACGTGAACTAATTTATTATCATATTATTTTATATCAAAATTAACTCTAGAATTATCATTGTGAGAACCTGAAATTTCAGTTCAGTTAGAATAAAATATCAGTTAGACCAGTTCAGTTAGACGATCCAGCTTGACTGGTGAGATCAGTTCAGTTCAATTAGGTTCAGTTAAGCTAGACTGATGAGTAGCTAGACTGAAATTTCAACATATCAGTTGCTTCTTCAAAGTTGTAATATTGACGCATATAACTCAAAATCATGGCAAGTAATGGCAATAAATAGAATCTTAACCGTCAGATTTCTCCCTATAAATAGCAATCGGGTTTATAGGACAATGTTGCACAAAATTTTGAACATAAATACCTAAAAATATTCGAGTGAAAGGAAGCATTTTTTAGCAAGGAGATTAGTTGAGATTCAGTAATGACTGCAGACAATTTTCAAGCACAACCGAAATACCAGTTTAGCAAATTTCTATAACTGTGCTTTCTATTTTAAACATCAAATGTATGTTTCAAAAAAAATATTTATACGTTAAAAGGAATTTGACGTTCATTCGAATTTTTTAAGTTTTTGATGATAACATCAATACAAAGATTTTAGCAATTTCTCTTTCAATACATATCATCAATGCATCACAGAGAAAATCATCCTCCATTTAATTTGCGCATTATCTTTTATTTATTTCAAATATTTTATTTTATTACTTTATATATATATATATATGCCTATTTTCAAAAATATATATATATAAATATCATTTTATTTTATACTCAATTCATTTTAAATATATACTTACATATTTTTCACACATATTAACAATTTTTTTAGGAAATATCAATTGTTAAATAACTTTTCAATTTTTTCCTTATTTAATAAATATTTATATGGTGTAAAATATTATTAAAAGTATTCTATATATTTAATAAAAAGCCTAATTAATTATGTATGAGCATATTAATGAAAAAAGCAGGAAAATATTATTAATTATCGTACAAATCTATATATTTTGGAAAAAAAATAAAAAAGTGATTATATATGAAACATAGAGAGTGTAATTTTAGAGGATACATTTTAAAAATATTAGTAAATATATAAACATTTTAGATATTTGAAGTTGTTTTTTCGATTAATATGGTATCTTTTTTTATTTTATTTGCTATTATAATGTCATTTTATTTTACATAATTTTAAATAATAAATTTTAAAATTTCCAGTGAATAAATAATTTATCATTAGTTAAAAAATAATGTAGATATTTGATGTAAGGCCTAGGATTATTTAATTTTAATTCGAGAATATTTAATTTGAGAATTTTTGGAGTTTAAATTTAAATTTTAATATTCTTAAATTATTTAGGATTGAAATTGAATTAAGAAAGTTGATCGAGGACTGATTTGCAATTAGTGAAGAATTCGTGCAAATCTTGGACATTTAGTGGGATACTTTTCTTAGATATATTAAATCATGTTTTATATCAGATATCTTCAACCTAAGAACCGAGAGGAAGGGATAAAATCAGATTTCCAATTCCATTTCTCATCTTTCAAACTTTGATTTTTCAAGATCCGTTCATCCGATTTCTAACCTTGAGGATTGAGTTGAGTTTTGAGCAGATTTTGATAGAGCTTGTGTGATTGCAGTTATATCAGATTTGAGGAGCCTTTGAAACCAAGAATAAAAGGTATAATCCAACATCACCAAAATGGGACAAAATACTCAAGATAGACCAGTTCTTGAGTTGTCCAAAACCACATACTTATTTGTATTCTTGCTTGACTACTTGAGATTTGTTCATTGCTTGCTAAACTAGCATTTATTGATATGTTGGTTCTTATTCTAATGCTTCTAGATTATGTTGCATTCATAATATTGAGCCAGCAATCCTTTGAGATTTTGATAGGCAGATTCGCCTAAATAATACAGACGTTTGGACGTATATTGAAGAGCTTAGGAAATAGAAGTACTCATATCGCTGAAGCTCAATATAGTGGGCCAAAGTCCGGGAATAAGAATTCAACGCCACCTCGAATGAAAGATTAGATGGGATATTTGTTGTGTTCTTCTTCCCCGGGATCCCAAGAACTCAAACTGAATAGATAACCAAGTTTTTAAATCATGCATTGCTATAAATCGTTTTTTTAGGTTCATTAGGATTCTTATATAGAAGAGTTTCTATTACTTAAAGACTTGTTTGATATGTTATATGTTGAGTTACTTTTAAGTATATGCATGATTATGTTGTTTTATACTCGGAATTATATTCTCACTGGAGTAATCCGTCTATTGCTTTGTTTGTATGCGTAGTGACCCAACCCGGATCCACTACCTAATCAGAGTTACTGTAAAAGCGCACGCAATAAAAGCTTAAAGCGTAAAGTGCGGATAATTAAAATACAACAAATCCAATCGGTAGAATACAACCGACGATATCACAAGTGTATAAGTACTGTTATACAACCAAATCTAAGGTTCAGAGTAAATAAATCCCTACCATCTACAACCTCACACCCTCCTAAGCTCAATCCTGCTGAGAGCCGCCTGGACCATCCAGCCTCAAACTTGCCCCGCCACAAGGTACACAATGAATACCCAAACACAGGGGCGTGAGCTAGAACGCTCAATACGAAGCAATGATATAAATACAAATATGCGCACACAGATGATTTAAAACTCAAGTGAAAACACTTGCTCATGGCGCCGAGAATATACAGTACCGGCTAGAGAGCGACTCCGCGGGGTACTCGTATACTCCATATCAGGGCTGAGTCAACCCCATCCTGACCCAATTCAAAACAGGATACAAGCCCCATATGAAAACTGTCATACCTGACTCGAGTCCAAAATGAGATCATTGTTCCCTATGGAGACTGTCAATGACTCACATCTCTCCGGATGCAGTCACACGTAAAATCATGTATGTGGTA
Organism: Henckelia pumila; assembly: GCF_033568475.1. Lineage (NCBI taxonomy): Eukaryota > Viridiplantae > Streptophyta > Magnoliopsida > Lamiales > Gesneriaceae > Henckelia > Henckelia pumila. The sequence goes on from NC_133122.1 coordinate 141,944,800, forward strand.
AGATGGTAAAACATGCTAAAACATGATAAAGAATATAGCACATACTCATGCAACATACATGCAAATATATCATGTCGGCTATCTCGGTCAGTACTTACGTACCTCTAACACTACTGGACAAACCTAGCTCCACTAGCCTATACTCCAAGCCTACTAGTCCAGTCTACTGCTACTACAATGCAAATATCCATGCATCAACAATAAAGCTCTAAAAGCCTTAACTAAGCTAAAGCGTACTCCTAAATATTTTTAGGATGCCAAAGCTATACCTGCGTCCGTCGTTAGCCCTTTGCTGACGATAGCCTCAAAACTAGGCCATAGCTCCGCGACGATGCCTAGATCACTAAGCCACTTCCGGATTACCGATAGGGCGCCTAGATCTCCCTAGATCTGAGTTAGAAGGCTTAGGAATCAGAGAGAAGAGAGGAAATTGGTGTGAGAAATGAGCATCTCGAACCCTATATTTATAGGCGACGTTCGGAATCTCCGAACCCAGTTCGGAACGTCCGATCACGATCGGAACTTCCGATCTCACATTCGGAGCGTCCGATCGCCCACTATGACGTCAGCCATGACGTCACCTTGCTGATGTAAGCGATGACATGCGCCCTGAGTCCGATCGGAGCTTCCGATCTCGCCGATGGAGCTTCCGATCTCGATCGGAGCTTCCGATCCTGACTTCGGAGCTTTCGATCCACTTCGGAACCTCTGAACTCCTCTTCGAACCGTCCGATCTACCTTGGACTATTTAGGTACATTTTAGTAATTAATTACCTTAATTACTTCGATTAATTTCGGGTCACTACATTCTCCCCCACTTAAGAAATTTCGTCCTCGAAATTTAAGTCCTAGAGGAAAATAGGAATAGTCAACCAAATAATCTTATTACAACTGAACAAGTACAGCTTGATATAATGAAATACAAAATCTCAAAATAACTCGGGGTGCTCGGCTAACATCCGGCTCTCCAACTCCCAAGTAGCTTCCTCTGTCCCTCTGCGTTGCCACTGTACCATCACTAACGGTATACGCTTGTTACGAAGTACTTTGTCCTTTCTGTCAAGAATCCGCAGGGGTTTCTCCACATACGATAGATCCCGATCTACCTTTACCTCGGTCGGATGCAAAATATGCGACTTGTCAGCCACATACTGCCTCAAAAAGGACACGTGGAACACATTGTGGATCTCCGAAAGATCGGGTGGCAAGGCCAAACGATAAGCAACATCCCCAACCTTCTCGAGAATCTCAAAATGACCAATAAATCTAGGTGTCAGCTTACCCTTGCGACCAAACCTCATCACCTTCTGGAAAGGTGACACACGTAAGAAAACATACTCCCCTACCTCAAAATGAAGTGGCCTGCGGTGAGTGTTCGCGTAGCTAGCCTGTCGATCCTGGGCTGCCTTAATCCTGCGTCGGATCAACTCTACTGCATCAATCATCTACTGAATCATCTGAGGACCCTCAACCTGACGCTCGCCAACCTCGTCCCAGAACAAAGGTGTACGACAACGACGTCCATAAAGATCCTCAAATGGTGCCATGCCAATGCTGCGATGGAAGCTATTGTTATAGGCGAACTCCACCAAGGGTAAATTATCATGCCACGCTGGACAAAAATCCATCACCGCCGTGCGAAGCATATACTCTAAAGTGCGAATAGTACGCTCCGACTGTCCGTTCGTCTCTGGATGATAAGCCGTACTCAAGATCAAAGTATTACCAAAGGCTCGCTGGAAACTACCCCAAAATCTCGAGGTGAATCTCGGATCTCTATCGCTGACAATGCTCAACGGAATCCCATGCAATCGAACAATCTCCTGCACATACAATTGCGCCATCCTATCAAAGGTGTAATCGCGGTTATAGGGAAGAAAATGCGCTGACTTCGACAACCGATCCACGACAATCTAAATAGCATCATAATTCCTGGAAGACATAGGCAAGTGGGTGACAAAGTCCATCGTCACATGCTCCCACTTCCATTCAGGAATCTTTAAGCTGTGAAGTAACCCTCCGGGTCGTCTAAACTCTGTCTTGACTTGTTGACACACAAGGCATTGGGACACAAACTGATAGACACTGCACTTCATCCCTTTCCACCAAAATCGAGTGCGAAGATCCTTATACATCTTCATGCTGCCTGAATGTACAGAGAATCGATTGCGGTGAGCTTGCGATAAGATCTCATCCCTCAAAGTAGAGTCCTCGGGTACCACAACTCGATCAGAAAGACACAACAGACCGTCTCCCTGCAAATGGAAACCAGAAGTATTATCACCCTCAGCCAAACGGGTTAACTTCTGCGTCTTCAGATCAGAATTCTGAGCTTCCCGGATTCGTCGATACAAAGCTGGCTCTACAAGCAAAGAAGAAACACGAATCCCTTGCTGTTATTCTTATGACGGAATGTGAATTCTGAAGAACAACACTCTTTCACTGCCTTCCGTATCGATTTGGTATGAAGGGAACTCGCAATGACTTTGCGACTAAGCGCATCAGCAACAGGATTTGAAGAACCTGGATGGTACTTGATCTCACAATCGTAATCCTTCAACAGATCCATCCAACGACGCTGCCGCATGTTCAACTCAGCCTGAGTGAATAGATACTTCAAACTCTTATGATCGGTGAAGATCTCAAATCGTTCTCCATACAAATAGTGACGTCATATCTTAAGAGCAAAGACAATGGCTGCAAGCTCTAAATCATGTACGGGATAGTTCTCATCGTGAGTCTTCAGCTGTCTTGAGGCATAAGCGATCACGTGGCCATTCTGAGTCAACAAACACCCCAAACCCTGGAGAGAAGCATCAGTGAAGACTACAAAACCACCTGATCCAGACGGTAAAGCAAGAACTAGAGCTGTCGTGAGACGACGTCTCAACTCACGAAAACTATCTTCACAAGCATTAGATCAAACGAAAGAAACGTCTTTCTTCGTCAACTGAGTCAAAGGCTTAGCTATCTGAGAGAAATTCTCCACAAAACGACGATAGTATCCTGCTAAACCAAGGAAACTACGAATCTCAGAAGCTGTAGTCGGACGTGACCAATTCAAAATAGCCTCTGTCTTTCTAGGATCAACAGATACGCCCTCCTGAGAAATGACATGACCAAGGAACACAACTCGGTCAATCCAGAAGTCACACTTACTCAGCTTTGCATACAACTGTCTCTCCCTCAAGACCTGTAGTACAGTATAGAGATGGTTGGCATGTTCATCCATGCTGTGAGAATACACCAAAATGTCATCGATGAACACCACCACGAACTTATCCAGAAATTTGCGGAAAACTCTGTTCATCATATCCATAAAAACAGCTGGAGCATTCGTCAGACCAAACGGCATCACTAGAAACTCATAGTGTCCATACCACGTACGAAATGCTGTTTTAGAAACATCCTCTTGTCGAACTCGCAACTTATGATACCCAGACCGAAGATCAATATTCGAATAGACAGAAGTACCCTGCAACTGATCAAATAGATCATCTATCCGCGGAAGAGGATACTTATTCTTCACTGTCACCTGATTCAACTGACGGTAGTCAATACACAACCGCATCGAACCATCCTTCTTCTTGACAAACAGTACTGGAGCTCCCCATGGCGAAACACTAGGTCGAATATAACCCTTATCAAGAAGATCTTGCAATTTATTCTGCAGCTCTTTCATTTCTGACGGTGCCAATCGGTAAGGAGTTCTAGAATCGGTGCAGGTCCTGGCACTAACTCAATGCCAAACTCAATCTCCCTTACTGGTGGCAAACCTGGAATCTCCTCCGGAAACACATCTAGAAAGTCATGAACCACTGGTATCTCTCGGATATCCGGCTCTCCTAAGGATGCATCAATGACGTAGATAAGGTAGCCTTCCCCGCCAAACTCTAAAGCACGCCGGGCCTTCAGAGCTGAAACCACCGGCATCGGGGGTCGCGCTCCCTCACCATAGAAATACCATGACTCTTCATCCTCTGGACGAAACTGAACAAACCTCTGATAGCAATCCGCTATCGCTCGGTAGGTAGTTAATAGATCTATCCCAATGATGCAATCGAAATCCTCCATCGCTAGAATCATCAGGTCAGCACTAAGCTGATGTCCCTCGAAATCCAAAACACAACCCACAACTAGACGCTTGGCTAAAACCTTGCTCCCCATAGGAGTAGAAACCACTAGCAACACGTCTAAAGGAATAAACGGCAATCTATACTTCTTAGCAAAACGTGCTGAGACAAAAGAATGCGATGCACCGGTATCAATTAAAACAAATGCAGGAAAACCACACAAACTACAGGTACCTGCGATCATCCGGTCACTGTCAGCCTCTGCCTGTTCCTGATTAAGAGCAAAGACCTGACCCTGGGCACGTGGCCTCAAAGAAGACTGACCCCAAGAAGGAGTCTGAGTAGGCTGTCTCTGAGACTCCTGCGGCTGCTGGCGCTACTGCGAATACTGTTGCTGGAAAGGTGGCAGCTGGTACTGAGGTGGCTGAACAGATGCCTGAGAACCTCCGGAACCACTCACTGCCCCAATCAGCATAGGACAATCTCTCTTCATGTGACCCTCCTGGCCACACTGGAAACATACAGTGGTCGATCGACCACACTGCCCTGGCGAATGTCTGCATCTGCACTGACGACAATGGTTCGGCCTTTGACCACCAAAGTTATGCACTCCACCAGATCCAGAGGAAGAAGAAGAAGTACCTCCTGGCTTCTTGAAGGACTGCCCCCTAGGGCCCAAAGCACTAGCACTCGCTGAACTGGAAGAAGAAGAGTAAAGTCCCCTCTTATTTCGAATACTGTCCTCGGCGTGGCGACAACGGTCCACCAAATCCTCGTAAGTCCCATCGCCACCCACAACAACCATCCGATGAATATCAGGGTTCAACCCTTGAAGGAAATGATCAAACTTCGACATAGAACTATCAGCAACGTGAGGACAAAAAGGTAGCAGATCAAAGAACTTCTGCTGGTACTCCTCGATCGTCATCGTCCCCTGTTGCAAACTCAATAACTCACTGGCTTTCACCTGACGAAGAGCTGGAGGAAAATACAGTCTCTGATAAGCAGTACGAAACTCGACCCAAGTAGCTACACCTCTAGCTGCTATGAACGGTGCGAAAGTAGATCTCCACCACTTCCTCGCTCTGCCCTCAAGCATAAAGGCAAGAATCTCCATCCTATCCTCAGCCGTGCAACGAAACTCCTGGAAGCACTGCTCCATCCTCTCAAGCCAATCCTCCGCCTCTTCAGCTGTCTCACCACCCGTCAAAGGCTTCGGGCTAACCCCCTTGAATCTGTGCATACTCACTCGCGTGCGCTCCTTTGGCTAACCACGAAGACGTCTACAATCATCTGGATCGCCCCAACGACTGCCGCCTCCGCTATCATGTCTCTCATCGTAATCTGCCATCTGTTAAATAAGAACAGATAATTACTTAATCCGCTTTACGATATTCCCAGTGCAATGCGCTCTGATACCAAAAATGTAATGACCCAACCCGGATCCACTACCTAATCAGAGTTACAGTAAAAACGCACGCAATAAAAGCTTAAAGTGTAAAGTGCGGATAATTAAAATACAACAAATCCAATTGGCAGAATACAACCGACGATATCACAAGTGTATAAGTACTGTTATACAACCAAATCGAAGGTTTAGGGTAAATAAATCTCTACCCTCTACAACCTCACACCCTCCTAAGCTCAATCCTGCTGAGAGCCGCCTGGACCGTCCAGCCTCAAACCTGCCCCGCCACAAGGTACACAACGAATACCCAAACACAGGGGCATGAGCTAGAACGCTCAATACGAAGCAATGATATAAATACAAATATACGCACACAGATGATTTAAAACTCAAGTGAAAACACTTGCTCATGGCGCCGAGAATATACAGTACCGGCTAGAGAGTGACTCCGCGAGGTACTCGTATACTCCATATCAGGGCTGAGCCAACCCCATCCTGACCCTAATCCAAAACAGGATACAAGCCCCATATGAAAACTGTCATACCTGACTCGAGTCCAAAATGAGATCATTGTTCCCTATGGAGACTGTCAATGACTCACATCTCTCCGGATGTAGTCACACGTAAAATCATGTATGTGCTAAGACGGTAAAACATGCTAAAACATGATAAAGCATATAGCACATACTCATGAAACATACAAGCAAATATATCATGCCGGCTATCTCGGTCAGTAATTACGTACCTCTAATACTGCTGGACAAACCTATCTCCACTGGCCTATACTCCAAGCCTACTAGTCCAGTCTACTGCTACTACAATGCAAATATCCATGCATCAACAATAAAGCTCTAAAAGCCTTAACTAAGCTAAAGCGTACTCCTAAATATTTTTAGGATGCCAAAGCTATACCTGTGTCCGTCGTTAGCCCTTTGCTGACGATAGCCTCAAAACTAGGCCATAGCTCCGCAACGATGCCTAGATCACTAAGCCACTTCCGGATTACCAATAGGGCGCCTAGATCTCCCTAGATCTGAGTTAGAAGGCTTAGGAATCAGAGAGAAGAGAGGAAATTGGTGTGAGAAATGAGCATCTCGAACCTATATTTATAGGCGACGTTCGGAACCTCCGAACCCAGTTCGGAACGTCCGATCACGATCGGAACTTCCGATCTCACCTTCGGAGCGTCCGATCGCCCACTATGATGTCAGCCATGATGTCACCTTGCTGACATAAGCAATGACGTGTGCCCTGAGTCCGATCGGAGCTTCCGATCTCGCCGACGGAGCTTCCGATCCTGACTTCGGAGCTTTCGATCCACTTCGGAACCTCCGAACTCCTCTTCGGACCGTCCGATCTACCTTGGACTATTTAGGTACATTTTAGTAATTAATTACCTTAATTACTTCGATTAATTGCGGGTCACTACAGTATGTGTGCATTGCAATAGGTCAGACAAGGGCTGGACAGAGGCATCGTGAGTAGCTCGATATTGAGAGAGTAGATGTGGAGACTTCGGGTTACAAGTAGAGGTTTTTGTCATAATCATGTAATGAACTTAGTTGGTGTTGAAACTCAAGAGCTAGATTTGTTCATGTAGTAACCATGAGTAATTAACATGTTGTAGCTACATTTGATGAACTAGATTGAATAAGAATGTTGAAATGCATGTTTAGATGGAGTTTGGTTGATGTTAACTTCATTTGTATGTATTATGAGTTGTGTACATGTGCAAATACATCAGAAACTTTCATTTGACATCAAAACAAGGATTTTTAAACATTCGGGCAGAGTTCCTCTCGCTCGAGCGAGGCCCCTTTGGCTTCGGGGTAGAACAGCGCTCGCTCGAGCGCAAGAACATGCGCTCGAGCGAGGCACAAGTTTTAAAAAAAATTATGGGTTCCACTTCATTGCCCTGTTTGTAATTAATATTGATTGCCCTATAAGAATTGAGATTAGCACCTGAGGTCCCCACAACAGGCGGTATCAGAGAAAGTAAGTTCCTTAGATTTAAATAGAAACGAGTGAGCGGGGTAGATCGAGTCCTCTTATTTGTTTTATACTAGCATGAGATTAATTTGAATGTTGAATGACATGCCTTACATGTTAGTATGATACATGCTTTAAGGTTTTCAGATTACTTGATTACATGATGTTGTGGTTTAAATTATCAAGCATGCTTTATTGCTTTAAGAATTACATGTTTACCTGAATATCTTAGTTGATTGAAAGCATGTATTTTCTGAGTATAAATCCGAACCGGTTCTTGATCAGAACTCAATCTCTTGAGAACGCATGAATATGCCGATCAGAGGGGGACTGAAACAGAATTTCTAATGATGATATGATGAGATATTGTGTGCTAATCCATTTGTATATCAGATATGCCTCCTCGTCGAGTACCGATTACTAGACAGATAGTGGATGTTCCTCAGGAAGAACAGGTAAATGTGCCACAAGCACCAGAAGCTCCGAGAACAGAACAGGGTAATACCTCTAGAGATCCAATGGATGTCACACCGTCACCGATGAAGATACTACAAAAAAGATTTCAATCTTTCAAGCCGCCTACCTTGAAAGGAACCGAGAACTCATTTGAATGTGAAGGCTGGTTAGAGGATATTGAGATGCTGTTTGATTCTCTTGACTATGCAGATGACAGACAAGATTGATTGGACACCAATTGGAAAATGTTTCAAAGAGTTGGTGGATTACAATCAAGAAAGCTCTTGAGAACCGAGGTACGACTATTACCTGAAAGATATTTAAAACTGAATCTTATCAACGTTTCTTTCCAGTTTCATACAAAAAAGACAAGGGTGCAGAGTTTGCAAATTTGAAATAGGGGAATCTAAATATAGAAGAGTATGTGGCCAAGTTTTCTACATTGTTGAAGTTTGCTCCACATGTTGCTGAGAACAAAGAGACTAAAGCTGATCAGTTCATCAATAGACTGAATCCAGATGTATTTACGTTGTTGAATTCTGGGAGGCCTAACAACTTTTTTGATTCACTCGATTGAGCAAAGGGAGCAGAGGCCGGTCTGATTAAACAAAAAGGATCATTGTTTGTAGCTCATCCACCACGACAGCCACAACCACCACCTCAGTTTCAGAAACCATCCCCTAGATTTGAGGGAGGTAGCAGAAGCAGTGGTAGGAAATATTTTTTGAAAGCAAAAAGAAAGCAGTTTAAGAGATCAGGCAGTGGTTCATCCAGCTCCGGTGGGCCAAGACAGAGTGGTTCTGGTGAGTTCAGGTTATTCAGGAGTTTATTGCACCAAATGTGGAGGGAGACATCCCAGTGATCAGTGTAGAGGTGTGTTTGGGAGTTGCAACATATGCTATCAAACAGGTAATTTTGCAAGAGTTTGTCCACAACGAGGTTCAGGAAGGTCTCAAGGTGCAGGGTCATCAAGATCAGTGGCTCAGCCTGAAAGGAAAGCATCTTCTGTTCATTTATTTCAGCCACAGTCTCAGCAACAGAGTAGACCAGGAAGTAGCCAAGTCGCGAGTAAACCTCCGAGACAGCAAGCCCGAGTCTTTGCCTTGACTGAAAACAGGCTCAGGCAACACCAGATGACGTCATAGCAGGTAATTGTTCTCTCTGTGGTTATCCTGCTTATGGGCTAGTAGATACAGGTGCATCCCATACATTTATCTCTGAACAATTTGCCATATTACATGCATTACCTATTGAGCCATTATCTGTTGTAGTATCTATCTCTTTACTTTGGGGAGAGGTATTGTGTTTGTGAAATTTGTCAGAAATTGTATACTGCAGTATGAATGTAATGTAATATAGATAGACTGTATTGTTCTTGGTTTGTCAGTCTTTGACTGCATTATCGGCATAGATATGTTAACCAAGTACAGGGCTATCGTAGGCTGTTTTCAGAAAGTTGTGAGATTCAGACCAAAAATGGCAAAGGAATGGAAGTTCTACGGTATAGGTTCGATATCCCGAATTCCTTTGATATTTGTTCTATCTATCAATGTTTTCATAACCGAACCGGTGATCGAACCGGTCTACCTTAAAAAAACGGTCCAACCGGTTCAACCGTTTTAACCGGACGGTCGGACCGGAAAACCGTTTATATAATATAATATAATTAATAATATCTTTTAAATTTTATAAATCTAAAAGATGTATATAAATAAACAAAAATATATTTATCATAGTTTAATAAATAAATAACTATATAAATATATTAAAAATATTAATTATAGTTATATATACTATATTTTTATAAATAAATAAATTAATTAAAAAAATATAATAATAAAAAAATAATATTTTTAACGAAGTACAAATTTCAAATAATCATGTGTATATATATAATAAAATATTAAATTAAGATTTTAAAATTTAAAAAAAAACAATTTTTAAAAAAAATTCAAAAACCGGTTCAACCGGTTTTCTGGCCGGTTCTTGGGACCGGTTCTTAGCCGGTTCATGGCTGGTTCGACCGGTTTTGACCGGTTCTGAGTGGTTGAACCGTTAAAACGGTTTTTAGGGGTATTCCGGACTGGACCAGCGACCGGTTCCCGGTCGAACCGGCCGGTCCAGTCCGGTTTTTAAAACACTGCTATCTATGACTCATTTATTGCAGAAAGGAGCAGAGGGATTCCTTGTTTATGCAGTAGATGTGCTAAAAACTAGCCCAGAATTGGCTGACTTGCCAGTGGTTAGTGAATTTGCTGATGTCTTTTCAGATGAGATTCTGGGATTACCTCCAGCTTGGAAGATAGACTTCATTATTGAACTGATGTCAGGTACGTTACCGATTTCCAAAATCACCTTACAGAATGACATCAATTGAATTGAAAGAATTGAAATAACAGTTGGAAGATCTTCTAGCAAAAGGATACATTAGACCGAGTGTCTCGCCCTAGGGCGCTCCGGTTCTATTTGTACGAAAGAAAGACAGATCAAGGAGGCTTTGCATTGACTACTGGCAACTGAACAAGGCAACGGTAAAGAATCGTTATCCTTTGCCTTGAATAGATTATTTATTTGATCAGTTGCAAGGTTCATCGATTTATTCCAAGATTGATCTAAGATCCGGATATCATCAGTTGAGAGTTCGAGATGAAGATATACACAAGACTGCATTCAGAACGAGGTATGACCATTTTGAGTTTATAGTCATGTCGTTTGGTCTGACAAATGCTCCAGCAGTATTCATGAGCCTTATGAATAGGGTATTTCCGAAATATCTTGATGACTTTGTTATTATATTTATTGATGATATTATGATTTATTCTAAGAATCTTAGTGATCATGCTGAGCATATGATAATTATATTACAGACTTTGAAAACAGAGAAATTGTATGCCAAACTATCGAAATGTGAGTTTTGGCTGAAGAAAGTTGTATTTCTTGGGCATATTATATCCGGAGATGAGATTTCTGTTGATCCAAGCAAAGTTGAAGCAGTGATCAGTTGGCCAAGACCTACATCAATTCCAGAGATACGTATTTTTATGGGCTTGGCAGGTTATTATCGCAGATTTATCAAAGATTTCTAGCATTGTGAAGCCTATTACTCAACTGACTTATAAGAATGCACCGTATATCTGGACCGAAGCTTGTGAGGTCAGTTTCATTGAGCTGAAGAAGAGATTGACGAGAGCACCAGTCTTGACTATTCCTTCAGGTACTAGTGATTTTACTGTTTATTGTGATGCTTCTCAGAGGGGATTAGGATGTGTGCTTATGTAGAGAGGCCATTTCATTGCTTATGCCTCGAGACAGTTGAAGCCACACGAGACCAGATATCCTATCCATAAACTGGAGCTTGCAGTTATTGTATTTGCTCTGAATATATGGCGACATTATCTATACGGTGAGAATTTTGAGATTTATTCTGACCATAAAAGCTTGAATATCTGTTTTCGCATTTTGAATTGAATATGAGACAACGAAGATGGCTAAACTTGTTGAAAGATTTTTATTGCGAGATTAAATACTATCCAAGTAAATCTAATGCAGCTGCAGATGCCTTGAGTAGAAATGTATGTTCTTTATCCTTATCTACGATAGGTGTATCTAGATTGGTAGAAGATTGTTGTATTTTTGGATTAATGTTTGAAACAGATATGAAGCTTATCAGAGTTTGTGCCATACAAGCTGAGCCAGAATTGTTAATCATAATCAGAGAAGCACATAAAGATGATCAGAGTATTCAGAAGTCTGTTGAAATGGTCATATCAGGGAATCAATCAGAATATCAAGTTAGTGATGATGTTGTCTTATATGCGAATAACAGAATTGTTGTACCAGATGTGTTAGATTTGAGACAACAGATATTGAAAGAAGCTCACTGCAATAGATACAGTATTCATCCTGGTCGCAGAAATATGTACAATGATTTGAAGAATCGGTATTGGTGGAAACAGATGAAATCTGATGTCATAAAATTTGTGTCTCGATGTCTGAATTGCCAACAGGTGAAAGTCGAAAGAAAGAAACCGGATGGTCTTTTGCATAGCTTGTATGTTCCAGAATGGAAATGAGATCACATTTCCATAGATTTTGTTACGAAGCTACCACGTTCATCCAGAGGTTGTGATACTGTTTGGGTAATTATTTACAGATTGACGAAATCAGCTTGTTTTATTCCGTACAGAATGACATACAGACATGATCAGATGACAGAGATTTATGTCAGAAAAGTGGTAAGACTACATGGTATGCCTAAATCTATCGTTTCATATCGAGACCCTAGATTTACTTCTCACTTTTGGCACAGCCTGCAGCAAGTTCTAGGTACTCGATTGCATCTGAGTACTGCATATCATCCTCAGATAGACGGACAGTCAGAGCGAACTATTCAGACACTTGAGGATATGCTTAGAGCTGTAGTGCTAGATTTTGGAACTAGTTGGCAAGATTCACTGCCACTTGTGGAGTTTTCCTATAATAACAGCTATCACAAGAGTATTGAGATGACTTCATTTGAATCATTGTACGAAAAAAAGTGCAGATCTATTATTTACTGGGATGACATCTCAGAGATACCTGATATTGGGCCAGATATGATACGAGAGATGACAGGAAAAGTGAGGCTTATCCAGAAGAGAATGAAGACAAATCAAGATAGACAAGCCAAATATGCTAATATCCGACGTAGACCTTTGTGTTTTGAGCAGTGAGACAGAGTATTCTTGAAGATTTCTCCTTTCAGAGGCACTATCAGAGTTGGCAAAAGAGGAAAGTTGTCTCCGAGATTCAACGGACCTTATGAGATTCTTGAGAAGATAGGCGATCTTGCCTATCGACTTGCTCTTCCTCCAGCTCTGTCTGGGATACATGATATCTTTCATGTTTCTATGCTACGGAAGTATCAGCCTAATATATCTCATGTACTTCAGCTAGACAAGGCTGAACATGATGAAACATTGAGCTATTCCGAGAAGCCGATACAGATACTTGATCAAAAATAAAAGCAACTCAAAAACAAGACCATTCTGCTAGTAAAAGTATAGTGGAGTCGTCATGGAATTGAAGAAGCTACTTGGGAAGTCGAATCAGATATTAGACAGCGCTTTCCAGAGCTATTTCACTGATGTGAGTTCTTATTCAGTATTTCTGCTATTTCTTTATCTTATATGCGTACAGATTGCATTCAATTTTGAGGACGAAATCAGATCTTAGAGAGGGGGAATTGTAATGTCCGAGATTATTTAATTTTAATCCGAGAATATTTAATTTGAGAATTTTTGTAGTTTAGAATTAAATTCTAATATTCTTAAATTATTTAGGATTGAAATTGAATTAAGAAGGTTGACCGATGACTGATTTGCAAATAGTAAAAAATTTAGGAGCTAAAGTGCAAATCTTGGACATTTAGTGGGACACTTGTCTTAGATATATTAAATCATCTATTATATCGGATATCTTCAACCCAAGAACCGAGAGGAAGAGAGAAAATCAGATTTCCAATTCCATTTCTCATCTTTCAAACTTTGATTTCTCAAGATCCGTTCATCCGATTTCAAAATCGGGCATAGTTCCGCGATCCTTGTTGCAAGAGCTTCGAAGTAATGTAAGTTTTCTTAGGTTTCAGCTGATTTCAAAATTGTGTATGTTGAATAAATCAGAATTGACCATGAATATGTGTTCTAGAGTTGATATGTATTGCGATATCGAAATCGGATTGAGAATGAGCGCCGTTTGAATTTGCTATGAATTTACATAATTAATTCGAAACCTATGCCTACTGATTTTGCTGGTTTGTGATGATATATTGATGTTAGGAGGTGTATTTGAAGTAGATACGATTGATAGAGTTGATGGATTTCAGTTTCGGTTACCGATTTTGTACCGTTACGCCGCCGGTTCAAGATTTACTAGAATTTGAATCCATTTGATTGAGCTGTGATTGAAGTGAGTTTATTGTTGATGTTTCTAGTTATATTTGATTTATTTTCATATTGAAAACAGGGGACTTTAACTCAAGAATCCCGACTTCGAAACCGATAGAAGTAAGAACAAGGTTTGTGACTTCTAGCCTTGAGGATTGAGTTGAGTTTTGAGAAGATTTTGATAGAGCTTGTGTGATTACAACTATATCAGATTTGAGTAGCCTTTGAAACCAAGAATAAAAGTTATAATCCAACATCACCAAAATGGGACAAAACACTCAAAATATACTAGTTATTGAGTTGTCCAAAACACATGCTTATTTGTATTCTTGCTTGACTACTTGAGATTTGTTGATTGCTTGCTAGACTAGCATGTATTGATATGTTGGTTCTTATTCTAAATGCTTCTAGATTATGTTGCATTCATATTGAGCCAACAATCCTTTGAGATTTTGAATGGCAGATTCTCCTAAAGAATACGGAAGGTTTGTACGTATATTGATCAGGAGCTTAGGAGATAGAAGTACTCCTATCGCTGAAGCTCAATATAGTGGGCCAAAGTCCAGGAATAAAAATTCAACGCCACTTCAAATGGGAGAATAGGTGGGAGAGTTGTTGCGCTCTTCTTCCCCGAGATCCCAAGAACTGAAACTGAATAGATAACCAAGTTTTAAAATTATGCATTGCTTTAAGCTTGTTATAGAAGAGTTTCTATTACTTAAAGACTTGTTTGATATGTTATATGTTGAATTACTTTTAAGTATATGCATGATTATGTTATTTTATACTGGAAATTATATTCTCACCGGAGTAATCCGGCTATTGCTTTGTTTGTATGTGTGCATTGCAATAGGTGGGGCAGGAGCTGGACAGAGACGTCGTGAGTAACTCGAGATTAAGAGAGTAGGTGTGGAGACTTCGGGTTACAAGTAGAGGTTGCTGTCATAATCATGTAATGAATTTAGTTGGTGTTGAAACTCAAGAGCTAGATTTGTTCATGTAGTAACCATGAGTACTAAACATGTTGTTGCTACTTTTGATAAACTAGATTGAATAAAGATGTTGAAATGCATGTTTAGATGGAGTTTGATTGATGTTAATTTCATTTGTACGTATTATGAGTTGTGTACAAGTGCAAATACATAAGAAAATTTCATTTGACAGCAAAAGAAGGATTTTTAAACGTTCGAGCAGAGTTCCTTTCGCTCGAGCGCAACTTCATGCGCTTGAGCGAGGCCCCTTTGGCTTCGAGGAAGAACTGCATTCTTGCGCTCGAGCGAGGCACAAGTATTAAAAAAAAAGATTTATGGGTTCCATTTCATTGCCCTGTTTGTAATTAATATTGATCGTCCTATAAGAATTGAGATTAGCACTCGAGGTCCCCACATTTGGTGACATTAAAAAAGAAGAGGGACATAAGAAAAAAAAATTTGGATGTGAGAGAAAAGAAAGAAAACAAAAGAGAGATAATAATAGGGGAAAAAATAAAAATCTGAGAGGAGGAGGAATCGAACCTTGAAACACACAAAGGTTGTAAAAGAACCTTTCACCACTAGGCTTCAAAAGCTTTCTCTTATACTTAAGAGGGGCCATCATTATATATATAGTTTTCTAAAAATATTAATTATAATATATATATATATATATATATAGTACTAAAAAAAATGACCCCCAATTTCCTATGGTGGATCCGCCCTGCCTGCAGCATGTGTATCTTGTGTTCAAAACATCAATTTTGAAACCTATATTTCTGATGCACTGACATTTATGAAATAATGGTAGGAATATGTATTATGAATATTACTTATTACTAAATTGTGGTCTCATGCACCCTTTATAGGATTATCATATAAGAGACTAATATTAGTTAACTACAAAACTCATAAGCGGATTTGTGCATAATATGACTACTGTTTATTTCTAAAAAATATGTTATTTTTGTTCTGATTTTTATATATGATATTCCTGTTGAAAACGATTTTAAAAGTTGGGATGATTCTATCATTTACTGAATGACAACCATATTACTCACCCAACCAATACCATCTCAAATAAGAACAAAGAGGAAATAGAAGACGATGAACAAAACCAGTTCTAAGGATAGTGACGAAGAACAAGGAATTCTGCTGTTTAGTTTTATTTTTGATTAATCAACTGCGTTAGATTGTTATCTATTTAGTTTCTGTGTAAACTTTTGTATCAGTTCAAGCATTATAAAGATTATATAATTTCAGTATTATAAATAACAATGAATTTCATTTTTATAAATAAAAAGACTTGTTTAATTTATGAATTTGTACTTTTGAGACTGGTTGTTTTTGAAAAAATAATTTGGGAACAACGCTGGTGTCGATCGTCTGGGGTTTGGGGCGTAACAATCACGAGAATGCATAAATGGTAAGAATAAATTGCAATCTGCATAGCTGTTCATTCAGACCGAATCGAATCGAATCGAACCGAAAATTTGGTTAATCGAACCAAATTTCAACGAAAATCCGAACCGAATTTTGCGGTTCAGTTCGGTTAAAAACCAAAATATTTTCGATTTTTCGATTCGATTTTCAGTTTAATCGAAATTATATTTATTTTATTTTATTAATTAATATTTATTTATTAATAAAAACAAATTAAAAAATGAATTAAAATATTTAAAAATAATTAAAAAATAAAACAAGTCAAAAAATCGGTTTTCGGTTCGGTTCGGTGAACTGAAGTAAATATATAATAATAATGATGATGATGATGATGATGATGATGAAGAAGAAACTACTACTTGCTTGAACATTTCGGCCAGTTTTTCATTTCAGGAATATGGTTAATAATAGATATCAGACAGCCAATTGAATTAAGATGATTGTGTTAATTACTAGCAGCGTAATAAATAATTTGTGAAAAAATACGATTAATTCAGTACTAAAAAAGTTTGTGAATGTTTTTTTTTCTTTTTGACAGAACTTTTGTGAATGTTTTTTGTAAATGGGTAGCAATATATGTTATATTAAGCACAATGAAAATGGTACTTTTTCTAGCTAGCTCTTCCCAACACAAGATGGCACTAGCTAGACAGCATGAGATTATTTTAAAATAATTTATATAGTGAATTAAATTTAAAGTGAGGACTTTAGATATTTATTTTTTCGACGGAATAATTATTTTAAGGTTGATGGATGGAGATGGAATTTCCGGAGGAAGATATCCGAGTATGGTAAAAGTCTTACTTCATGCTTTAATTTCTAGTTTTTACAGAAAATCAGTTTTTGTAAAAAAAAATTATAATAAGAAGAAGATCAAGAAGAAAGTGAAGAGTCGACCATCTTATTTTGAGAATAAATAATGAATAATGCTAAAAGTGATGCTACATGTTCAATAATACATCTAATCTATAATGCTAAGAGCGATAGCCGATACTACATGTACAACAATATTTGTACATCAATTTTTGATCACAAAAAAATCGACACAAAATTTTTATTTATCAATATCTCATGATACGTTGAATACAAAATTAAACAATATAATAGCAAAATTTCACGATATATTGGTGGTACATTTAACATTATTCCTTTAAAAACCCACTCAACTATATTAAAATTCAATTAATTTAATATAATCCCGAATCTAAGTAATATATTTTAATTTATTAAAAATTTCGTCGTGCTTCAAGACAATAACTCAAGGATAATATGGGAAAACATGTTAGTTTTTGGTAAGAAAATTTAGTAAAATGGGCGTTTTGCATAAAAGTGTTATTTCGAGGGTTATGGATAGGAAAATTTAACGACTGTATTACAAAACTGTGCGAGTGTGACTACATTAACCTCACATAACAATTTTTTTTTATATTCTTCCTCGTTCAACAATATATAATCATTAATCCATAATTGTGTGAGTGTAACTGTGTGGTAATCCAAGTTCTGTTTTATGACATTAATGATAAAACATGATTATGAGATCATTATTTTAATTTACCAAGTATTTAATCATGAGATCAGAAATAAGAAAATAAGCATTGAATCATCTGAAGAGTTCGGACTGTCCAAAGTGGGTTCAGAAGCAACGAACCGATCGGAAGTGAGTTAAGATGCAAAGGATGAGATTGGAACTTTCGAACTACGATCAAAACGTCCGAAGTGTATTAGGCAATGCACACTAGTGAGGTATCAAGAAGCTGATCGCGGATATACGTAGGAGTTCAGAGCGTCCAAAGTCCAGATTGGATCGTCCAAACGCAGCTGTATAGTGAGGTGTTGAAATGCTTTTGACACGTGAAAATCATGCAAGTTCGGAAGGTCTGAACCAGAGATTGGAGCTTCCGGTCTTGCTCTATAAATAGAACTCGGATTTCTCATAGTTGGTGTGTGTTTTAGGTGTTTAATTTGGGTTTGATCTAGTGTATATTTTGAATGTTTCTAGCCATATTCTCGAGAGTCAGGCACTAGCAGGAGACTACTAGGTTTGTAACTGAGTTGTGCTCAAGTTGTGGGCTCTCGAATCAGTGGGTTGATGATATATGGATATATGTATATATAGTTCGAGATCCTTAATAGATATATAATGAGATTATATCTATTAGTAACTTAAGGCTTTTAGATAAGTTATAGTGATGTGGTATTCACTTTTGTAGGCTTAGACCGTAGACAGTTGTTCTGCTAGACCAGTGAGTTGAGGTACATAAGTACAAATGAGATAGTCAATTGAGGGGAGAATTACAATTTTGGTCCTATAATTTGCACATTTTTCATTTTTGATCCTGTTAAAAATAATTTTGTAATTTTAGTCTTGTAACTTGCATATTTTTTTATTTTTGGTCCTATTAACATTAATTCGCATTTTTAGTCCTGTAACTTTCATGAATTTTTCACTTTAAGTCCTGTTAACATTGAATTTATAATTTTAGTCTTGTAACTTGAATTTTTTTTCATTTTTAGTCCTATTTGCATTGAATTTTCACTTTTTTGTCTTGTAACTTCTATATATTTTTTCTTAGTCATATTATCGATGAATTTATATTTAATTCCATTAATTTCATACTTTTTATATTTTTATTTATAATATATTATGATTTACATATTTTAAAGCTTTTAAAATTAAAATGAATTAAATAACAAAAATTCAACTAAAATTATTCAAAACAATTTTATACTAAATATCATCTTATTAAATACATAATATAAATTATACTATTAATCTAATGTGAATCATGTTTTTTTGGTTTTAGTTTTGATATATAATATGAAATCGAACCATATAATTTTTATTTTAAATTTTATATCCGACCAAAATTCCATTTTCGTTTAGGTATTTTGTTTCTTGAGTTTGGATTTATGGTCTTTTTTTTTAAACAAAATCTTAAGTACTCACGTCATCTATGCTTGTCACAAGATAAAAAAAAATTTCGAATAAGTTTTAGTTGAATTTTTGTTGATTCATTTAAATTTTAAAATTTTTAAAATATGTAAATCATAATATATTATGAATAAAAATATAAAAAAATATGAAATTTATTGAATTAAAAATACAAATTAATCGATAATATAACTAAAAATAAAAATATGTGGAAGTTACAAGATAAAAAAATAAAAATTATATGTAAACTGGACTAAAAATGAAAAAGAATGCAAGTTACATGACTAAAATTGTAAATTCAGTGTTAACAAGACTTAACATGAAAATTCATGAAAGTTATAGGACTAAAAATGTGAATTCAATGTTAATAGGACCAAAAATGAAAAAAGAATGCAAGTTACAGGACTAAAATTGCAAATTTACTTTTAACAGGACCAAAAATGAAAAATGTGCAAATTACAAGACCAAAAATGTACTTTTTCCGTCAATTATGTATGCATTTTTATGTGTGCATTATTATTTGTCATTTGATGCATGATTATATTGTTCATGACTATGTATGCGGCATTAGCATATCATGTTGAGCATGTTATCCTTTAGAGATACCCTATTGTTTCTAGGGTCGCTTAGCCCTAGTTTTTCTTGTACGATCAGGTATTGTGTGACATCCACTGGATCGACGGGACAACGTTTGCGGTTTACCTAGAACGGTGATAATCCAAGATCGTGTTCATTACGTGTGGCAGCACCTAGATCCTTCGGGGGCAAAGTGTGCATACTAATGGCGATTACGTTTTGAGCATGATGCATCAGAGTGTGATCCCAAATTTCTAGAGCATTCATGCTTCGTGTTGCATGCAGCACTTTAGACATGTATAGTCATATCTACGTAGTGGGGGGTAGCGCTCATGTCTTTAATTTAATTTATCTTGGATATCCCATTCAACGGGGCAGTTTACAGGTTGACCGATAGATAGATCAATGTTCGATCGGTGACCAAGACCTGGGAGCGGAGGTTGCTGGTGGTTTTAGTTTAAATTGATTTCTGGTATTTTATTTAATTTATTCTATTGGGTTGTATATTAACTTTAATTATATGGGTTTTCAGTTAATTGTTCTGGTTGTATACTGCCGGAATTAGCTAATATTTATTTAAGTTTTCGTAGTTTATTCTGATTAAGTTTATCTGTTTAAGTTTAATTGCATACTTAAGTCTTTATTTAATAGATGATCCAGATTGGGTCACTACAAACTATACATATCATAAGCTCGTATTACAGAGAGGTTCGGAACCGCTCCAACAAGCCCAGATTTCCGTTACATATATAGTATTTAATTTTAATCTCTAATGTTTTTAGTGCTAAATTTCAATTTTTTATTTTAACTTTTCGTTTACAAATTACATGAATTCAGCAACAACAAATAAATATGCTAAAACACCCATACTTCATTCAATAAAATAAAAATATAATCCTTACAAATCAAATACAATAACATATTAATTGTTTTTAATGATAGCATAAACAAAAGTATACATCCCTTTCTTTTCTTTTTTTCTTTTTTAATCCTCTCTAACTACTACTATATATAAATTGCCATATCTATTGTAAACAAAAGTGAAAGGAATATTATTTCTTGAAATTTCGGCCCTTATATTATTTGATATTATTTGATTTTGCTTTCTAAACAAGTTACAATAATTGGCAAATATTATGTATATATCTCGAATATCTTATGATATATATTTTCTATGCTTAAATCTTGTCTTGATAAGGTAGTTATTAGATATAATATTATTCGATATTATCAAAATTTGATTTGCAAGATTTGATAGAGTTTTATTCCTACTAAAACATGTTTCCTTATTCATGTAAGACTCTATCTAAGAAAACCTTCAAGACTTGGATGCTAGTCTATAAAAGAGGTTTTCACGCACAATCTAAATAGGACTTCAGACGTACAATCCGCTGCTCAATCTCTGAAGAATTCCATTGAAGAATTTGAAGAATTCTGAAGCAAGATTTGCAACCTTCGTTGTTGCATGTCCCCGTGTTGCCGTTCGTGTTGAAGACATCAGAGACAACACTGTGGGAACTGTATTGTTGAAGATCTTTACTGTCTCTTTAAATTTAGGCTACGGGAGTTGCATCTGTTATATTTACTCTAATTTTTTTAGGATGCAAGTTTGATTTCTCAACTCGTTGAGAAATTAGGATTTACTGACTTTTCGTAAAAACACTAGGATTATCTTTGTAAGACTGATCTTACATTTACTGGTGATATTTAGCCCTAAGGCACTCGCACGAGTTTGTATAATCGTGCAAAATTAATTACTTGTGTTTTATTTATGCTTTAAATTTTCGCTGCACTGTGTTGTCTGTGGTGTTATAACACGAACTACAATACTGCCTATTTTACATAACCAACCACGTACACCGTTTATTTCACGTGGCATCAGAGCCACCACTTGACTTTATTAAGTGAGTTCCTGGTTTGTGTTACAGGTGAGTTATGGATACTCCGTACACAAGTGCTATACGTCCACCTATTTTGGATGGGACAAATTACGGGCCTTAGAAATTGAAGATGAGCATGTATATTCAATCCATTGAGTCCAGAGCATGGAAACGCGTTCTTGACGATTGGACACCACCTATGAGAGATGATGATGTGCCTGGTCCAAAGCCAAGAGCACAATGGACAGCCGATGAAAACACTGCGGCTATTTATAATGCCAAAGCTCTTAATGCTATGTTTTTTTCTGTTAACATGAATATGTTTAATCTAATTGGTACTTGTATTTGTGCAAGAGATGCTTGGAAGAAACTACAAACCCACTGTGAAGGCTCGGCAAGTGTTAAGAAGACAAGGATGCGTCTCATAACTTCAAAATTTGAGAAATTAAGAAAGGAGGAATCAGAGACCATCATGGAATATAATGTGTAGTGACCCTTAACCGGATCACCTACTAAACACAATTTAGGCATGCAATTAACTTAATCAAAACAGTAATTAAAATTCAACTGCGGAAACCATAACATTATACAATCCCAAGTAAAGGAATCTGTAAATACCCAAATATAATACAACCAAATCGAATAGTTGTATCAATCCAAATAACAACAAAATAAAACCTAGGCGAAGCTCCAGCTGACCAACCACTGCCTAGCCCCTCTTGGATCCACCCGCCTCGTCCAATCGCAAACCTGCCCCATGGAATAGGGTGTCCAGAAACACAGAGTACGAGACGTGAGCATAAAACGCTCAGTACGAGAGTATGAGTATACATGCATGCAAAGTGAACTCCCTATAAACTCGAGGTCAAGGATCAGATAACAGAGATAGACCGGGCCCTGGTATGTAGCACGATGTGCCGTCGCTTCAGGAGGTGGCTCCCATACCATAATACAAGTGGATATGCCGGACCCAAATCTATGGAAGTCCAACCACTAACAGGATAGGGAAAAATCCTACTAACAGACATCTCGAAGGAGATAGCTCAGTATGCAAATGAATGCAGCATAAATCAATGACATATAAACCATGCAGTCATATAATACATGCATACTCAGTCAGGATATCTCGAACAGTACTTCCGTACCTCAAATCAGTGCAAGCTCTACCAACTCTAGGTCCACGCCTATAGTCTACTCTACACTGTCAAATGATACTACTATCATTAAAGTGCTCTAAAAGCATTAACTAAGCTATTGCATACTCCTAAATATTTATAGGAAGCAAAATCTATACCTTCGTCCGTCGTTAGCCCTTTGATGTCAATGCCTCCAGAACTTGGGCACAACTCTGCTACGACTTCTGAACGCCTTGCCGACCGCCGGGTCAAGCCTAGGAAGGCTAGAACAACTCGAATAGACTAGAAAGGAGAGGGAAATACTCAGAATTGGCAATTGGAAATGAAGCCTCGGCCCTCTATTTATAGACAACGATCGGAACTTCCGATCCTCGATCGGAACGTCCGATCCTGCCATCGGAGCTTCCGAAGATCCTGATCTGCCACGTGTCAAAATATCACTTGTTGACTTTGTATAGGGGTGATCGGAGCTTCCGATCCTGATCGGAGTTTTCGATCTTGCCACACGTCATGCCTGACGTAATACCATCGGAGCTTCCGATCCATCTTCGGAGCTTTCGATCCTGTTCGGAGCTTCAAAACTCACCTTCGGAGCTTCCAAACTCTACCCAAGTAATTATGATTAATCCCTTAATTACTGATTTTGGTTACGGGCTACTACATTCTCCCCCACTTAAGATATTTCGTCCTCGAAATCAGATCTTAAGTACTGAATGAAATACAGAAATCTGAAACATTCTTTATTCAAATCAAACGTTTACAGAGTTTGCAACTGAATACAACTTAAGAATGAAATCAAAACAACTCAGGATGGTCTTCACGCATCCTGTCCTCAAGCTCCCAAGTAGCTTTCTCAGTGCCTCGGCGCTGCCACTGAACTAAAACCAGAGGAATGACTTTGTTTCGCAAAACTTTATCCTTATAATCCAGGATACGAATAGGTTTCTCAACATAAGTCAAATCCTTGTTCACCTGAACCTCAGACCGCTGCAGAATATGAGATTCATCCGCCACATACCATCGCAACAGAGATACGTGGAACACGTCGTGAATACTGGATAGATGTGGTGGCAAAGCTAGTTGATAAGCCAAATCTCCAATGCTCTCCAAGATCTCAAACGGACCGATAAACCTGGGAGACAACTTTCCCTTAAGGCCAAATCTGAGAATCTTGCGGAAAGGTGACACTCTCAGAAACACTTTCTCCCCGACATCGAACTTCAAAGGCCTACGCTTGATATTAGCATAGTTGTCCTGACGATCCTGTGCAGTCTTAATCCGTTTCTTGATCTGATCGACAATGTCTACCGCCTGCTGGATAAGCTCCGGTCCCTCAGCCTGTCTCCCCCCCACTTCTTCCCAGAAGAGTGGAGTACGACAACGTTGTCCGTACAACGCCTCAAAAGGTGCCATCCCAATACTAGTATGATAGCTGTTGTTGTACGCGAACTCAATCAATGGCAAATGATCCTGCCAGGCTAAACCAAAATCCATAACGCACGCTCTAAGCATATCTTCCAAAGTACGGATAGTACGCTCTGACTGACCATCAGTCTCTGGATGATAGGCAGTACTCAAACTGAGAGTAGTACCCATCGCACGCTGAACACTCCCCCAGAATCTAGAAGTAAACCTGGGGTCCCGATCGGTGACAATGCTCACAGGCACTCCATGAAGTCGAACGATCTCCTGAATGTACAATCGAGTCATACGATCCACATTGTACTCTCGGCTATAGGCAATGAAATGCGCTGACTTGGTGAGTCGGTCCACCACAACCCAGATAGCATCACAGTTCCTCGAGGATACCGGCAAATGGGTCACAAAGTCCATTGTGATAAACTCCCATTTCCATTCAGGAATAGGCAGACTGTGAAGCAAACCTCCAGGTCGTCGGTGCTCTGCCTTGACCTGTTTACACACCAAACATCTCGAAACAAACTGATAAACACTACGTTTCATACCCTTCCACCAGAAACGAGTACGTAGATCCTTGTACATCTTGTTGCTCCCAGGATGAATACTCAACTTAGTGCGATGTGCCTGAGACAAAATCTCCTCTCGCAACTCTTCATCCTGCGGAATCACAAGCCTACCAGACAAACACAAAAAGCCATCTGGCTGATAATGAAATCCAGACGAGCTACCCTCGTTAGCTAGACGAGCTAAATGTTGGGTCTTCAAATCAGACATCTGAGCATCTCGAATCCGCGAATACAAAGCTGGCTCAGATAGTATCGCAAACATCTGGATATTCTGCATACCTTTCTTATGCTTGAAGGTATATCCTGAAGTACAACAGTCACTGATCGCACTAGATATCGAACAAGTCTGAAGTGCGGATAGTCGCACCTTGCGACTCAAGGCATCAGCGGTGAGATTAGCAGCTCCCGGATGGTACTTAATCTCGCAATCATAGTCCTTAAGCAAGTCCATCCAACGTCTCTGCCTCATGTTCAATTCCGCCTGAGTGAACAAATACTTGAGACTCTTATTGTCGGTGAAGATCTCAAATTTCTCGCCATACAGATAATGACGCCAGATCTTCAAAGCGAACACAATGGCTGCTAACTCCAAATCATGGACTGGGTAGTTGTCCTCGTGAAGCTTCAGCTGTCTAGAAGCGTATGCGATCACATGCCCATTCTGAGTCAGAACACAACCTAACCCCTGAAGAGAAGCATCAGTGTATACCACATACCCTCCAGATCCTGACGGTAATGCCAACACCGGTGCAGAAGTCAACCGTCGTCGAAGCTCACAGAAATTCTCCTCACACTCGGAGGACCACTCAAAATCCACACCCTTGCAGGTAAGCTGCGTCAAAGGTCGAGCTAGTTGAGAGAAGTTCAGAATGAAGCGACGATAATACCCTGCTAGACCCAGAAAACTACGGATCTCAGCAACTGTCGTCGGATGCGACCAATTAAGTATCGCTTCAATCTTGCTTGGATCAACAGAAATCCCTTCCCTGGATATGATATGGCCAAGAAAGACCACTCGATCCATCCAGAACTCACACTTGCTCAGCTTGGCGTACAACTGCTCATCCCGAAGAGTCTGTAGTACCAATCGCAAGTGAGAAACATGCTCTTCCGTATTACGCGAATACACCAAGATGTCGTCAATGAAGACCACAACAAACTTGTCCAAATACTCCCTGAAAACACGGTTCATCAGATCCATGAATATAGCCGGTGCTTTAGTCGAACCAAATGGCATCACTAGGAACTCGTAATGCCCATAGCGAGTACGGAATGCAGTCTTGGCTACGTCCTGATCACGGAATCTCAACTGATGATACCCAGATCTCAAGTCAATCTTGGAGTAAACTGACGTGCCCTGCAGCTGATCAAACAAGTCATCAATACGAGGCAACGGATACTTGTTCTTCACAGTGACTCGATTCAGCTGCCGATAGTCAATGCACAACTGCATCGACCCATCCTTCTTCTTTACAAAGAGAACAGGAGCTCCCCAAGGAGATACACTAGGACGAATGTACCCCTTGTCCAAAAGATCCTGTAGCTGATTCTTCAACTCACGCATCTCTGACGGAGCCAGACGATACGGTGCTCGAGAAATAGGCGAAGTACCCGGCATCAACTCTATGCCAAACTCGACTTCCCTAACAGGAGGAAAACCCGGAATCTCATCAGGAAATACATCTGGGAATTCATCCACAACAGGAATGCTCTCTAACCCAATGCTCTCAGCGAACAAATCAACTGCAAAGATAAGGTAGCCTTTCCCACCAGACTCTAGAGCTCGACAGACTCTCAAAGCTGATACCAAAGGCATCGGAGGTCGTGCTCCCTCACCATAGAAAAACCAGCTCTCACTCCCCTCAGGATGAAAGCGTACTAATCTCTGATAGCAGTTCACTGAAGCTCGATAGGTAGTCAACATATCTATTCCCAGAATGCAATCAAAGTCGTCCATCGCCAGGACCATGAGATTCGCTAACATAATGTTCCCTTCGAACTCTAAAGGGAAACCCATCACTAGACGCTTAGCCAAAGCAGATTGGCCCGTCGGAGTAGAAACAGACATCACTACGTCTAGTGCAATGCATGGTAACTTATGCCTCTTAACAAAACGTGCAGAAATGAAGGAATGAGATGCACCAGTGTCAATAAGTACAAGAGCAGGTATACCATAAAGCAGAAATGTACCTGCGATGACTTTCTCATTCTCCTCCACTGCCTGATCATGTCTCAGGGCAAACACTTGGCCAGAAGCTCGTGGCCTCAAATGAGAACTCCCAGCAGGCTGTCCCTGCGACCTCTGTTGTATGGTGACCTGAGAACCAGCTCCTGAACCAGATCCAGAACCGCCTCCCCCAGATAGTGGACAATCCCTCCGGATATGACCAGTCTCTCCACAGCGAAAACAAGCTCCAGAAGCTCTACAGCACTTGTTGGATGGATGGTTCTTCCCACAGTGATCACACTTATCCTTCTTACCGAAACGGACAACACCTCCAGAACCAGAGGAAGAAGTAGATCCAGACTTCTTAAAAGTTTGGGCACGGGGACCCAAAGAACTAGCAGGTCTCGACTGAGAGAAAGAACTATTCCACCGAATGCTGTCCTCCGCCTTGTGACAACGGCTCACCAAAACCTCATAGGACATGTCGTCGCCAACCGCCACACGGTCATGGATCTCAGGGTTAAGGCCCTGAAGGAACAGATTATACTTCATCCCAGAGCTGTCAGCAATCTCGGGGCAATAGGATAGCATATCAAAGAACTTTTGCTGATACTCATCGATAGACATGGCTCCCTGTCGCAGACTCAGTAGCTCGCCTGCCTTCGACTGTCGGAGTGCAGGAGGAAAATATAGCTTCTGAAAAGCTGTGCGGAACTCGGCCCAGGTGGCCACTCCTCTCGCCGCAACAAAAGGTGCAGAAGTAAACCTCCACCACCTGCGCGCACGTCCATCCAGAAGATAACCCAGGGTCTCCATCTTCTGCTCCTCGGTGCATTGAAAAGTCTGAAAAGTCGTCTCCATGCGGTCTAACCAGTTCTCCGCATCCTCCGGAGACTCACCTCCAACTAAGGGCTTAGGACCCATAGCTAAGAATCGACGCACAGTAAAACGTTCGTCGTCATGATGACGATGACGACGTTCTCGACGAGGCTCCCGGTCGGCATCACCCCAACGCCCACCAATACTGCCATGAGAACTCCGGTCGTCACGATCTGCCATCTACAAAAGTACCTCACGGTTACCTTATGCAGAGTCTAAATCCCAAGAATACTATGCATGCTCTGATACCATAAATGTAGTGACCCTTAATCGGATCACCTACTATACAAAACTTAGGCATGCAATTAACTTAATCAAAACAATAATTAAAATTCAACTGCGGAAACCATAACATTATACAATCCCAAGTAAAGGAATCTGTAAATACCCAAATATAATACAACCAAATCGAATAGTTGTATCAATCCAAATAACAACAAAATAAAACCTAGGCGAAGCTCCAGCTGACCAACCACTGCCTAGCCCCTCTTGGATCCACCCGCCTCGTCCAATCGCAAACCTGCCCCATGGAATAGGGTGTCCAGAAACACAGAGTACGAGACGTGAGCATAAAACGCTCAGTACGAGAGTATGAGTATACATGCATGCAAAGTGAACTCCCTATAAACTCGAGGTCAAGGATCAGATAACAGAGACAGACCGGGCCCTGGTATGTAGCACGCTGTGTCGTCGCTTCAGGAGGTGGCTCCCATACCATAATACAAGTGGATATGCCGGACCCAAATCGATGGAAGTCCAACCACTAACAGGATAGGGAAAAACTCTACTAACAGACATCTCGAAGGAGATAGCTCAGTATGCAAATTAATGCAGCATAAATCAATGACATATAAACCATGCAGTCACATAATGCATGCATACTCAGTCAGGATATCTCGAACAGTACTTCCGTACCTCAAATCAGTGCAAGCTCTACCAACTCTAGGTCCACGCCTATAGTCTTTTCTACACTATCAAATGATACTACTATCATTAAAGTGCTCTAAAAGCCTTAACTAAGTTATTGCATATTCCTAAATATTTATAGGAAGCAAAAGATATACCTTCATCCGTCGTTAACCCTTTGATGTCAATGCCTCCAGAACTTGGGCACAACTCTGCTACGACTTCCGAACGCCTCGCCGACCGCCGGGTCAAGCCTAAAAAGGCTAGAACAACTCGAATAGACTAGAAAGGAGAGGGAAATACTCGGAATTGGCAATTGGAAATGAAGCCTCGGCCCTCTATTTATACGATCGGAATTTCCGATCCTCGATCGGAACGTCCGATTCTGCCATCGGAGCTTCCGAAGATCCTGATCTGCCATGTGTCAAAATATCAATTGTTGACTTCGGATAGGGGTGATCGGAGCTTCCGATCCTGATCGGAGTTTCCGATCTTGCCACACGTCATGCCTGACGTAATACCATCGGAGCTTCCGATCCATCTTCGGAGCTTCCGAACTCTACCCAAGTAATTATGATTAATCCCTTAATTACTGATTTTGGTTACGGGCTACTTCATTCTCCCCCACTTAAGATATTTCGTCCTCGAAATCAGATCTTAAGTACTGAATGAAATACAGAAATCTGAAACATTCTTTATTTAAATCAAACGTTTACAGAGTTTGCAACTGAATACAACTTAAGAATGAAATCAAAACAACTTAGGATGGTCTTCACGCATCCTGTCCTCAAGCTCCCAAGTAGCTTCCTCAGTGCCTCGGCGATGCCACTGAACTAAAACCAGAGGAATGACTTTGTTTTGCAAAACCTTATCCTTATAATCCAGGATACGAATAGGTTTCTCAACATAAGTCAAATCCTTGTTCACCTGAACCTCAGACCGCTGCAGAATATGAGATTCATCCGCCACATACCATCGCAACAGAGATACGTGGAACACGTCGTGAATACTGGATAGATGTGGTGGCAAAGCTAGTCGATAAGCCAAATCGCCAATGCTCTCCAAGATCTCAAACGGACCGATAAACCTGGGAGACAACTTGCCCTTAAGGCCAAATCTGAGAATCTTGCGGAAAGGTGACACTCTCAGAAACACTTTCTCCCCGACATCGAACTGCAAAGGCCTACGCTTGATATTAGCATAGCTGGCCTGACGATCCTATGCAGTCTTAATCCGTTTCTTGATCTGATCGACATTGTCTACCGCCTGCTGGATAAGCTCCGGTCCCTCAGCCTGTCTCTCCCCCACTTCTTCCCAGAAGAGTGGAGTACAACGTCGCCCGTACAACGCCTCAAAAGGTGCCATTCCAATACTAGTATGATAGCTGTTGTTGTACGCGAACTCGATCAATGGCAAATGATCCTGCCAGGCTGAACCAAAATCCATAATGCACGCTCTAAGCATATCTTCCAAAATAGGGATAGTACGCTCTGACTGACCATCAGTCTCTGGATGATAGGCAGTACTCAAACTGAGAGTAGTACCCATCGCACGCTGAACACTCCCCCAGAATCTAGAAGTAAACCTGGGGTTCCGATCGCTGACAATGCTCACAGGCACTCCATGAAGTCGAACGATCTCCTGAATGTACAACCGAGCCATACGATCCACATTGTACTCTCGGCTATAGGCAATGAAATGCACTGACTTGGTGAGTCGGTCCACCACAACCCAGATAGCATCACAGTTCCTCGGGGATACAGGCAAATGGGTCACAAAGTCCATTGTGATAAACTCCCATTTCCATTCAGGAATAGGCAGACTGTGAAGCAAACCTCCAGGTCGTCGGTTCTCTACCTTGACCTGTTGACACACCAAACATCTCGAAACAAACTGATAAACACTGCGTTTCATACCCTTCCACCAAAAACGAGTACGTAGATCCTTGTACATCTTGTTGCTCCCAGGATGAATACTCAACTTAGTGCGATGTGCCTGAGACAAAATCTCCTCTCGCAACTCTTCATCCTGCGGAATCACAAGCCTACCAGACAAACACAGAAAGCCATCTGACTGATAATGAAATCCTGACAAGCTACCCTCGTTAGCTAGACGAGCTAAACGCTGGGTCTTCGAATCAGACATCTGAGCATCTCGAATCCGCGAATACAAAGCTGGCTCAGATAGTATCGCAAACATCTGGATATTCTGCATACCTTTCTTATGCTTGAAGGTATATCCTGAAGTACAACAGTCACTGATCGCACTAGATATCGAACAAGTCTAAAGTGCGGATAGTCGCACCTTGCGACTCAATGCATCAGCGGTGAGATTAGCAGCTCCCGGATGGTACTTAATCTCGCAATCATAGTCCTTAAGCAAGTCCATCCAACGTCTCTGCCTCATGTTCAATTCCGCCTGAGTGAACAAATACTTGAGACTCTTATGGTCGGTGAAGATCTCAAATTTATCACCATACAGATAATGACGCCAGATCTTCAAAGCGAACACAATGGCTGCTAACTCCAAATCATGGACTGGGTAGTTGTCCTCGTGAAGCATCAGCTGTCTAGAAGCGTATGCGATCACATGCCCATTCTGAGTCAGAACACAACCTAACCCCTGAAGAGAAGCATCAATGTATACCACATACCCTCCAGATCCTGACGGTAATGCCAACACCGGCGCAGAAGTCAACCGCCGTCGAAGCTCACAGAAATTCTCCTCACACTCGGAGGACCACTCGAAATCCATACCCTTGCGGGTAAGCTGCGTCAAAGGTCGAGCTAGTTGAGAGAAGTTCAGAATGAAGCGACGATAATACCCTGCTAGACCCAGAAAACTACGGATCTCAGCAACTGTCGTCGGACGCGACCAATTAAGTACCGCTTCAATCTTGCTTGGATCAACAGAAATCCCTTCCCTGGATATGATATGGCCAAGAAAGACCACTCGATCCATCCAGAACTCACACTTGCTCAGCTTGGCGTACAACTGCTCATCCCGAAGAGTCTGTAGTACCAACTGCAAGTGAGAAACATGCTCTTCCCTATTACGCGAATACACCAAGATGTCGTCAATGAAGACCACGACAAACTTGTCCAAATACTCTCTGAAAACACGGTTCATCAGATCCATGAATATAGCCGGCGCATTAGTCAAACCAAATGGCATCACTAGGAAACTCGTAATGCCCATAGCGAGTACGAAATGCAGTCTTGGCTACATCCTGATCATGGACTCTCAACTGATGATACACAGATCTCAAGTCAATCTTGGAGTAAACTGACGTGCCCTGCAGCTGATCAAACAAGTCATCAATACGAGGCAACGGATACTTGTTCTTCACAGTGATTCGAATCAGCTGCCGATAGTCAATGCACAACCGCATCGACCCATCCTTCTTCTTTACAAAGAGAACAGGAGCTCCCCAAGGAGATACACTAGGACGAATGTACCCCTTGTCCAAAAGATCCTGTAGCTGATTTTTCAACTCATGCATCTCTGACGGAGCCAGATGATACGGTGTTCGAGAAATAGGCGAAGTACCCGGCATCAACTCTATGCCAAACTCGACTTCCCTAACAGGAGGAAAACCCGGAATCTCATCAGGAAATACATCTGAGAATTCATCCACAACAGAAATGCTCTCTAACCCAATGCTCTCAGCGGACAAATCAACTGCATAGATAAGGTAGCCTTCCCCACCAGACTCTAGAGCTCGACAGGCTCTCAAAGCTGATACCAAAGGCATCGGAGGTCGCGCTCCCTCACCATAGAAAAACCAGCTCTCACTCCCCTCCGGATGAAAGCGTACTAATCTCTGATAGCAGTCCACTGAAGCTCGATAGGTAGTCAACATATCTATTCCCAGAATGCAATCAAAGTCGTCCATCGCCAGGACCATGAGATTCGCTAACAGAATGTTCCCTTCGAACTCTAAAGGGCAACCCATCACTAGATGCTTAGCCAAAGCAGATTGGCCCGTCGGAGTAAAAACAGACATCACTACATCTAGTGCAATGCATGGTAACTTATGCCTCTTAACAAAACGTGCAGAAATGAAGGAATGAGATGCACCAGTGTCAATAAGTACAAGAACAGGTATACCATAAAGCAGAAATGTACCTGCGATGACTTTCTCATTCTCTTCCACTGCCTGATCATGTCTCAGGGCAAACACTTGGCCAGAAGCTCGTGGCCTCAAATGAGAACTCCCAGCAGGCTGTCCCTGCGACCTCTGCTGTACGGTGACTTGAGAACCAGCTCCTGAACCAGATCCAGAACCGCCTCCCCCAGATAGTGGACAATCCCTCCGGATATGACCAGTCTCTCCATAGTGGAAACAAGCTCTAGAAGCTCTACGGCACTTGTCGGATGTATGGTTCTTCCCACAGTGATCACACTTATCCTTCTTACCAAAATGGACAACACCTCCAGAACCAGAGGAAGAAGTAGATCCAGACTTCTTAAAAGTTTGGGCACGGGGACCCTAAGAACTAGCAGGTCTCGACTGAGAGAAAGACCTGTTCCGCCGAATGCTGTCCTCCGCCTGGTGACAACGGCTCACCAAACCCTCATAGGACATGTCATCGCCAACCGCCACAAGGTCATGGATCTCAGGGTTAAGGCCCTGAAGGAATAGATTATACTTCATCCCAGAGCTGTCAGCAATCTCGGGGCAATAGGATAGCAGATCAAAGAACTTCTGCTGATACTCATCGATAGACATGGCTCCCTATCGCAGACTCAGTAGCTCGCCTGCCTTCGACTGTCGGAGTGCAGGAGGAAAATACAGCTTCTGAAAAGCTGTGCGGAACTCGGCCCAGGTGGCCACTGTTCTCGCCGCAAAAAAAGGTGCAGAAGTAGACCTCCACCACCTCTGCGCACGTCCATCCAGAAAATAACCCAGGGTCTCCATCTTCTGCTCTTCGGTGCATTGAAAAGTCTGAAAAGTCGTCTCCATGCAGTCTAACCAGTTCTCCGCATCCTCCGGAGACTCACCTCCAACTAAGGGCTTAGGACCCATAGCTAAGAATCGACGCACAGTGAAACGTTCATCGTCATGATGACAATGATGCCGTTCTCGACGAGGCTCCCGGTCGGCATCACCCCAACGCCAACCAATACTGCCATGAGAACTCCGGTCATCACGATTTGCCATCTACAAAAGTACCTCACGGTTACCTTATGCAGAGTCTAAATCCCAAGAATACTATGCATGCTCTGATACCATAAATGTAGTGACCCTTAACCGGATCACCTACTAAACAAAACTTAGGCATGCAATTAACTTAATCAAAACAGTAATTAAAATTCAACTGCGGAAACCATAACATTATACAATCCCAAGTAAAGGAATCTGTAAATACCCAAATATAATACAACCAAATCGAATAGTTGTATCAATCCAAATAACAACAAAATAAAACCTAGGCGAAGCTCCAGCTGACCAACCACTGCCTAGCCCCTCTTGAATCCACCCGCTTCGTCCAATCGCAAACCTGCCCCATGGAATAGGGTGTCCAGAAACATAGAGTACGAGACGTGAGCATAAAACGCTCAGTACGAGAGTATGAGTATACATGCATGCAAAGTGAACTCCCTATAAACTCGAGGTCAAGGATCAGATAACAGAGACAGACCGGGCCCTGGTATGTAGCACGCTGTGCCGTCGCTTCAGGAGGTGGCTCCCATACCATAATACAAGTGGATATGCCGGACCCAAATCGATGGAAGTCCAACCACTAACAGGATAGGGAAAAACTCTACTAACAGACATCTCGAAGGAGATAGCTCAGTATGCAAATGAATGCAGCATAAATCAATGACATATAAACCATGCAGTCACATAATACATGCATACTCAGTCAGGATATCTCGAACAGTACTTCCGTACCTCAAATCAGTGCAAGCTCTACCAACTCTAGGTCCACGCCTATAGTCTTCTCTACACTGTCAAGTAATACTACTATCATTAAAGTGCTCTAAAAGCCTTAACTTAGCTATTGCATACTCCTAAATATTTATAGGAAGCAAAAGCTATACCTTCGTCCGTCCTTAGCCCTTTGATGTCAATGCCTCCAGAACTTGGGCACAACTCTGCTACGACTTCCGAACGCCTCGCCAACCGCTGGGTCAAGCCTAGGAAGGCTAGAACAACTCGAATAGACTAGAAAGGAGAGGGAAATACTCGGAATTGGCAATTGGAAATGAAGCCTCGGCCCTCTATTTATAGACAACGATCGGAACTTCCGATCCTCGATCGGAATGTCCAAACCTCGATCGGAACGTCCGATCCTGCCATCGGAGCTTCCGAAGATCCTGATCTGCCACGTGTCAAAATATCACTTGTTGACTTCGGATAGGGGTGATCGAAGCTTCCGATCCTGATCGGAGTTTCCGTTCTTGCCACACGTCATGCCTGACGTAATACCATCAGAGATTCCGATCCATCTTCGGATCTTTCGATCCTGTTCGGAGCGTCCGAACTCACCTTCGAAGCTTCCGAACTCTACCCAAGTAATTATGATTAATCCCTTAATTACTAATTTTGGTTACGGGCTACTACATAATGGAAGATTGAAGAGCCTTGCAAATGAAGCATCTGTTCTTGGTGATCCTATTTCGAACGAGAGACTTGTGTCCAAAGTGCTTCGTTCTGTTTCCAAAAGATTTCACACCAAAGTTTGTGCGATAGATGAATCCAAAGATATATCTATAATGGGTTTGGATGAGTTAATAAGTTCTTTTCGCACATATGAGATGGAGTTGGAAGCCAAAGATGACTCAAAAGGTAAGTTTATTGCCTTTCAAGTATCTAATGATGTTTACAATGATTTTGCTGAAGTTCAATAGGAAGTAAAGGAATCTGATCATGAAGAAAATTCGATTGCCTTGATTTCAAAGAAATTTACTGATTATCTCAAGGTAATGAAAGAAAAAAAGGATGTGAAAAGTGAACAACCTTTGAAATTTCCTAAATTGCCTACTTCAGAGAAGCCTCAAAAGCCAGCTAATACTCGAGGACCTTGTCAAAGGTATGAAGGTAAGATTCAGTACTCAAGTAAAATTTTTGATAATGTTCAATGCAGAGAGTGTAAAGGATATGGACACTATGCATATGAGTGTGCCAATCGCCTTCGGAAAGGTATGAATGTTTCTCTGAGTGATGATGAATCTGAAGAAGAACAAGAAAAGGCTGAGCAGGAAGATCTTATATCTTTTACTGCTTTGATGGAAAGTAAGAAAAATTTATAGATTAATCCTCACGGTGTTGGCTCCGGTGTTGCAACACCTGGACGCAACACATAACAAAAATCTGTTTGCTTTGCTGCTTCTAACCTTGATAATTCCAGTGATCATGAAGAATAGGTAGCTGATGCTTAACCTCTGGAAGGAATACAGAAACTCTATGAGGAGTTTTACTGTGATTGGATCAAGAGAAATCAGTTGAACACAACCCTCACAAAAGAGAATACTGAATTGAAAGCTGTTGTGGCTAGATTGGAGGTTCTCATGAGTAAGAAAGATTTGGAATTAGGGTTGCTGAATTCGGAACTTGAAAGAGCAAAAACTACACTTGCTAAATTTAATTCCAGTTCAAGCAAACTTGACTCTCTTTTGACTATGGATAATACTGATAAGTTTAGTCTTGGTTTTAAAGAAAGTGTTTTTGAAACTGGTGAATCTTCCAAAACACCAGTGTTTGTGAAGGAAGGTAGTGATTCCTTGAACCATCCTTCAACCGCTTCTAAAGGTAAGAAATCCATAGTGGAGAAAATTGTTCCTGTTCCAAAGCCAAAACAATGGAAGCGTACTTTTGTATGTCACTATTGTCTTAAATTTGGTCATATCAGGCCTTTCTGTCGTAAGCTTAAAAATGACTATATTGTGTGGGAATCTAAGCAGGTGTTGCCTCCCGTGTTGCCCAACACCAAGCGCAGCACTGGCAGAAATGGACTCAAAGTGAAGAAAGTATGGGCACAAAAATCTGATGTTAAAAGTTTTGTTATTTATACTTCCTTGAAAGCTAACACTGCAGGTAATTGGTACTTTGATAGTGGAAGCTCTCGGCATATGACAGGTTTGAAAAATCACCTCATGGACTACACTGAACAAAATGGTGGAAGAGTGACTTATGGAGGTGGTGCAAAAGGAAGAATTGTTGGCAAAGGAACACTCAATGTGGAAGATTTTCCAAAGCTTCATAATGTGTTGCACGTTGAAGGACTTAATTCAAATTTAATTTCGATTAGTCAATTGTGTGATGATGATTTGTATGTGAAGTTTGATAAGAATACTTGTGAAGTTTTTGATAATACTAATAATTTTATTATGACAGGGACAATATCAGTTGATAATTGCTACCAACTTGGTAAGGAATTGGCATGTAGACACTCAAAGGTTGATGAGTTTAGTCTATGGCACCAAAAGCTTGGACATGTGAATTTCAAGACTTTAAAAAATTTGAGTAAGTTTGAAGCTGTCAGAGTTCTTCCAAACCTAAAGTCTGGTGTTCCATATGTTTGTGGTGCATGCCAAAAAGGTAAGCAAACTCGTGTTTCGCACCCCGTGTTACAATACTGTGGGACAACACGATGTCTTGAACTCTTGCACATGGATTTGATGGGTCCAATGGAAGTTGAAAGCTATGGAGGTAAAAAGTACTTTTTGGTATGTGTTGATGATTTTTCTCGTTTTACATGGGTGAGATTTCTTAGAGAAAAATCAGGCACTTTTGATATTTTTAAGAAGTTGTTTACCAAATTTACTAACCTACATACTTTGACAGTAGCAAGGATCAGAAATGCCCCGCTAGCCAACTTGTGGCTAAGGGCTTTGAGAGTCTCTTTTTGTAAACAATCTTTGTTTAATATAATATACGTTCTTTAAATGGCGTTCACTTTATCTTATTATTATATGATGATATATATACTATTGCTATTTTGATAAAGACCTTGAATATACTAAAGTAAGATGTGGTAGCACATGGGGATGGCTATCATGAAACACATCTTATAGTCACTGTATATTCTAAACAGTTCCTAGTCGATTGAGCCGTCCGTTAATAAGGATAAGGATCGCTCGAGATTGAGACTAGCATTTGCGATGCCGAGTACCACGTTTCATTGGTATGGAACATAGAGATGTTCAAAGCATGCAAATGGATATTCATATGATGAATGATCGAACTACCCTATCCGGACTTTCCAAGTGGTTATCACTTATCGAGTGGATAAAGTCCGCGTTTTTGGTTGTACACCATTATTCCTTACTACTTGAAACATCATTGAGACTCTATATGCTAGTACTGTACTTTGACTCGTTTACAACTCTATTGGGGTCATCAGGTGTCGGGATTGGGTACAGTTACGACACATATAGGAGTCGATGCTTTGTTGTCAAGGATTAACCACATACTTGCGAGTGTGGATATCATATGCGATATGAGGAGATATTAGTGTGACGAATCTCTGGCCAGAGTACATGATGTGTTTTAGGTTACTCGGTGTTCTTAGTAACACATGCGATGTCACTGTTTGATCTCCAAGATATAATGCATAGTTATCGAATCTCGAACGACTCTCGATTTACCAATGGTTGTTGATTCGATCGGGATATATGGATTAAGGGACAGTACTGTACGCTAACCAAAATCTATTGGTTCTTGCAGGCACTATCAGTGATACCTAGGGAATCATGGGGCGATGTTGCTAGGCGCTCTTACCATGATTCGTTGGGTAAGTTGGAAATTGTTGTTCCGAGTCACAAGGAGTTGTGAGCCCACGGCTAGCTGTATCCCTGAACCATTGAGGGTTACACAAGTAATGGATTTTTAATCCCCGTTGTGATAATTAAATTTAAAGAGTTAAATTTAATGAATAAAGAAGTGGGACTTCTTATTTAAAAGAAGAGGGAGTAAGATTTCCTAAAATGACATAGTAATGGACATTTTTTGAAACCACTGAATTCGGATTCAGAAAATTTGTCTTGACTTTAAAAGATACAGAAATGGTTTCTGTGCACATTGGTGAAATTGGTTTATCAATCTGAGTCACGATGAATTTTATATTAATTTCTGAACATGCGGGCTTTGCTTGTCAGGCTTGAACATATGACTAATGGGCCCTAAGCTGTTAGCAGCCCACATTATAAATAAGTTATTGCAGTGCAGAAATTACACAACACAAGGCATAATATTCGAAAACCTAGAGCCTCCTCTCTTAGGGTTTTCGGCCGCCCCTCTCCCCTACTGTGTTAGAAAATTAAGTCTGCAAATTTCTGAATTTGCAGTCTGATTTAACAGATCAAATCTGTTATTTCTCTGCGTAGAAACTTCTGATAGACTTTCTAGTGCAGTCTATCAGAGGGATTAAACTTTTGTTCGTGGACCTGATTGAAGAAACGTTCGTTCATCAGTTCCTGGTATATACAACAAGAGCAGTTTAATCTGTTGGTGTCCATAATCTCGCTTCGAGATTTTAAGGTAAAATTTACATTGTTCAAATTTTATGTTATCAATTTTAATCGTAGGAATTTGATACCTATATGGAATCGTTCCATATAAAATTTTAAAACTTCCGCTGCAACGGGTATCACTTTCGTTTTCGATCCGGAGAACGACCGTGTTCCAACAGTGGTATCAGAGCCAGGTTGTTCTCGGATTTTACGATTAAAATTTATTCGATTGTACCGGCCTCGATTTTTCAGAAAAATAAAACGAAAATTTTAAATTAAATTCCAGGGCAATCGGTCAGCGGGTGTCGCTGCCCAGGGCAGCGACTTGATCGCTGCCCACGGGGAGCGATTGGCTGCCCACCTCCACGTGGGCAGCCCTATCCCACGTGGAGGCCGGGCTGTCCGGGACTGTCCCGGGCTGTCCGGGACTGTCCCGGGCTGTTCGGGACTGTCCCGGGCTGTCCGGAAATTTTAAAATATAATTTTTGATTTTTTGAAATTTTTGAAATTTCAGTTTTTGGTCCGATTAAAAATTGTTTTTGATTGGTCCACGAGGCATCGGATCAAATTGTTTGAGTCCGAAATTTTAAAAAATTGATTTTTGGATAAATTTGAATTTTTGGAAAATTTATAAATTTTATACATTAAATTAAATTTTATAAAATTAATAATTATGGTACAATTGATAATAAAATATGATTTTACGTATAAATAGAATTTTATATGTAAAATATGATTTTATGGACAAACTAGATAAAATATGATTTTATATATAAAATAAAATTTTATGTATGAAATATGATTTTATCTATTTATATTTATTTCCATTGCATGATATCCAATAAATTAATTTTTGAATTAAATATTATTGGATAAGGATGATCGATTGCCATGACCAATGTTATAGGTGTATGTTAGGTTGTTTACATTTGGTTTTAATTATTGTTGTTGGATTTATTAATGGGCCTGGTTTATGTCCCAATATGAATTGTCATATGTAATAAAATTGGGCCTGGTTTATGGCCCGTTCCCACCCCTTAAATATGTATCCCCTGCTTGTCATCTAAATTTATTGTAAATTTTAGACTTAGTGGGAGATGAAGATTTGAAGATAAAAGTGGGCTCAGCAAACAATAAAGACCGCAGAAATGTAAATTGGAAGCTCAATGTAATAGGATTGCATTGCATACTTGCATATTACCTAGGATTGGACTTAGACTCGTGATTGGCAACCACGGGTCGATTAGTAATGGAATCGATCATCCTAAAATAATATATGATATTATTGTTGTATGCATTTTTAGACTAAATTGTATGAATCCCGCAAGCATACAAATTTTAAATGATGAGACAAATTTTCGAAATTAAAATCCCTCATTTTAAATATGATTTAAAATTGATATCAAGATAAACAAAAGGGCATTTAAATATTGTTTAAATGTTCATACCTTCCATCAATGATCAATGTATGAGATGCTACCCGCAAATACGGTCCGGCTCATATTATTGGGGGGGCCCGTTCGTCGGAAAGTTGTACATTGGATCGACACATGTTGTAAGTTGGATGGAACTCCCATGGGATTGGCTCATATTATTGGGGATCCACATGGCGACCGTCCATCACAACTTAATATTGATGG
Source organism: Henckelia pumila (assembly GCF_033568475.1). Lineage (NCBI taxonomy): Eukaryota > Viridiplantae > Streptophyta > Magnoliopsida > Lamiales > Gesneriaceae > Henckelia > Henckelia pumila. The sequence continues at coordinate 141,985,626 of NC_133122.1, forward strand.
GTCATCTTGACGTGTCACAATAAACGGCGTCATATTATTGGGCCCTTATTGGACATGAGGTAAAAACATGGAGGTTGCTTTGGAAGCAATTGGGCTCTACCATTTGAAAATTATGGTTGGCTGATATTATTCGGGACTATAGTTTGTCAATTGGACTCCATGTTCCCACTAAAGAAAATGTTTCTAGTTTTCACTAGAGGGTAGTGAAATCGTTAAAATAGTGGGAGTGAGATTCATAAAATAAATTTCGCCTTATTTTATGTCTTAGTAAATTAATTAAACAATCACTAATTATTGTCTGTTTCTTTTCAGTATTTCATTAAGATGAATTCGCGCAATCCACTATTCTCTATTCTCGAACAAAACAAACTGACTGGCGCAAACTATACGGAATGGTTCCGTAAGTTGAAGATTGTCTTGACCTCGGAGAAGATGTTCTACGTGTTAGAAAAATCTCCTCGGAAGGAAGCACCAGCTGATATAAGTCCGGAAGACTTGGCCAAACTTGATAAATGGTGGGACCATGATATCAAAGCCAAATGCTATATGCAAGCTTCGATGTCTGATGAACTCCAGAGGCGATTTGAGGATACCGTGAATGCTGCTGACATTCACGCATAACTCAAGGAACTTTTTGGGGCTCAATCGAGAGCTGAAAGGTTCGCTACTGTAAAAGAGTAAATGACGTGTCGCATGCGTGAAGGGACTTCGGTCCGTGATCATGGGGTACGCGTGATTTGGCTTATTCAAAAGTTGGTAACGCTTGAATTGGTATTGGAGCATGAACTCAATGTGGACTTATTACTTCTCTCTCTTCCTTCATCGTTTGACGGTTTTGTGGTGAATTTCAATATGAACAAGATAGAGGCCTCCCTTGAAGAGATGGTCAATATGCTTGTAACTTATGAAGCCACTTTAAAGAAGGATAAACCGGTTCTCTTGGTGGGCTCCTCTTCTTCTGCTAAGAAAGGGCCAAGTACAAAGGGTAAGAAACGTTCTGCCCCATCCAAGAAAACCAGACCCGAGAAGAAGAACAAGACAAAGGCTTCAAACATGGAAAAATTCAAGGATGTTTGTCATCACTGCAAGAAACCCGGTCATTGGAAACGTAACTGCAAGGAATATCTCGAGCAGTTGCGAACTGCGAAGGGTATGTTTTATATTGAAATAAATGTTTCACTTAATACTACTTCTTGGGTATTGGATACCGGATGTGGATCTCACATTTGCAATGATTTGCAGGTGATGACAAGAAGTCGCAAGCTTAGGATGGGTGAGACCCAGCTGAGGCTCGGAAATGGTTCTCGAGTTGAAGCCAAAGCTGTGGGAGACATTTGTTTAATTTTGCAGAATGATTTTAAGTTATTTTTTAGAGATGTTTTATATGTGCCAGATTTGGTTAAAAATATTATTTCTATTTCTATGCTTGATAGAGATGGATTTTCTTGCAATTTTGTGAATGGGATTTGCAATATTTACAAGAATGAATGTTTAATTGGATGTGGACAACTTGAAAACGATCTATATAACTTAAAATTAAAATATGTTCTAATTAATTATGTTGATAAACCGGTAACAACAAATAAAAAGAAAATTGATAGTCAAAACCCAGCAAACCTTTGGCATGCTAGGCTAGGTCATATTTCTTCAAGGAGGATGAACAAGCTAGTGGGAGAGGGCATGTTTGATATGTCTGATATTAACTCTCTACCTGCTTGTGAGTCCTGCCTCAAAGGAAAAATGAATAAATCTCCTTTCAAAGGGAAGCCAGAGCGTAGTCAAAATCTATTGGATTTGATCCATACAGATGTTTGCGGACCATTTAGTATTGGTACAAAATTTGGTCACACCTACTTCATTACCTTTACTGATGATTATTCTAGGTATGGGTACTTATATTTGATGAAATATAAGTCTGAATCATTTGAAAAGTTCAAAGAATTCAAGGCTGAAGTAGAAAACAAACTAGGTAAGAGTATTAAAGCACTTCGATTAGATCGAGGTGGAGAATACTTAAGTACCGAGTTCTTGGATTATCTAAAAGAGAATGGGATTCTCTCTCAGTGGACTCCTCCTATGACACCTCAGCTGAATGGTGTTTCAGAGCGTCGCAATCGAACCTTGTTGGACATGGTTCGATCTATGATGAGCTTCACTGAGCTCCCACCTTCGTTTTGGGGCTATGCTCTTGAAACAGCGGTATTGTTGTTGAACAAAGTCCACACTAAAGCAGTGAACAAAACACCATACGAGTTATGGAATGGCAAAGCTCCTAAGTATTCGTACTTGAGGATTTGGGGATGTCCTACTTACGTAAAGCAGACAGTGGGAGATAAGTTGGATAATCGATCCACCTTATGTTATTTTGTAGGGTATCCGAAGAATTCAATCGGATATTATTTCTATCATCCCACTGAAACAAAAGTGTTTGTTTCAAGGAATGCCACCTTCTTGGAGAAGGAGTTCTTATTGGATAAGAAAGGCAAGATGATGAAACTCGAAGAAATTCGAGAAGAACCCGAGATACAAAATAACGATCCTATACCTCAAGAATCAACACAAGACACGCCTATTATTAGAAGATCCGAGAGGACTTCTAGGTCTCCTATTAGATATGTCTTCTTCTTGAAGGGGATCAAAGTGAACCCGACATTGGATGTGATCCAAGAAACTTTAAGGAAGCAATTTTTGATGCGGATTCGAATTTATGGCTTGAAGCTATGCAGTCGAAAATAGATTCGATGCATACAAACCAAGTTTGGTCTTTAGTAGATCCTCCCGATGGAATTGTTCCAATAGGGTGTAAATGAATCTACAAGAGAAAACTTGGGCCTGATGGTAAGGTACTGACCTACAAGGCACGATTGATTGCAAAAGGTTACACTCAAAGACAAGATGTTGACTATGATGAAACTTTTTCACCAGTCGCAATGTTCAAGTCCATAAGAATCCTTATTGCCATTGCTGCATGGTATGACTATGAGATATGGCAAATGGATGTGAAGACTGCATTCCTTAATGGAAACATTAAGGAAGAGATCTATATGATGCAGCCCGAGGGATTCACATCCATGGGAAGCGAGCATAAGGTATGTAAGCTTCAGAGATCGATCTATGGTCTCAAACAGGCATCAAGAAGTTGGAACCAGAAATTTGATGAAACAATAAAGGATTTTGGTTTCATCAAGAGCCCGGAGGAACCATGCGTGTACAAGAAAGTAGTTAAGGATGCGGTAACATTCTTAGTACTTTATGTTGATGACATCCTACTCATTGGGAATGATGTAGGGATGTTGCAGTCAACAAAGATATGGTTGTCAGGTAGATTCTCGATGAAGGCTTTGGGTGCGGGGCGTCCTATATTCTAGGGATACAGATCTATAGAGATAGATCTAAGAGAATGATAGGACTTACTCAAGCTACCTACATCGACACTATATTGAAAAGGTTTTCAATGGATGAGTCCAAGAGAGGACATCTACCTATGTGTCATGGAGTCTCTCTATCCAAGTCTATGAGTCCCAAGACTGATGAAGAGATAGAGAAAATGACACACATACCATATGCGTCAGCCATAGGGAGTATCATGTATGGGATGATATCTACCAGACCGGATGTGGCATTTGCTCTGAGTGTCACGAGCAGATATCAAGCCAATCCCGGTCAAATGCATTGGAAAGCCGTGAAGGATATTCTTAACTACTTGAGAAGAACTAAGAATGTATTCATGGTTTATGGAGGAAGAGAACTGAAATTGGAAGGCTATACCGACTCTAGCTTCCAAAGTGACGTGGATGACTCGAAGTCAACCTCTGGATTTGTGTTCATGCTCAATGGCGGTGCTGTCTCTTAGAAGAGTTCCAAGCAGGACACCACAGCGGATTCAACCACTGAGGCAGAATACATTGCGGCATTAGCTGCTGCTAAAGAGGCTTTGGATGAGGAATTTCGTCCAAGAGTTGGGCGATATTCCTGAAGCTGTTGGTCCAGTCCCGGTATACTGTGACAACACGGGTGCCGTTGCTCAGGCAAAGGAACCAAGGTCTCATCAAAGATCCAAACACGTACTGAGGAAATACCACATCATCCGGGAGATCGTGAAAAGAGGAGACATCACTGTCGAGAGAGTGGCCTCTGCAGACAATATCACTGATCCACTTACTAAGCCCTTGCCAGGACCATTATTTGACAAACATCGCGAAGCAATGGGAATACGTAGTATGACTAGTTGGCTTTAGGGCAAGTGGGAGATTGAAAAAGTTGATGCCCCGCTAGCCAACTTGTGGCTAAGGGCTTTGAGAGTCTCTTTTTGTAAACAATATTTGTTTAATATAATATACGTTCTTTAAATGGCGTTCACTTTATCTTATTATTATATGATGATATACTATTGATATTTTGATAAAGACCTTGAATATACTAAAGTAAGATGTGGTAGCACATGGGGATGGCTATCATGAAACACATCTTATAGTCACTGTATATTCTAAACAGTTCCTAGTCGATTGAGCCGTCCGTTAATAAGGATAAGGATCGCTCGAGATTGAGACTAGCATTTGCGATGCCGAGTACCACGTTTCATTGGTATGGAACATAGAGATGTTCAAAGCATGCAAATGGATATTCATATGATGAATGATCGAACTACCCTATCCGGACTTTCCAAATGGTTATCACTTATCGAGTGGATAAAGTCCGCGTTTTTGGTTGTACACCATTAGTCCTTACTACTTGAAACATCATTGAGACTCTATATGCTAGTACTGTACTTTGATTTGTTTATCGACTCTATTGGGGTCATCAGGTGTCGGGATTGGGTACAGTTACGACACATATAGGAGTCGATGCTTTGTTGTCAAGGATTCACCACATACTTGCGAGTGTGGATATCCTATGCGATATGAGGAGATATTAGTGTGACGAATCTCTAGCCAGAGTACATGATGTGTTTTAGGTTACTCGGTGTTCCTAGTAACACATGCGATGTCACTGTTTGATCTCCAAGATGTAATGCATAGTTATCGAACGACTCTCGATTTACCAATGGTTGTTGATTCGATCGGGATATATGGATGAAGAGACCGTACTGTACGCTAACCAAAATCTATTGGTTCTTGCAGGCACTATCAGTGATACCTATCATGGGGCGATGTTGCTAGGCGCTCTTACCATGATTCGTTGGGTAAGTCGGAAATTGTTGTTCCGAGTCACAAGGAGTTGTGAGCCCACGGCTAGCTGTATCTCTGAACCATTGAGGGTTACACAAGTAATGAATTTTTAATCCCCGTTGAGATAATTAAATTTAAAGAGTTAAATTTAGTGAATAAAGAAGTGGAACTTCTTATTTAAGAGAAGAGGGAGTAAGATTTCCTAAAATGACATAGTGATGGACATTTTTGGAAACCACTGAATTCGGATTCAGAAAATTTGTCTTGACTTTAAAAGATGCAGAAATGGTTTCTGTGCACATTGGTGAAATTGGTTTATCAATCTGAGTCACGATGAATTTTATATTAATTTCTGAACATGCGGTCTTTGCTTGTCAAGCTTGAACTTATTACTAATGGGCCCTAAGCTTTTAGCAGCCCACATTATAAATAAGTTATTGCAGTGCAGAAATTACACAACACAAGGCATAACTTTCGAAAACTTAGAGCCTCCTCTCTTTGGGTTTTCGGCCGCCCCTCTCCCCTATTGTGTTCGAAAATTCAGTCTGCAAATTTCTAAATTTGCAGTCTGATTTAACAGATCAAATCTGTTATTTCTCTTCGTAGAAACTTCTGATATACTTTCTAGTGCAGTCTATCAGAGGGATTAAACTTCTGTTCGTGGACCTGATTGAAGAAACATTCGTTCATCAGTTCCTAGGATATACAACAAGAGCAGTTTAATCTGTTGGTATCCATAATCTCGCTTCGAGATTTTAAGGTAAAATTTACATTGTTTAAATTTTATGTTATCAATTTTAATCGTAGGAATTTGATACCCATATGGAATCATTCCATATAAAATTTTAAAACTTCCGCTGCAACGGGTATCACTTTCTTTTTTGATCCGGAGAACGACCGTGTTCCAACAAACTGATCATGGAAAAGAATTTGAGAACTCATCTTCTTCTTGCTTGTGTCATAAGAAGGGCATCTCACAAGAGTTCTCCGCTCCAAAAACTCCTCAACAAAATGGAATTGCCGAAAGAAAGAATAGAACGTTGCAGGAGATGGCTAGGGTGATGATGAGCTCAAAAAATATCTCCAAGAGATTTTGGGCAGAAGCATTAAACACAGCTTGCCATATTTCCAATCGTGTTTATTTGAGAAGTGATTCTTTGATGACTTCCTATGAAATCATCATGGGAAAGAGACCAAATCTCAATTATTTTCATATTTTTGGTTGTGTGTGCTATGTTTTGAATGATAGAAATCACCTAGCAAAATTTGATTCCAAGAGTGATAAGTGTTTGTTCCTTGGTTATTCTACTAATAGCCGTGCATATAGGATGTATAACCTTAGGACCAGAACAATTATGGAATCTATTAATATTGTTTTTGATGATGGCGCAGATCTAAAAGGAAAAACTGCTGAAGATGATATTGAAGGCTTGCTGGAAATTCCACTTGAAGAACACAGTGTTGGTCCAGATGTTACAACACCAAACACAACACTGGTTCCTCCAAAAACTGTTCATGAAGAAAATTCTCAAGTTAATGAGGAAACTGAGGTCATTGCTGAAAAAAAACATTCCAAGCAAGTTACAAAAGAATCATCCATCATCACAAATTATTGGAGATATTCATGGAACAAGGCAAACCCGAGCTAAGGACAAAGTTGACTACCGCAAGATGGTTGGGTTAGTATGCATGAGTTCCATGTACTCACAGGTAATGCATTCTTGTTTTGTCTCCAATATTGAACCCAAGAATGTCAATGATGCTTTGAATGATGAATTTTGGGTAAATGTCATGCATGAAGAACTTGAACAATTTGTCCGAAATGATGTTTGGTTTTTAGTTCCACCTCCTGATCATGGTAATGTCATTGGTACAAAATGGATTTTAAAAAATAAAACCAATGAATCAGGAAACATCATTAGGAACAAAGCAAGGTTGGTTGCTCAAGGGTATACGCAGGTTGAGGGGATTGATTTTGACGAGACCTTTGCTCCTGTTTCCCGTATTGAGTCAGTCCGACTATTGCTAGCTATTTCATGTCATATGGGTATAAAACTTTATCAAATGGATGTGAAGAGTGTGTTTTTGAATGGTATTTTAAATTAAGAAGTGTATGTAAAGCAACCCAAAGGCTTTGAGGATCCACATTAATTGGATCATGTTTACAAGTTGAAGAAGGCACTCTATGGCTTGAAGCAAGCTCCTCGAGCTTGGTATGGTAGGTTGACCGAGTACTTGCTCGAAATTGGCTTCAAACGAGGTGAGGTTGACAAAACCCTTTTTATTCAAAAGGCCAAAGGTGAAATTCTTATTTGTCAAGTTTATGTGGATGACATTATTTTTTGTGCTTCTTCTCAAAAGCATGTTGATAGTTTTGTTGAATGCATATCTTCTACTTTTGAAATGAGCATGGTAGGAGAGTTAACTTACTTTCTTGGATTGCAAGTTAAGCAATCAAGTGATGGTATTTTTCTGTGTCAAAGTAAGTATGCAAAGAATTTGGTGAAAATTTTTTTCAAAGAGAATGTTAAGAACATGAAAACTCCAATGGGCTCGAGTGAAAAATTGGGAAAAGACAGTGTTGCGGCTGGTGTTGACAACACCATGTATCGCAGCATGATATGGAGTCTTTTGTATTTGACTGCTAGTCGTCCTGATATCATGTTCAGTTTGTGTTTATGTGCTAGGTACCAATCTGATCCAAAGGTAACCCATTTAAAAGCTGTTATGAGAATTTTGAAATATGTGTCGGGTACATTGGATTTGGGATTGTGGTATACGAGGGAAACCAATACTAACCTTGTAGGTTTTAGTGATGCTGATTGGGCTGGTGATGTGAATGATAGAAAGAGCACTACGGGTGGGTGTTTTTATCTTGGTAATAATTTGGTTTCATGTTATAGTCGTAAGCAAAATTGTGTGTCACTTTCGACTACTGAATCAGAATATGTGGCAGCCGGAAGTTGTTGTTCACAACTTCTTTGGATAAACCAAATAATTGAAGATTATGGTTTTAAGAGTAAACCCCCCATTGTTTATTGTGATAATTCGAGTGCTATTGATATATCAAAGAATCCAGTTCAACACTCATGCAAAAAACACATTGACATTCGTCATCACTTTATTTGAGATTTGGTTGAAAAAGGTATGATTCGAATAGAGTTTGTTGAAACCAATAACCAATTGGCAGAAATTTTTACTAAAACATTAGATCATGAGAGATTTTCAACCCTTCGGAGGTCTCTCAGCATGTGTGCATTATAACCTTTTCATGTGTTGTCTTCAGTGTTACAACACCACTGACAACACTATTATTTTTCTTGTCATGCATATTTAGGAGTTTAGGCATTCTGCACTCATTCTGTTATGTGTAATGTTTAAATCTCTGTTACATTGATTCAATTGATGCCAAGTTTTTCTGCAAAAAAATTTTAAGCACACTGACCCTATTGTTTTTTAACTCTGACTAAACCACCAAGTAGAGGGATGTACGTGTATTCCATGTTCTTGTTCCATGTGAAAGGTGGTTTTGCAAATTCAGTGTTCAACTTTTTATCAAGTTTGTTGACCGATGTCATAAATACAAACTTTATCATAAATCGGAAGAAAATGGAAAAAGCTACCTAATTGAGTCCAATGAAAACTGTTCTTTTAGTGTGCATGCTACCACTTCTGGAAGTTTTTTTTTTCCAAGGGTAATCAAGTGTGCAGGTTCAAATTCTTTTGAAAAATTTTGGTGTTGTTGATGATGTTGTCAACACGAGAAGCAACACTACACTTGTCAACATATCATTTTCTTGTGATTGCATTTTTATTTTATGTTACACTCTGTTTAGGCATAAAATAGGTCATGCATATGCATTTTTGCTAATATGGTTCTGTTTTTGGGTAAGGTTCTAAATAGACAAATTTCGATGATTTACCCTAATTACTGAAAATTGAATTTTTGTGATTGATTTATGTTTCAGTGGAGTTAGGCTGATGTGGAGTTAATTCTGGAAGAATTGGGCTGAATTATATATCTCGGATTATTTTCTTATTTATGGGATTTTATCTCTTAATTTTGGTTTTTAAATCTTGGCCGTTAGGAAAGTTACCGTTAGTAACCTGGAGAGATAAGGATTTAGGATAATTATGAGTTTGTTAGAGGAAAAATCTTACCGTTGGTGATAGGGGTTATATATATGTGTTTTCGTAATTATCGGGCTTTATTTTCTTCCTGATTTATCAATTACCCGATTGAGTTTTTCTGCAAACCCTACCTCTCTCTCTCTCTCTCTCTCTCTCTAAAATTCATTTTCAATGGCAGGGTTTGATCCTCAAGGCATCCAAAGCGAGATGGGCCATAAAGAACCCGATGTTGCTGCCGGTGTTACAACACAGGAAAACCCATATTCTGACCCTTCTCTGCCGATAGTTCCAGTTCCCATGGAACCCATACCACTCGCCACTATCATGCCTGGTGAACGAGGAAACGAGATCGATGTGGAGAATTTTCCTAATTTTGATGTCCTGAACCGTGTTCATCCTCCTCCACCGATTGTCCGCAGATCAAAAAGGCAAGCAGGGTATGAACCTGATTTTACTCAGTCCAAGAGGCTTTATAAAGGTCCTCGAATCTCCATGGCCGAAGAAGATCGCAGCTCCGGCGATGATTCTGATGATGAAAACTACGAGTTCGTTGCTCGTACTAAACCCTCCGGTTCCACTGCTGCCTCTGCCTCCGCTCCGATTGTTGAATCTGCTTCTGAGAGCGATGATTCAAGATCCTCTGGTGATGTTTCTCCTAAGGATAATCCTGCAGACACTGTACCTCAAGATCCTACTGGTTCTGATGAAGATGCCACTTTGACACAAATTTTGAAAAGCCTTAAGCAAGGAAAGGCCTCTTCGTCTGTTCCTCCCTCTGTTCATCTCTCCGATGATGAGCCTGATGCTGAGATGATGGAGGAGTTTTCTGAGAGCAAAGCACATCAAGCTAATGATCCTTCTTCCTCTTCCTCTTCATCTTCTGCCGACTCTGATGCTGACTCTTCTGATAAGAGTGCAGATATTGGTGATGACGAAGATTCTGAAGATGTTTCCAGCATGGATGCTGATGAAGAACCTCTGGACCAAGAGGATGTTTCTACTACTGATGTCCGTGTTGCTGTTGGTGTCGTCAACACCACAGACAACACTGTTGATGAGGACTATGACATTGATGCTGCTCATTCCCTCATGTTATATTCTGGCGATGCTGCTGCTATTTGGCCTCTCTTCACTCATAGAGGTTTACTGGATGAGAGGAACATAGATGTATGATCCTATGATAGGTACAATCTGATTGATTTTTTGAAGCTTAGACAGCTCTATTCTACTGTTGTTGATGTGATATCCTATTGTAAGAGGGTGATTCTGGAATTCTATGCCAACCTTACCTCAAGCATTGAAGATCCAGAATCTGCAAAGTATGGCTTGGTGTATCTTCGGGGTAGGATGTTTGAGTTTACTCCAGCTGTCATCAACTCTCTATACTCAACCCCCGATATTGATGAAGGACCCCATCCAGATGTTAATAAAGTTATCTTTGTCCTTACTGGTGGGTTGGTCAAAACGTTTTCTGACCATTTTTCTGCAGCCAAGTTTACTTCATTTTATTCGTTCTTTCACAAGATTGATGTGAGGAATTGGACGCCTTCCTCAAACTCTACAGTAATCACACGGCCACAGGCGTTCATTCTGTATGCCATAGGGACTGGGAGTCCTTTTAATTTTGGGAAGCTGGTATTCAAGACAGTGCTCCAATTTGCTGATGGAGGACTCAAGTCTACTAAGCTCCCTTTCCCATCTTTGATATATGGCATTTTGGAATCTCAGGCATTCATCCGCAATATTACAGAAGATCTCTCTAATCAACTTGAGATTTTGAAGTTAGCAGCTGGACTCCTTAAGGGAAATCGGATACTGGATTGCCACTCCTATTCCTACTGCTGATGTTACTGATGTTGCACCCGGTGTTGCCAATACGGTTGACAACATTGAAGAAACAGTGCCGACTCCTACTCCCTTTGAATTTACCACTGCTACTATTCAGCTGCTGATAACTCGTGCAGAGGAAAAGATTGCTCAAGCACAGGCAGATATCGCCTTCTACAGCATGGTCTTGGCTGATTGTTGGAGACAACTTGGCATTTCTGGCCAAACAGGGGGAGATAGTGCACAAGCTGAAGCTGGTCCATCTGGGACTAAAGATGATGAGGATGAAGCTACTGATCAAGATGGATCTGATAGTGATCAAATGTAGATTTTGTTTCTTCTCTCATCTTTGCTTCGTTGTTTAGTTTTTGATTTTAATATAACTATTTTGTTTTGCTCTAATTATGTGCCTTAATTTCTCTGATATGTGTTAACTATACTAACAATTTCTACCCCACTTATGCTCTATATATGAATTATAGAATCCCACATGTTATTGTCCATGTTATCCGTCGTGTTGCCAACACGAGGGACATGGGGAGTTTATGGTTATATTCACTTGTGCAATGTTTTGTCCAGAAAGCAAAAAGGGGGAGATTGAAAGGAATATTATTTCTTGAAATTTTGGCCCTTATATTATTTGGTATTATTTGATTTTGCTTTCTAGACAAGTTACAATAATTGGCAAATATTATGTATATATCTCGAATATCTTATGACATATATTTGCTATGCTTAAATATCGTCTTGATAAGGTAGTTATTAGATATAATATTATTCGATATTATCAAAATTTGATTTGCAAGATTTGATAGAGTTTTATTCCTACTAAAACATGTTTCCTTATTCATGTAGGACTCTATTTAAGGAAAACTTCAAGACTTGGAAGCTAATTTATAAAAGGGGTTTTCACGCACAAGCTAAATAGGGCTTTAGACGTACAATCCGCTGCTCAGTCTCTGAAGAATTCCATTGAAGAATTTGAAGAATTCTGAAGCAAAATTTGCAACCTTCGTTGTTGCATGTCCCCGTATTGTCGTTCGTGTTGAAGACATCAGAGACAACACTGTGGAAACTTTGTTGTTGAAGATATTTACTGTCTCTTCAAATTTAGGCTACGGGAGTTGCATCTGTTATATTTACTCTGATTTGTTTAGGATGCAAGTTTGATTTCTCAACTTGTTGAGAAATTTAGGATTTACTGACTTTTCGTAAAATCACTAGGATTATTTTTGTAAAACTTATCTTACATTTACTGGTGATATTTAGCCCTAAGGCACTATGTGCATTAGTTCGTGATAGATTTATGTCTATTTTGTGTGCATTCATATTGTTTTTATGTATTTTTATGTGTTTTAGTGCATCTGTGTGTATTTCACTACTCGGGTTAATTTTGCAGGAAAATGAATTGTTGAAGAGTGAATTACGGAGCAGTTTTGTTCAAAAAATCAAATTTAGTTTTTGAAGATCCAAATCCGATCTCCAACGTTCAGAATGAATTCAAGATGTTTTGAAGATGCTGTCCAAATTTTAGCTCGATCCGACGGCTAGATCTCAATATATGAATTTTTCAAAATTGTCGCTCGCAGCAGAATTTTAGTGTTGCGCGCGCGCGAGAATTGAGCTCGCGCGCGCGCGAGTTGCATGTTCAGACTCTGTTTTTATTGTTGCGCGCGCGCGTGTTCTGGCATTAGATTTATTTCGAAAAGTCCTTGTTTTGAAAAAAAATTAATTGGTAGGCGTTTCGGACCATATAAAGAGAAGATATAACATATTTTTTAGGGTTCGGAAGTTCCAGAAGGCAGACAACACAGAGGAGGCGGCTACAAGGCTTGGGAGAGAAGATTTCTTCTTTTCTTTTCTTCTTCTTATTTTTATTTTTGAATTATTTTTTTAATTATTGAGTAGTTTATTTTCAAACAAGACGGCGTGATTGGGCCGAACAAATTTATGTAGAAAACTTGGATGTTTGTTTGGGATTTTTCAGAGTTGATTTTATTTTATTGATTGTCAGATTTATATTTGTCTTGTGAATAGCTTGATCAACTATTTGCTTGCATGTTAATCGATTCCAAGTCAACAGAGGAGTTTTGATTTCGATCACTTTGATAATCAACATATTGTAAAACCGACTAGAAATAGAATTCTTCAGTGTGCGGTTTGGGTGTAAACTGAATTTTCATAAATATTTAATGCATTCAAATTTGATTAGAATTGCGAAAGATTAATCCGTCAATATTTAAATAGGTTTGATTGTTCTAGAAATAGACCTTTGAACAAGATAGGAGAATTCTCATAATTTAAGATTAAATCTGAGTCCTGAATCGACTACATGTTACATGATTTGTTCGGTACCTACGTGTGTCTTGGTTGTCTCGTTTTAATTATTTTTATCGTCAGTTATTTTAATTCTTATTTCTTCAGCAGTTTTTATTTTATATTCTTTTTTTATTTAAATCAAATTGCTCTTTATGATTTTGTCTACATTAAGCTAAATAATTAATTCTTGAGAATTGACTGCAGTCCCTGTGGGATCGATACTTGGACTCTCTGTCCACTTTACTATTACTTGACCTGGTACGCTTTCCAGTAGATTCATATCACACCGATTTAGCCGGTCAACTTTTTTGGCGCCGTTGTCGGTGACTGTTTAGTTAATATTAGGATAGATTATTTTCTTGAGACTAGACATTTTTTTTCCTATTTTTTCGTTCCTTTGATTATTTTTAAATTTTAATTTTTTTTCTCTTTTGCTTGTGAGGTGCTTGGAGATGGATCATAGACAGGTGTTCACAAGGTTTGGCCAACAATATTCGGAGCCTTTCTATGCTGTTTGGGGGAGATTCAATGATTTGGCGAACATATTTCGATGCCATAATTTTTCGAACTACACGCTCGCTCAGATTTTTTATGGTGGTTTAGATGAGACTACAAGAAGTTGGGTGGATTATGGAGCTTTGGCCACTGGCAGTCACCTGTTCAGAAGAGATGAAGACAGTGTTATGCACTTGTTAAATGATATGGGGGGTTTTGACTACCATTGGTATTGTGATCCTTCATTGCAAGGTTGGAGTCACAAATATCTTCCAGAATTCAACTCCACAAATTTTGCGAACCAACCATCGGAGCATCAAGAAGAGTGTGTAGGGTATTTTGAGGATCATGTGGCTCAGTTGGAGAATTTTGTGAAAAGGCAGGAATAGACAAACCAGTTCTTCGAAAGCCGCATCAAATTTTTGAGTCTTTTGGATGAACAGATTGCGCTTCATAATGAACCAGTTTCTGATATCTGCCAAGAGCGTGAAGTAATTGAGCCAGAGAATGAGGAAATAATTTTTGAGGAATCTTCTTGTAAGGATGAATCAAAAGTGACAATGGAGGAGAAAGAAACATACAATGTTACATATTTTACCTCGTCAATGGTCGTTCCATGTATACCGTTAGAATATTCTTTCTTGCCATTTTCACCACCTCCAGCATATTCCATCCTTTATGAGCTTCAACCCAGATTTGGAGTCTCCTTCCAAAAGAAAAATTTCAGACCAAGTGTTGCTGGACCGACGAGCTTACAAAGTATATATCACGCCAAGCTTGAGGGCGTAGGAAATCAAGACCCACACGTAGAGTCGTATGATTCCTACTATGGGCGGCAACCGCTCTTTGATGGTTACTTCTGCATAGTCGGGCTGTAGACTATAAACTTAGCATTGACTGGGAGGCAATTCTTTTTTCATTATTTTTTTTATTGTTTTTTTTCTTTTTATTATCTTTTGTTAATCCAATGCCTTACCTGTCGCCTTTATATGTGCAGTATATTGCCCCGCCACCAGAAGTTGCTGTTGGACTTTTACAAAGGAGGAAAAGGACGAATACGAAACCAGGGGAGTGTTATTTTTGTTTTCATTATGTGTTTGTATGCATTATGTTCATTGTTTTGAAGCATTGAGGGCAATGCTTTGGATAAGTATGGGGGTAGACTAGTTTATTGCATTGGTTATTGTGTTGTTGTTTAGTTATTATGTTTTGTGTTCATTCTGTGTGCATTCATTTGGTTTAGTTTTTGTGTTTGGTTCGTAATCATGCATATCATTTTGTTGTTGTTCATGTTGTCTTACATGAGTAGGATGAGTCATGGTAGCCTATGATGATGAAGTTTATTTGAAAAAAAAAAGTGGATTTTTGAAAAACTTTGCTCTTGGCTGGACATGAGAAACTGTAGGTTGAACCGTGAATATTTATAAGAACTTGTGTTAGACCAGTGGAGTGTAACGAAAGATTTGATGAAGTTTCTGTCTGTTTGACCATTGCACGGCAATAGGTGGTTTGTGGATCTTGATTGTGTTCTATGAATTTTGATGAGGCTCTAGTTTACACTTATGATCTTGGGCGCACCTAGAAAAAAAAATTTTACAACTCCATCCGGGCTTGGACAATGATTGAAATCCTAATCATTGCTCCATAGTTAAGGTTGCGGGTAAAATGGGGTTGATGCTCCATCCGGGCTATAGGCGAGGGGATTAAAAAAAAGAAAAAGATTTTGCGTATTCTAGCCAATTATAGCTAAGTCAGCGAGTAATTATTGGGGCTAAAGCAATACCGGGTGCAAAATCCGTAGGTGTGTAATTCATTATCTCAAGGAAGGTGGGTTTAGTCTAGAAGTCGTTGGAAGGAATGGGCACTTGAAGAGTGAAACTTGCACTAATTTGTCATAGGTCGCTAAGCAGTTTTGAAACGAATTCGGTCTAAGTTGTATGAAACTGGAATGACAGTTCACACACACACGTTCACGTTAAGCCGAAGGTGTATTATGAAAAGTTGAGAGCGTGTGTGATTTTGTTTTGTGATTGAACTTCTTGGAGGCTGTTCACATTCATGATTCGTCCTCACTTATGTTTTTGTTTGCATGTTGTTTTTGCATGTCTTGCTCAAGGTTTAAGTATGGGGGTGTTGATAAGTGCATTTTGTGTACATTAGTTCGTGATAGATTTATGTCTATTTTGTGTGCATTCATATTGTTTTTATGTATTTTTATGTGTTTTAGTGCATGTGTGTGTATTTCACTCCTCTGGTTAATTTTGCAGGAAAATGAATTGTTGTAGAGTGAATTACGGAGCAGCTTTGATCAAAAAATAAAATTTAATTTTAGAGAGATCCAAATTCGATATTCACCATTCAGAATGAAGTTCAAGATGTTTTGAAGCTGCTATCCAAATTTCAACTCGATCCGACGGCTAGATCTCAATATATGAATTTTTCAAAATCGTCGCTTGCAGTAGAATTTTTGTGTTGCGCGCACGCGATAATTGAGCTCGCGCGCGCGCGAGTTGCATGTTCAGACTCTGTTTTTTATTGTTGCGCGCGCGAGGCTTCTCCAGGCGTGCGCGCACGTGTTCCGGCGTCAGATTTGTTCCGAAAAGTCCTTGTTTTGAAAGGAAATTAATTGGTAGGCGTTCCGGACCATATAAAGAGAAGATATAACATATTTTTGAGGGTTCGGAAGTTTCAGAAGGCAGACAACACAGAGGAGGCGGCTACAAGGCTTGGGAGAGAAGATTTCTTCTTTTCTTTTCTTCTTCTTATTTTTATTTTTGAATTATTTTTTTAATTATTGAGTAGTTTATTTTCAACCAAGACGGCGTGATTGGGCCGAACAAATTTATGTAGAAAACTTGGATGTTTGTTTGGGATATTTCAGAGTTGATTTTATTTTATTGACTGTCAGATTTATATTTGCCTTGTGAATAGCCTGATCAACTGTTTGCTTGCATGTTAATGGATTCCAAGTCGACAGAGGAGGTTTTGATTTCGATCACTTTGATAATCAACATATTGTAAAACCGACAAAAAATAGAATTCGATTTCAGTGTACGGTTTGGGTGTAAACTGAATTTTCATAAATATTTAATGCATTCAAATTTGATTAGAATTACGAAAGATTAATCCGTCAATATTTGAATAGGTTTGATTGTTCTAGAAATAGACCTTTGAACAAGATATGAGAATTCCCATAATTTAAGATTAAATCTGAGTCCTGAATCGACTACATGTTATATGATTTGTTCGGTACCTACGTGTGTCTTCGTTGTCTCGTTTTAATTATTTTTTTCGTCAGTTATTTTAATTCTTATTTCTTCAGCAGTTTTTATTTTATATTCTTTTTTTTATTTAAATCAAATTTCTCTTTATGATTTTGTCTAGATTAAGCTAAATAATTAATTCTTGAGAATTGACTGCAGTCCCTGTGGGTTCGATACTTGGACTCTCTGTCCACTTTACTATTACTTGACCTGGTACGCTTGCCAGTAGATTCATATCACACCGATTTAGCCGGTCAGGCACCCGCACGAGTTTTTATACTCGTGCAAAATTAATTACTTGTGTTTTATTTATGCTTTAAATTTTTGCTGCACTGTGTTGTCTGTGGTGTTATAACACGAACTATAACACTTCCTATTTTATATAACCAACCACATACACTGTTTATTTCAAAAAGTATCCGGATCTCTTGAGCCACTCACTAACCTTTCCTTCCAATGTCTGAGAGAATCCAATACCGCCACCACCACCATATCGTCGTCGGACAATCCAACTTGGAGATGTGTTCTGCGGTGGGCTGCTCATATCTACTCTACCACTCCCCAAATTCCCTCAGTTGCTTCCAAGGGCGGAGGCAGGCTCCGGGTGGCCCAATTTTTTAAAAAAATTTATATGGCCCAAAAATTTAAAAAATTAATTTAAAGTGTTATTTTTTGGGCTAATATTATATTATCCCGGGTAGCCCAATTAAAAAAAAATGAAGTAGCACACTTTTTAGTTCTCAAAATTAGTCCAAAAAAAATCAAAAAATGGGGTTTTCTTCAAATCTACTATTGTGTTAGTGTCATATTCTTCACTCTCCGTCTTATAAAATTCTCTGACATTATAATGCTCTCAATTTTATAAAGTATATATCGACCAAACAATTATGAAATTTGTATATACACTGAGAAATATTTAATTTTTTTGTAACTAAATTTTGATGCGATTTTTTTGGTTCTTTTAAATAAAAAATGTTACCATTTTTTTTCTAAAAAAATCGGCGTTTTTAGCTTCCATGATTTTTGGATTTCTCGCTAAAATTTTTTAGCCCAGGTGGAACTCAAATCCTGGCTCGGAGCCATTGGCTGCATCAATGGTAGCAACCTTTGCATTCCTTTATTTAACATTTCCAAAGCAAATGATTCCTAAAAATGAAGTAATATACCAATAGTTTATGAAATTTCATATGAAATAGCTAATCAGTAGCATTACCAGTAATGAATCAGTAGCATTGAATAATGACATTGTGCACCAGAACGATGGATGTCTCAAACTGCAAGCAATTAAGTTTAAATGAGATGTATGTCTCAAACTGCAAGCAATTAAGTTTAAATGTATATATATCCTGGCTACCAGTTTTGAGTACTGTTGCAGTTTTAAGGATGTTTTACAAATTGGGTCGGGCCATTTTGCTAGGCATTGTCATGTGATATCCTTCATTTACTAGCTAATTATACGTGGATGGGGAAAAACCTTGTCACATGCTGTTGAATATCTATAAATTACTTAGTTTCGGATATTAAGTACATTCATTGCAGAAAGATGCATGGTACATGATGAAGCTCATAAACTCCTTATTTGTATGTTTGAGGAGTTACAAAAGTTGAGTAACTAAGTCAGAGACTATGATATAGGAATCAACTCAATAATTTATGATGCTATCAAGCATGGGATCGTTAAATTTATAGATGAGATGCTGAAATACACTCCTCATGATATCATATTTTCAAAGGACAAGAAAGGAAGAACAACAGCTAAATTAGTTACCTGTCTGGAACTAGTCTCCAGAGACAGATGTATTGTTATAACCTCGGGAGATGGATCGAGTTATAGGTCGATTGACAGGCTGATCATTTAATTCAAAAATGAGTTTCTGAGTTTTTTTGCCTTTGTCTGCCTATTTTGATTAATGACTGAGGCTCGTTTACGAGAGAACCTCATGATCTCATTAGCTAGAATTTGTTAAGAGGAATTCAGTTGCTTTATTTCTTCTATAGCAACGTTTAAATACAAGAGTAGAAAATTAATTGACTGGCAAGAAATATTTAGAAAATAATTATTTAATCCCATGGATTATGCAATCTCATGGAATATGCACTCTAGAAAGGAAAGTAAATAAGATCCTAGCTGCAGAGATCCTCCCTTGATTTTGCTCATTAATTTCTAAATTTTCCATGCATGAATCTCTTGTAGATTATGTCTTTGGATTTGGAGGTTTGGCCCATGTGTGTCTTGGGCTGATCTGTGAGTAGAGTCCATTACATGTATTGTTGTCCCAAATCTACTACAAGAAGAAAATTTCCAATAGAAGTTCCACGCCTATATCTGCATCGCAAACCATATACATGCATCATGCTAAGTACTCGAATAAAGAGAAACAAAGTACTCAAATTGGCAGCTGAGGGAAGATGAATTTACAATTCAGTATAATTCCAGATCAATTATATACATCATGCTAACTGCAACTCGCATAGCCGCATTTTCAAAGCAAATTTAGGTCGAAGTTTGGTTCCATGGATTTAAATTCCAGCAAAAATGCCTCTTAATCCTGAACAACTTCATATATTTTTCTACTATGAGATCACATGAATCGAGAAGAACACAATTAAAGAAGTAAACTTGTATCATTAAATATATGATTCCATCAAGTAAAAATCAAGTTAAACCGTCAAATTTTCACTGCCTTTGCCACCGGCAATCGAGATCAAATATAGAGCTCAAACCTTTAAATGAGAAAATTCTGAAGCCAAAGACAGAAAGAGATCTTCCAATCAATATGAAAATCTAAAATATAACATATTATAAATTGAAGCTTATCATTATCAATTGAAATAGCAATTGGAATTACTTCAAAAAATCAAGAGAAATTCACCATGGATCAAGCTTTTTTTAGAAGAAATTTTGGTGAGGCGTAACTGATCATTAGCAGCCGGTATGGAGACCCCATTGGTATATATTAGAGCATTTACATGAAAGCCTTAATAGGATACAACAGTACAAGCGGTTTGTTTAAATGCTTGTGAATGCTATAGTTAATTAGAGCGGTTTATGTAACCTCTGTAAATAATTCTATGTATTAGAGCGGTTTATAAACCGCTCCTAAATAAACGCTCCTGAAACATTTTTTTTTGTAGACCCGACAAATGGAGTATATGCTTAAATAGTTTCTTAATTATTGTTGCGAAGCCAAGAGCCGAGAGAAGCTGGATCTGCACTGCTAGATTTAGTGATCCATCCGTCAAAATTTTTGAGTTTGTTCTTCATAGAAACAGCGATTGTCATCGAACGACTCCATGATGCATAATTGTCACCAGTGAGGAGTTGCGATACAAGCGAAATCCTTGGACTATGTATCGGAATGGTGAAGAAAAAAGGGCTTCGGGGGTCATCTATGGCGGATCTGTCAGAAGATGAGAAGTGTTATATCTATATATATGTGTGTATCAAGAATTATATTTTGGTTCTTTGATTTTTAGATTCTTAAATCTCAAGTAGGAATATTTAACCATACTAGACCAGACATAACATATTTTGTGATCTTAGTAAATAGATTCATGGCTAAACCAGGTAAAGCTCATTGGGAGGCCATGAAGTGGATTTTGAGGTACTTAAATGGTTATATATGGAGGAGTTCAGGACAGTGAGGATGGATTTATAGGTTATATGGATGCTGATTATGCAGGGGATCTTGATAGAAGAATGTCTATAACTGGTTATACTTTTATCTACAATGGATGTGTGATTAGTTGGAATGCAACATTGCAGGCTATAGTGACTTTTTCCACGACAGAAGCTGAGTATGTTGCCATTCATGAGGCAACTAAAGAAGGCATGTGGTTGAAAGAAATCTTGTCTAAACTGTTAGGAATGAAGACAGGAGTGTTGATATACACTGATATCCAAAGTGCATTACACCTAACAAAGAATCCTATGCACCACGAGAGGAAGAAGCATATAGATATTCGACTACACTTCATTAGGGATCTAGTGGACCAAGGATAAGTAAAGATAGAAAAGGTCTCCACAGATAAGAACCCTGTTGATATGCTTACTAAACCTTAGGCCAATACTAAGTTCCAATATTGTTTGAGTAAAATCAATGTCCGGAGATTAAAGAAGCGCCTTAGACACTGGTTTTGTTTGGTCCACGGTTCTTAGGAAATCAAAGGTGGATATTTGTGGTTTTGGATTCCTAATCATGCTTGAATTGGATGCCACATCAGTTGCAAGACTTTGAGCTGGATGCCACATTCTATTGGAGATGCACAACGGAAGCTAAGGACCTGCTACATGTGATTAGAAGTTATTACAATTGCCAACTTCATTGAACTGCTGCTGGTCCATCGAGCGTTGCATGGAAGTGCGAGGCATATGATCAAGGCAGTTGGAAGGCATCGTATAACAACACTTTGATCTTGTTTTGGACGAAAAACACATGCATGCGTAGAGATTGATATCAGTGATAGGTTTTTCTTTCTTGATCTACACTTGTATGCGAGCTTTCCTATTCTTTTGATCGATTTGATCTCGAGTTATTGTTGTAATTATAATTCACAAACGATTCTCTGATATAGTGGATTTCTTGGTTCCTTGGGCCAAAAGTGGATGTAGAATCAATTGATTCTAACCACTATAAGTCTTCTTGTTCTTGATTACCATTTATGCATGATTTCTCCGTGATTTTTTATTGTGTGATCTTTGATCTTGTCATACATTGTTGCGCAATATTCTTGGATACCAACACTTTCATATACAACTACATGATTATAGAGTCTTCCAAGTTTCTACTCTACTCTAAATTACGTACTCTAAACGCTAATATTCATATCTAGAATATTCCGGAACCTCCTACATGGTTCTAGGATGCTCAAGACCTTCACGAACAACCTAGATGATTCCATTTTCTTTTATAAAACTCTTCAATGTTCGGGAACCTTCTCAAGCTTTATGTGGGGCTGGAACATGATGGATGTTTCCGGATTGAACTTAACCTTAGGGATGGCAAGGGGTCGAGTTTGGCCCAACCGGAGACATGTTTTGTCAGGAAAAAATTAGGACCTAGACCCGTCCCGCTTCAATTTTACACCAATTTCGTCCCGCCTCAAAACCCGGCGGGTCTAACCTGAGTTAGACCCGTGGACTTGCTATACATTTAATTTTAAAAAATGTACAAATTATTAATAAGAGTTTTGTTATGCTGCACACCTACCATGCCCAACTAATGTGTCCACCATGATGTGTCACTCAACTGTTGGATGCACAATTCAACACATCCAATAGTTAAGTGTCACCTCATGGTGAACACATTGAGTGGACATAATGGGTGGGCAGTATAGCAAAACTATATATATATATGGACAAGAAAATATTAATGATGTTGTTGATTACATTTGTATATAGTCCCTAAAATTTTAAAAATATTACACAATTAGTCGTCACCATTTGTTTTATAATATATCTTCCTAAAAACTGAAATATCAGAAAGTCTATGACATGATTTCACTTGTCTTGAACACAATGGTGAAATTAATTTAATGGTTTGATTTAATTTTTTTTCTTAAAATTTTAATAATCAAAATATTAAGTTAAAAAATTATAGTAAATTAAAAACGTAACTATGACGATAAAGTTGAAATAAGTTCAAAAAATTAATATTTTTTAAAATTTATAAATCAAAAATTAAGGAGCTTTCAATAATTACTTTTTGTTTAATGAGTGTCACAATATAGATATAGATTTAGGACATGAATTAAATATTAACAATTAATTTACCTTCAATAAATAAATGAACACACAAAATGATATGAATTAAATATTAAAAATTAATCTAACTTGAATAAATAAATTTACTAATCTATAAAATGACATGAAAACCCTTAAAACCCTTGAAAATGACAAAAATATAATTATTAAATGAAATAATGAGAAAAAAAAATTAGAAATTCATTATCAAAAATGTCAAAATATAGATTTAGGACATGAATTAAATATTAACAACTAATTTATCTTGGATAAATAAATGGACACAAAAAATTATATGAATTAAATATTAAAAATTAATCTACCTTGAATAAATAAATTGACTAATGTATAAAATAAATGCAAGACCTTAAAAAACCTTGAAAATGACAAAAATATTAATTATTAAATGGAAAAAATTATAAATTGACAATTAAAACCAAATAATTAATAAAATAATGAGGGTATTGAAGGAAATTCACAATTCAAACTTGTATATTTATATTTAATATTTAAAAAAATAAAAATATTATTATTATTATTATTATTATTATTATTATTATTATTATTATTTTATAGGTAATAGATAGATAAATAATAAATAATAGATAATTGATAATAGATAAAACCGACCGACACTTTATTCCACACACAATACAAAATACAAACCACAGAAATCATACAAATATAACACGCATGTACGTGTTTTTAAGACACTTACTTATTCAAATGCAAAACGTAACGAATAAAGCAGTACTATATATACAGCATGTGTCGTCTTGGGTTAGTAAAATAGGAATCCATGCACACTTTGATTTCATTCATTTATGATTTAACCCTTTTCGGCAAGCCATTATCCTCAGCTTCTTCATCATCATGTGATCTCTTCTTAAGTCCAATCATCCTTTTGTGAAGGAAATTCAACATCCATACTGCCGAATTCTTCGGATATCGAGTTAAACCATTAGCAAAATCCACGTAAAATAGACCGAATCGACTTGTGTATCCACTGAACCATTCATAGTTGTCCAGGAGCGACCACACGAAGTACGCCTTGACCTTCACTTGATCGCTACAAAAAAAAAAATGCATGCCCAACAGTTTATACCCAAAATTAACCATATATATATATCATTTGAATTAAGTTAATAACATACTTTGAAGCGAATTAATAAAATATTATGATACTTACTCATCGATGGCTTTCTTGATGTAGTAGAGATGATCTTGAATATACGTATTCCTTGATTCATCGACAAGAGCTTCTGTAACAGACAAACTCTTGTTGTTTGCCTCAGAAACCCCTAGAAACACCATTTAACAAGGATTATTCATATATTCATTAATCAAATGTCAATTAATAAAAACAAAAATTATACCATTCTCTGTTATGTAGATGACAGGATTTCCGTATTTGTTCTTAGCGTATTGCAATATCTTTTGAAGGCCCCAAGGAACACGGAGTATCCAGTTAGAACCTGTAGCCTGGCGTGCACATGAATATATATTGTGATTTTTAGATTTGAGAATGAGAATTAATTCGGAGTTAATTTGGTTTTGGTGCTGTAACTTGGAATATTTTTTTTAATTTTTGGTTCTTATAAGTCTTTAGTCTTAATTATTTCGCGTACTGCAAACTTAACATAAAAATTATTGATCACATTGGTAGATATATTTTAATTATAATGTACGTATATATATAATTACTAGTATATTGTGAGGGTAGACAAAATTATATATATTTATTACCGCTGGGCCTATCAGTATCCCATCTCTTTCAGCTGCAAATGATTAATCCAAAAAAAGGGAATTAATGATCAGATAATGTTAATATTGTAATAATAATTAAGGAATTAAGCATTTTCTTAATTACTTGAGTATGTAACGTGTATATCTGCTACGGCTGGCGAGGTTGCATCGGGTGTAGGATTATTCTTGGCATAATTAGTCGTGTAGTAGTTCAATCCTTGAAAATCGAATGATCCTTTTACCAAATTCTCTTCATCCTTGGTAAATGTTGGCAATCGCTCTCCTACAAATTCTCTCATGCTTTCTGGATATTGCCCTGTTACCGTTGGTTCCACAAACCTAATATAAAATTTATAGGCATCCCACAAAAATTAATTATCATGACTTATATAAAAATGAATATGTACATGTACAAGATAATATATGTTACCATCCCATCATAAAATCAATGGCTCTTAAAGAAGCTTTCTGGTCTTCACTATCATACTCATCAAGAGGCTCATACCACATTACAAAATTTACCATTCCTATCTTCCCACCTTGAACTGTCTTAAAGTTTCTTCTATACACATCGACAACATAGGCGTGTGCAAGAATCAAGTGATGCGCCACCTTATATGGTTCAGTCGATGCATCGTTGTACTTGGCCATGGATATTGTCGAATTAGCTCCACCGTGACCCGGCGGAAAGTTCCCCAGCACATACCCTTGATAAACATAACTCCAGGGTTCGTTTATGGTGAACCAGTGTTTCACACGGTCGCCGAATTCCCAGAAGCACAATTCCGCGAATTCCACAAAATCTTTCCTGCATGTTCATATCGACATATATATCGAATAATCACGAGTACTACGCACTTTGGTGAATTATATTTATGCATGTATTTATCATCCTTCATTTAAGTCGAATTAATTTAATAAATATATTTTTACGTACACAATTTGTTTGCTTAAGAAGCCACCATACTCATCTTCCAAACACTGAGGCAGATCAAAGTGAAAGATTGTCACGTAGGGCTCAATGCCTGCATGCACCAAAATTATATATATTCTTTAACACACACCATATTTAAAAAAATATATATATATTTATTCCTTTAATTAGTTTTATTTTCATCTTAATTGCGTACCTTGAGCAAGGCAAAAGTCTATCACGTCATTGTAGTATTTGATACCTACCATATTTTTGCCCATGCTCAGCCTTCCACCTAGACAAACGACAAGCACATAAATGATATAAATATTCGATCTACTAATTAATATATATAATTTTTTTTTGCATGTATAAAAATTAAACAATACCTGGCAACACTCTAGTCCATGCAATCGAAAATCTATAGGCACCAAAACCTAGTTTTTTCACCAGCATCACATCTTCCTGCAAATGTACAGTACTTGAATTATTAACAAGACATGAATTTTACTAACATATGCTACAAGATCATGAACAAATCGATCTACTAATTTCAATGAGTAGATGCATAATGGGAAAACAACAATATATGTTTGTTTATTTGCAATTTTGATTCTCTCAATTTTTGGCATTTTAATATTTTTTTTTTTAAACCCAAACATCACATAGGTGCATGCCACATCAGTCCTATTTTAGGAAAACGAAGACAAAAATACAAAAAAGATAGCGTGCCAATTATATCAACATATATAGAGGACCAATAATTCGCAGAGAGATAAATATGTACTATATATGACGACTAATATTGTAGTTTCTCCCATATCAAATTAAATTATGGATATCCCACCTCTTCTAGAGTAAATGGGGCCTCACACTCAAAGTAGATTCGTTAGTAAAAGCCATGCATGTACGTACACAATTAAAAGAAATTATACCTTATATCTATGATATTGGTCAGTTGCAACACATCCATTGCTACCATCCTTAATTTTGCCTGTACGTACATCATCATGTTACCCAAATTAATTACATGCTCAAAAATATGAAATTAAGGATGATACAATACAACCATATATATATTAATAAAAGAGAGAGATCGAGATATCACTAGGTGTTCTAAGCGCGAAAGCATCCCAAATGCTCAGGCTTTTGCCACCTTCTGCGTAAGCACCTTCCACCTAATTAATTGAAAAAATAAATCACAAAAATATATAATATGTATATGTATTTATTTATTTATATAATTGAAATTAAACGTTTTAAATGTGTGTGTCAAAATGTATGTATTCTAAAAAGTGATTGAGTTGAGCAAGTACTGTGTACGTATACATACTTGATAAGCGGCTGTAGCAGCACCGAAGACAAAACCACGGGGAAAATCTACGCTGCTGATCTTGCTCGCACTGTATCTTACCGATTTATTTTCCGATGCCGCGGGTCGTCCCAGTGTCGCAAGGGATCCATCGCCGCTGCTAATGAATGCTAGGGCATTAGTTTGTTCGTCTGCCATTTATGGTGTACGTTGAAAGTTGAATGCAAATGCATGCAACGCAAATATCTATTTATAGGCAATATTGTTAGGCAAGTGCTAGCTGGCATAATTCTAACTATGGGGAGATGAGAGACTATTCCACAAAAAGATGTTTGTTATTTACGTAATTTGCTCAAAAATCCTTAAATACAAACATATTTTGCTTTGGAGTCCCTAGTTATAAAATATGGTACAAAACAATACAAGATGTAGTACAAAACCATACAAGATGTGGTACAAATTAACAGAAATTGTGGTACAAAAAAATGGCTAGAGAGTTCAAAGTAAAACATGTTTGCATTAGGGATTTTTGAGCATTAATTTGCACTTTTGTGAATCAGACATTTTTTTATTTTTTTTAAATGATGTGATCAAAATGGCCCCACTTGTTAGCTTAAGTTATAAATGTTTCCACGTTAGTATATGTTAATAATTGGGATCAAAATGGGCCCACCTATTAATTTAAGTTATAAATGCACCCACGTTAGAACATGGTAAGTGTTTTTCCATTTTATTCATATTTTTCACTTATTTTTGTATCATTAGCGTCTTTAGAACGAACTTATATATAATTTTTTTATTTTCACATGGTAAGTATGTTAGAGTTTTGTGACCGAAATTTTTTTGGATAATGCTACATGTACACAGAGTCTTACACGTTGGGTTACACATGATGCTTAAAATTACATGATTATCCCTCCACTTGATTTGAAAAAAATCTTTCAAAAATGCATGTAGGATAATCATGTAATTTTAAGCGTCATGTGTAACCCAACGTGTAAGACTCTGTGTACATGTAGCATTACCACTACAACAAATATGCTAATTAACCACACTAAAAAGACAACGGTTTTATACATAAACTGTTGTCTTTTGGCCTTTAACAACGGTTTTTACAAAAACCGTTGTTGTTGGCCGTATTTTAATGAAAAAGCACAACGGTTTTTAAAAAACCGTTGTCGTATATTTGTCAAAGACAACGGTTTTAAAAAATCGTTGTCTATGAGCGGGTTTTTTATGTCCTACGACAACGGTTTTAATTAACCGTTGTCTATGTGCGTGCTTTTGAAGCTCTATGACAACGGTTTTAATAAACCGTTGTGTAAAACTGTTGTGTTTGAATTTCTTTTTAAAATTAAAATGAATATAAAATAATAAAAAAATTATTTGAACAAAACACAGTTTCTTTTCTTCTGTTCGTTCTCAAACATTTTCCGGTAAAACCCTAACCTCATCCCCAATCTTCCACCTCCGCTTTTCTTCTGAGCAGGAGGAATATGACTACTGAAGCTCTGATTCGCCGCTGTGTAGTGGCTCGGAGAGGCGTCCGCGGCTGGATTTTGGTTCACAGATGTGGTGGTCGTCGGTTCCGATCGACGCTCGGAGTCTACTCTGAGAATTCAGAAGGTGTTCAGGGGATTTTTCTCTTAAATTTCATAACATGTTCTGGGCGGGTCCGTAGGCACCACTAGATTCGGAATTTTGATATCTCTCGCGAAGATTATTTGTTATATTTCGTCGCTTTGATTCTGAAATTCCTTATATTTTGGGATTGCAAAGGTTGAAGATCGGATCCAAGGCTCT
This sequence comes from Henckelia pumila, assembly GCF_033568475.1. Classification (NCBI taxonomy): domain Eukaryota; kingdom Viridiplantae; phylum Streptophyta; class Magnoliopsida; order Lamiales; family Gesneriaceae; genus Henckelia; species Henckelia pumila. The sequence continues at coordinate 142,014,346 of NC_133122.1, forward strand.
AACCCTTTTCTGAGGTTTTATTATGAGGCTCCGGGCTCTCCGTTGGCTTGTATCGTTTTATGAAATCGGCCTCCAGGATCTCCGTTGGCTTCTCTGTATTTTCCTCCGTTTTATGAGGTTTTATTATGACAAAAATGAATCCGATTGGTATTTATTTATTTATTTTTTAAACCTTTTGTGCACTGCATATCATGTGTTCATATATTTTGTGTCGTTTGATTTTGCAGGTTCTATGGTTTCTGAGCGCTGCGGAGAGAGTGATTTTAAGTAGATTTTTGTGCAGAAGGTAGGAAATGGTGAGACTCTTGATTTTGTATATTTTTTCTTGTATTGTTTTTGTATTTATCATCTCGTTTTTACTGTATTTTTTTGGTCGGTTTTGTCTAAGATTTAGATGAGATTTGGTTACAGACAAGGAAAGATCTCGACGTGTGAATTTAATGTAGAAAAGAAAACTGTATCGGTTTTTAAAAAAAATTTGGATTTTTTTGATCCTCTTTGGGTCTGGAAAATGTTTTTTTTTAATCCGCATCTTTTTTCTAGTATTCAAAAGTTGATGCAATTATGGAGGACAAGAGAAGAAAACTCCTTATCGTTTTCTCTGGTTACAGTTCATGCAATTACTACAATTCTCTCTTCTCTTATATTTTATATTTTTGTTTGATGAGTTTTGTTTAATTTTCTCTCCTTCTGAATTTTTTTATGCATTAAATCAATGGTTTGAGTTGTACGTATGGAGTAATTGACTTTCCATGTCGGCTTCGATAGTTGTTTGTCTTGCTTGGAGATGTTTATTGTTGTGATCTAATTTGAATGGACTAAACAGTCATGGATTCATTGGAGTCAATCGACCCGGATTATGTATTTGTGTCTGGCCCTCTAATGGACCTATCATGCATCTTTAGGACGCGCTTCCAAGCTGATTCAGCTACCATTTAAAACTGAGGGTCCATCTTCTGAATCTGGATATGCGTGTAATAGTGATGCACTATCTTTTTTAGGATCTCGGCATATATTACATCGGTCCGATGGACGGCCACAACGTGGAAGACCTCGTCCATATTTTGAAGAAGGTGAAAAAGATGCCAGCACCAGGGCCTGTAATGATTCACATTGTCACGTATAAAGGCAAAGGATACCCTCCTGCTGAAGTTGCTTCTGATAAAATGCATGGTACGTGTACGCAAGAACATAGTAATTAATCTGTTTTTCGAAACAAATAAGTCTCTAGCTAGAATTTTGCTTATGTGTAAAAGTTTTGTTTTTGTTTTGATCATGTGTAGTGAAGTTTGATCCCAGAATAGGGAAACAGATGAAGGGTAAAGTGAACTCCGTTTCCTATACTCAATACTTTGCGGAGTCTTTAATAGCCGAAGCGGAGCGAGATGACAAGATTGTATCAATTCATGCTGCTATGCGAAGGGGCACCGGGCTTAACATATTCCAGAAACGTTTCCCTGACCGATGTTTCGATGTGGGGATAGCTGAACAGCACGCTGTCACCTTCGCGGCTGGTCTAGCTACTGAATGGGTCAAGCCATTTTGCTCGATTTACTCGTCTTTTTTGCAGAGAGGCTATGATCAGGTGAAAAGAACTAAAACTAGAACATCCCCTCTATGATAGTTTAGTATCAAGAACTCGGCCTATTTACCCGTCGGTGATGATATGATGCAGGTGATACATGATGTCAACCTTCAGAAGATCCCGGTGAGATTCATCATGGACAGGGTCCATCTTCTGAATCTGGATATGCGTGTAGTAGTGATGCACTATCTTGTTTAGCTGTTAAAATTAGTCCCTGCATTGAGCTAGATAATCCATTTATAGGGGTAGTTTGATCAGAAAATTTGTCATTCTCAGAATAATGGTTTTCGAATGAACAAACCGGTGGTCAATGTGTCATGGGCACCTGTCAATGTTGCATGCTATATATTTTTTATTATATCTTTGTTTGATTGAATTATGTTCTTGTAAATGTCCTTAAGTGATAAAGCTGGGATTTAATTCAGAACGTGAGGATAAAGTTGTGAAGCTTCTTCTCCATTTTCACCGATCTCAACGTTATATATATATATGTGTGTGTGTGTGTGTGTATTCTAACTTATTTGCAAAATCATAGGATCCAAAACTTCAGGTCACAGCGATGGTGTGCTGCAGCCCCTTATGAGAAGTGAACGCGAGGATTTTGGAGGTTTCAGCCATTCTTCCATGAGTTTTACTTCTTTTTATTTCATCTTTCTAGGAATTGGAGGCAAATAAATAGAGCATGGTCAGTCAGTGGTGACGTGAAGACGAATCCTCGTGTAAGCTTTACAGGGCCATGTAGATGAATCCAATGACATAATTACAATATCTTCTCCTTTTTAATTAATTCTTTTAATTTCTTTTTTTTTCTCCGACTGAAAATAGCTCAAACGTGTATGTATGCATTGCGGCTACGAAGAAAGAAATCAGTGGCAGTATTCCGCGAATCCGCCACGCTATCGGCTGGATCTCCGCCCGAGGCTGGATCAGGTTGTGCTTATGTTATATTCTGATAATATTTTTTGGTATATATTAGATTTTCTTATTCACTGAGTAGTGAAATTAATACTGAAATATTAAGATAGTAACCGTTTGATTTATTTTTTTATATTCTTCTTAGGGAAATAATGTATTTGTTGGGGTAAGTTAATTTGTAAGATAAAAGGTGCATGCATGTGGTTATTGAGCACAAGTCAAATCGTGCATTAGCTAGCTAGTTTCATCGGCAAGAATTAATAAACAATAGTTGGCAAAAAATAAAATTGAGATTGTAAAAGAATTCGTATTTTGATATTTTATAGTATTTACTAATTTTTGTTGTCTGATGTAGAACTTAGAAGAACTTGTTTTATGGAATTAATTAGCTTCTGAAGATTTTCAGTATATATCACCATAAGTCTATTTCGTGTTTAATGGAATTAAATGCCTTATGAATCTTGTCAATACCTATCATCGTGATTAGATCAAGTGGGAGGATGAAATCATGGAAAAAATAATTTTTGATTAAAGTCTATCGTCGTTATTAATTCTTTTTCCAGGACCTGAATATAGATATTGCATTATGGATAGCTTTTGGAGGTGATGGCTGAATTTACGAGGTGGTGGGCGAAGTACAGGGTCGACCTAGATGTATTTTGGTTTTGCGTGTTAAGTTCAGAATATGATTTGCATCCATTTACTTGTACAATTCTATGCTTTGTTCACGTCTCTGGTCCCTAGTTTCTGAACTTTTTTTGTATTTTTCTGTAGTATACATTGCATTATAATTTAATTTCGAGTGATTTGTAATACTAAAATATTGTATATTAAATTTTATTTTTGAAATTTTAAACTTTGGTTTATTTATAATATTGAAATTTGTATATTTTTTTTTTGTTTTATATATGGAAAACGACAACGGATGAAATCCGTTGTCGTATGGGGGTTTAAAACTGTTGTAATTGATGGTGGTGTTAAAAGCACGCCCCTATGACAACAGATAAAATCCGTTGTCGTTTCTCTCAAAGACAACGGATTTGTGCGTACGACAACAGATGAAATCCGTTGTCTTTGAGGGCAAAGACAACAGATTTTATCCGTTGTCTTTGAGGGAAACGACAACGGATAAAATCCGTTGTCGTTGGGTGTACTTTTAACAACACCATCAGTTACAACAGTTTTTAACCCCCTACGACAACGGATAAAATCCGTTGTCTTTTTGCGTTTTTCTTGTAGTGTACCCAATTTTTTTGGGGGCAACCCGAAAATTTCGTTGATGCAGCAAAAGTTTCATAGTTCGATTGTTTTATCCAGCAAATTGAAAATATTATTACACCCCAATAATTGCAATCAATCAATGGAAAATCGAACATATAACATGGCTCTGGAATAATTGTAGGTGTAATTGTGCAATTTAAACTTTTTAACTCTTACAACAGCTCAAACACTACGGTATTATATGTTTTGGGAATTTTAAACCGGATATTATATTATAAATTATAATTTACCTCATTTAACAAAATACACAAAAAGAAAATGTAATAGTAATTTTTTTATGGTAAACAAATACGAGGACGCGGGGCGACTACGGCATTGAATTAGCATGTAGCTACGGTCTATGGATGAAATATTCCTTTTCAAAAATTAAATGAGGAATCAGGAGCCGATGTTTCTATCGCGGGGTCTCAAACCGTTCACATATTTAGAACTCTCGGAACAGGCTAGCGGGGCGAGCCTGCCTCTCACTCGCAATTAGGCGGGGCAGGTCAGAACGGGCCTAATTTCGTAAAAAAAAAAAATTACTAAAATATAAAAAAAGAAAATGTAATAGTAAATTCATTAATGATTTCAATAAAAAATTACTAAAATATGTTAATTATTCAAAAACTTATGGTTAAATTTGTTAATCATTAAACGCAAAAATAAATATAAAAAATTTTAAAACTAATTGTTATTTTTATTTTTGTGCTAAATTATATTTTTTAATCAAATTTTCGTACCAAATGATGTTCCGTTTTTATTTTTAAATCTTTATTATATATCTTTGTAATTTTTTTATTATAATATCTTAAGAATTAAAATTTTAATTAAGAATAATATCTTTTGTCGTAGTCAGTTAATATATTTTAGTATTTAAATTAAAATTGTACAAATTAAAAAATATAAACATAAACATAGACATAGATTAATATATAATTAGTATTTATCTACGTAAGGTAAATAAAATTCAAACCATATATTTATAATATATAATCAAGTTGTTAATCACCAAAGGACATATTACAAAATAAAAAATATAAATAACATAGGAATCTTAAGTTTATCTTATATGTTAAGATACTTTGTATATTATATCAAATTTAAATAAAATTTTGGTAAATCAAAATTTTTTACATCCACCATTTCATATATTTCATGAAAAATATTTTCTAATATTTTGTATCACCATACTAATATTTGAGATAAACTGTAAATATTTTATGATCAAAATAAAATATTTTTGTTATTTTATTTATATATGATAAAATATTATGATAAACATTAAAAATATTAAAATTTAAGTTGTTGACATATAAAAGTATTGTATTTGATATTTTTTTAAGGTAGAACAAGATTTTATTGTATAAGGAAAGATATTATAAGGGTAATCATGTCTAATAATATATTATTTAACTAAGATGAAGTGATATTAACAATTTTTGGAGTGTAAATAACACTCCCCACAAAAAAAATGTTGTTGTCAGTAATTTTCTGGGAGAACCAAAAAATATACGAAGTTCTAAAAAATAGAATATTTCAATTTATAATAGTAGTGATAAATAATACATTTGTACGTTTCTAATTTTAATTGCTAACTTTGAAATTAAAATTTTAAAAAAATCGAATATGTTTCGCGGAACTTTTAATAATTAAGATAATTTTTAAAAAAAATTCGAATGACATTTCATATTAACAAATGAAAAAAAAGCAAATATAAATAGTAGCAGTATTAAGATTGTAAATTTCAATAAATTTTTGTGATTCCGAAAGGAGCGCACAATAAATTTCTGGATTTCAAAAGGAGCACGCAACTTGCACATTGTACATGTGCTTTTTTGCCTTTTGGATTCCATTCCAAAACATTCAATATTCAAAGCTTGATTTTTCGTCCGGAAACCCAAATATCCTGTAGATGTGAACACGTAACACGTTGTATTTCTAAAATCTACCAATTACAGAAATTTATAGACAATCATCTTTCGAAAATAGGATCATTTGTATTAACTTCCTTTACATTTTTTTTGCATCTCACACTTACTTTTCTTGTCAAGTATAAATAATTATAGCATGCATTTGACGCACTAGAGTATCTCAAGAGGTCACTCATCTAATGTAAATTGATGTCACTCATCCTAGCACTACTCCCAATCATGCACGTTTCACCCAATATTCTCCTTCCCCAAGAAACATATCTACTTCTTGGGGGACTCGAACCCATTACATTAACTCTGATACTAGTTGTTAGGATCAAGTTCTTACTACTAGGTCAAAAATTATAGTTGTTAATTAATGCACAATTAATTTATTTCCTTATACTCGATGGTGGCAGCACGATGAGTCGAATTTTTAAGCTTATGAGTCCAAAGAAAACGTATCTGATGATGTTTCTTATAGTTCTCTCATTAATGATTTTATTAATTAAGAGATGTGAAAGTCCTAGTTTCTTATATTACTAAAAAGTAAAAATATATATATTGTTCGGGATATGAACAAATTTGAGTCTGATTGTTGTCATATATATGCGAGATTGAATTAATATATTGTTCGGGATATGAACAAATTTGAGTCTGATTGTTGTCATATGCGAGATTGAATTAATGTTTTACCAAATTATTGGACTATATTAAAACAATATGTCCGTTTTAGAAACTCATAAAGTAGTACGCAACTGCATTTTACACTTTTACTAATTTAGTCTGCGGTTTTTTATACAATTTAACTTTATCTCAACGGTTTTTATATTATCATGACATAACGTATCAGTTAAAAAGGGTTTTTCTCAGAAAACATCCTTCTAAAAATACAGATAATAATTTTTTTAAGAATTAAATTTGACCTTAATGTAAGTTAATTTTAAAAATAACCTTAAGTTTCAAATATATTATTTAGACAATTTTTACATTAATTAACACGTGATTATTATATTAAAATGAGTTAATATGATAATGCAATTATAGAATTACTACATATTTTATTTTTTAATTTACATTAGTAATAAAAATTTCACAGAACTACTAATTTTTAGCATGAATTATATTAGTGTATGTTTATAAGGATTTTTTGAGAAAAATAAATTATAAAATTAAACCTTTCTAATTTTTCAAAATTTTCTATTTCAGTAATTTTAAAAATAAAAATAATAAGGAAAAACTGTAATTTTGGCCCTTTATGTTTGTCACTTTGCGATTTCAGTCCTCTATGTTTTTATATTTCAGTTTTAGTCCCTTTTCGATTTTTTTGCAATTTCAGTTCTTTTTATTCGAAAACGCTTACTTGGCATTGTCCACGTTAGCTCCTCATCAGCATTATATTGATGTCACATCAGCGCCACATCATAAAAAGGACTAAAATTGCCCAAAAAAATAAAGATAGCGAACTAAAACGTTCTGAAATCTGAAAAAATATATAGATGACCAAAATCGCAAATTGACAAACATACAGGACTAAAAAGCAATTTTTCACTACAAGAAAAACTCAAAACAACAACACTTAAAAGACAACATTTTTTTAATAAACTGTTGTTTTTTTCTCATTTAACAACAGTTTTAGTAAAAATTGTTGTCTTTGAGCGTTTTTTCTTATCAAAGACAACAAATTTTAAAATAAATGTTGTCTTTAAGAGGCAAAAGACAACAGATTATAAAAATGTTGTCTATGAGCAGTTTTTTTAAAAGTTACCACAACAGTTTTTGTAAAAATTGTTGTAAAAATGTTGTTTTTTTATTTTTTTTTAAAAAAAATATTATTATAATTATAATTATTATTATTATAAAAAATAAAAATATATAAGCTTGTTTGCGGTAAAGAAATATCACTAATAAATAACACTCTCCCTCTCTTTCCCTCTCTCCATCCGATCGATCCCCAATATCTTCCCAACCCTAACAGCCACTCCGCCGCCCTGATTTAAGGTCGTGGCTGCTGAAATTGACCATTGATTTGGGTAGTATTTAACCTAATCTACCTATGGATACTAACATCTAGAAACCTGATCCCGTTTCGGTCCCTCCCTATTTATATTTTACTGCTTCCTTTCCATAGCAGCTTCGCAAATCGCACGGCACGAGCCAACACAACAAATCGAAGAGGCAACATGGCGGATGCGATAGAGGCAACTAATCAGCTTGACGATAATAAATGGTTAGTTTACCTTGTGATGAATTTTCGATGCGAATTTACGTGATTTGATCAATAATATGAATTTTTGAGTTATTTATGCTGTTTATTCCTCTAGATTTTTGAAATTCTTTAGCTACGAATGTGTTTGTATTATGTGGCTTTGGTCCTTGCATCTCTTTTATGTTTATCAATCGAGAAAAACTTTTTGTATGCCCCTTGGAAGGAAAATTGGAACGATGACAAACGCCATTTAAATGTTTCCTTCATATGAAGCTTTAGTAACTCTTGAAAATCCATCCTTGAAATTTCTTAAATCTCATAATTGAATCAGTCAAGCTCTTTTGATCAGTGATGTATGTCCCATAATTTTTATGCTTAAAACTTTTCTCACGGTTGTCTTGTTTACATTTGCTGAAGAAACAAAATTTGTCAATTAATATAAAATGAAAATTCGAAGGAGAATACCTTTTTCTTACCCTGTCAAAATTAGCTCCTGGTACCATGTGAAACTTAGCTCCTGGTATTCTCGAGAATCTACATGTCCATTATTAGTTACTGTTGTGTGAACTGCTGTCTCTGGACCACAGCTTCGGCCTCCGAAGGAAATGAGCATTTCAAATTCCTTGTTATAACTTTGACTCGAGTAATTGGAATTAGCTAGGTACGCAATAAAAATTAGTTCCGGGCTGCACTAACAAAGATTGAATTTTGTATAAATGATCTGTGCCGAGGAAAATGACTTAAAAGTTAAGCATAATAATATGCGTTAGTTGCTTTATTTTCGAGGCCCGTTTCCGATTAGTAAATCTAAATTGATATAAAAAAATCAAAACTAGCAAACTTTTCTTTAATCTATATTTTAAAGTTAAGCCCATAAATATGGTGTCATTTGAGAAATAAAAATCGTATTGTTGATGAAAAATTTGAGCCAATTATTTTAATTTGTTTCCTCAAAACAAACATGTTGGACATATTGCTATATTCATACAAATATAATTTAACCCTATTGATTATTTATTACCATGGGCAGAAGCAGCACAATTTCAGACGCATTTCTAGAAAACTATTAGTTCTCACTTCTACCCCAACTATCGTAAGGCTTTATCTTTCTGCATATGCCTCGCGTAAGGAAAATTATATATTAACACGGTTCCTAGGACCTATCCTCATATAACTATATTTTATTTTTATATATATTGCCACTGCAAAAATTATATATTTTTATGACTATCAATTATATTATAATTCATTAGTTAGTCGATTTCGTAAGTGGTTTTTTTTTTCATGTTGCCGAAATAGAAAATTCGTATCCGTTGGACCGTTTCACAGAAGTTTTTGTGATTTCAATTTTGATTCGCTTTAGTTTTTTACTTTTTTGTGATTTCAATTCTTCTAACGATCGAGTACCAGAACTTTGTTCGATTGTTATTTCTTCACCCAGATCTCCACATTGATCAGAAACTTATGCAATATTTCAAAGCCTCTTATTCTCTATGTATGCATATATGCCTGCAGGTGGCTCCATACAAGAGAATTCTTTGGGCGGCGTTTGCTGCTTCGATTCAGAAAAATCAATCCTGAAAGACACATAGGAAGGATCTTATAAAGCTTGTTGTTTCTAAGCTGTGAGCCTCTTAATATATGTTTGCCTAATATATATAGCATACCCTTTTTTGTGAAATTGGAGTTAATTCATTAAAGAATATAATTGAAATGTAATGTCCTATATATATATATATATATATATGTGTGTGTGTGTGTGTATATATGTTGTGGGTAAGCTTTTGAGTATTACAATTATCATGCTACACACACACATAATTGGACAACACAGAAAAAATACGAAATACTGGTCTTTAATGCAAATGAGTTAACTGAATTAATATTTTTAAAAGACTGAGAAAGATGGAATGATTCCATACTCATCTTGACTGTGATTTTCGCTTCCAGCACCAGTAGATATGCACTAACTTGGTTGCTGGAAATTAATTAAAGGTTTTGAGTCCCTTGAATGGTAGGCAAAAGAAAAATAAAAGTAAGGTTGCTATGCGTTATTTTAATCATTTATGTTGTTATTGCTCCAATTTCTTATGATTCATACCTTTTTGTGCTGGCCCATATCAGAAATTTATTTATGCACACTTTTTGTATATTTACAACTGGAGTTGGAGACCCCTACCTTCTCATCAAAGAAAAGTCTTTTTCCCTATCTTTTGTGTGTATGAATATGAAAGTAAAATTTTCTTTTAGTTAAATGTACGGGGATGTACTTTAAATTTCAAGAAAAATGAAAGTCATTGTCTTTGAGAAGATCTGATTCAGAGGTTGTAACTTGTACGTAAAGTAAAGTTACAATCTCTTTGCTATTGCCATTATACCTTGGCAGTGGATATACTGTGTTGTTTCTTATTACATTACATGTATTTGTTTGGTGAAGGGTAATATTGTCACACTGAATTTGTTAGTGTCTTAGTGATTGCTGTTGTAAAGTCTCCTTTCATTTTCACCTGTCTCCCTTCTTTGTCTTCAGCATTGTCTTTTTTAGTACTTGTATAAATAAGTAATTTGATGGCATGAATTTTCATGGCCATTGATTATGTGATCAAAGTGTTGAATCCGACATTTTGGTGATAACAAACAACAACTCATTGTATAGGAATGTGCTGTCAATCTTTTGTATTTCAGGAATCTACTACAACTCCTATCGCAACCGTCTAAACCCTTCAAGTTATCTACCGGAAGCTTGTCAACCGTCTTTGTCTCTCGACCGGTTGCAGTCACAAGCCTATCGACTGGTTATTCAAACCAGCAGAGGATAAATCTATCTACCGGCAGAATGCCAACTGCTTATCAAGATATCTCAAGACAAATACTTGTGACAAGACGTTCATTGCAAGATCTTTTATCAAAAGAAGAACCGGCGTATCAGAAGATCTGTTGACTTTTGCATCGAGACAACAGGTTGCACTAAAATGGCAAAAACGCAGAATGGCTACAGATAAAGCATTCGACCGTTTATACCAGTTTTGGACCCTGGAAGTTGTCTGCATTTAAAGAAGTGTACGATTTTCATGCAGAATCATCAATGCATTTATGAAGCATTAAATGTGCATTCAATGCAGCATCAGAACGTTCAAAAATAAAGACGTTGTTGATTGACCTATATAAAGGGAAGATTGCTCAAGAAGTGAGAAGAAGACAAGCAACACGAAAAATCTCAATCAACTCAATCACTTGAATACTATCAGAAATCCTCATCTGATATACTGAAGCAATACTTGAGCACACTTACAAGATCATTCAATTGCTGCTCAAATAAACCCTCGCCTACAGTTTACATATCTGATCTTCAAGGATCATCCTAGGGTTTTCAAGCCTCTCGACCGCTCTGCAGTTTGAGAAGCTCAACCGGACTGTATTCATTATTGAAGAGACTTGAAGCTACTCTGAAAGCTTCCACCAGTCTGATAAGAACTGAGAATCTTATCTGTGTAAATCTAGGAGTTTCGGATTAGGCATTGGATAAGTCCTAAGTCTGAAGTGGGTGTATTGCAAGACGTTGTAATAACCAAAGTCTTCTAGTGAATTCCTTCCTAAGTGGAAGAAGGGGAGATGTAGAAGGATTAAGCCTTCGAACTTTCATAAATCGTGCCTTAGTCTTTACTGCATATTTATCTTATATATTGCTCATACATCGTGTTATAACTTGCCTTTGCATCACTAAAACTTCTGAACTATTTCCGCACTATTTAAGTTGTTCAAACCGTTTAGAAGTTGAGAAAACAGATTAAGTGAACTAAACTTTACTTGATCATTTTGAAAAGAAAGAAAATAAGTTTCAGAGTGTATTCACCCCCCCCCTCTACCCTCTGAACCGATCCCAACAAGTGGTATCAGAGCGGGTTCCTTTCTCAACTGCTGATTTAAAATTTTAAAATCATGACTTCTTTCAACAAAATTCCTATGTTTTCTAAAGAAGATTATGATGACTGGAAAATTCGCATGCAAGCACATCTTGCAGCACAGGACGATGACATGCTATATGTCATAACAGACGGTCCTATCAAAATCATGAAGGTCAACCCAGCTCTAATCGATGGTGCAGGACAAATGATTGAGAAACCAAGAGCTGAGTGGACTACTGAGGACAAAAAGAAGGCCAATCTTGACAATGTGGCCCGGGACATCCTATACAAAACACTGGACAAGAATATATTCAGCAAAATCAAGTCATGCTCCACAGCAAAGGAGATTTGGGAGAAGCTCACTCAGCTGTGTGAAGGAAATGACCAGACCAAGGAAAACAAGCTCACCATGGCCATTCAAAAATATGACAATGCCAAAATGAAACCAGTGGAAACCATGACTGAATTTGATGAACGGTTCAGTAGTATCATTTGTGATCTTATTGCTTTAGGAAAAACTTATACTAACCGTGAAATTGCTGTGAAGGTTATGAGAGCTTTGCCCAAAGAATGAGAGATCAAGACAGTGGCCATGAGGGAGTCAAAAGACTTAAGCAAGGTTGAACTGCATGATCTCTTTGCAGATCTCAAAGCCTACGAGTTCGAGCTCAACATGAGGACAGAAGATGAACCATCTACCTCTCAACCAACCAAGGCCTTAACCTCAACGGTGATACGTCCACCGGTCGAAGAAGCTCCAAAGAGATCAGCTGAGCAAATCAGCAACGAAGCCATGACACTCTTTGTCAAGAAATTTGGTAGATTTATGCGTAAAAACAATTCTAAATTTAAAAATTATCATAAATCGGACCATACAGATGATGGTCCTACTTGTTTTAACTGTGGCAAGCCAGGCCACTTCATTGCAGATTGCACCAAGCCTAAGAGCAATGATCAGAAGCAACTCTTCGAAAGAAGAAGGGGCAAGGAGGACAAGAGGACGTCTAGAGAAGGAAGAGACCAAAGGGTTCTAGTAGCAGACGAAAGCAAAAGCAAGTGGGCTGAGTCTGACTCTGACAACCCCAATACCGGAAGCTCTTCAGATGACAGCGATGATGAAAAGGTGGAATGCCTTATGGCTGACATCGAAGAAGAAGCTGAGGAGGTATTTGACTTTGGTTCACCTGAATTTACTCACAGTGATCTAGTTACTGCTTTACACGAAATGGCTAATGAATACAAAACATTATCCAAGGAATTCGAGGAGGTAAAGGCAGAAAGAGCTGACCTAAAAGATAAGTCAAGCGAATCAAGCTGCATGCAGCGAAAAGAGCTTGATGGTCTTAAGGTCAAGCTAAGTCTGCTGGCTACTGAGAATGACACCTTGAAAAGAGTGTTCCAAGCAACCTTGACTGAGAACAAAAAACTACTTGAAACAATTAAGGCTTGAAATAAATCTTCTGTAACCATTGACAAGATTCAAGAAATCCAAAGACCGGCACATGACAAAACCGGTCTAGGGTTTGGAACAAATGAACAGTCTATGGAATCTTGTATTCAGTCAAGCCTGGACAAAGACAATCTTAACAAAATAAGATTTGTCAGGTCCAGCACGATATATGAACATGATGAGTGCAGCTTTGACAAAAATCAGAAAGTATCTAACGAACGAAGCACTAAGCATAGAGGGCTGGGATATGTGGATCCCCAGATCTCTAATCAAAGAGGAACTTGGATTAAACCAAAACCTAATGAAAGAAGAAAGGAAAACCAATCTAATTTCAAAAGGCCATGGAATGAGTCTAACTACTCTAAGAGAAGATGGTCAAAGGAGAAGCCTTACCAGTACTTTAATTGCAGGCCGGTTCAAAAGAGGTACAAGCTAACTGATAAAGATCAAAAAGGCAAGCAGCACACAGCAACCTCACAAGCACACACATTTACTGCTTATCGACCGCAAAGATTTCTGGACACACACACGGGCAAACCTGTAAGGGTGTTCCAGGTGTGGGTCCCGAAAGGGCTAATCCGACCTGGACCCTACTAGATATGGGTACCAAAAGTTCTTCACTTTTTGCAGGTACTAAAAGTCCAAACGGGCGAGAAGACCACTTCTATCAAGGACACTACCTGGTACTTAGATAGTGGTTGCTCACGGCACATGACAGGGAATCCAGAACTTCTAACAGAAGTTGTGCTGTGCAAAGGACCAAAGATCAGCTTTGGAGACTACTCCAAAGGTAAAACCGTGGGTAAGGGTAATATTATCCATGGTAACATCATTATTAAAGATGTGTTGCTTGTTGACAAACTGTGCTATAATTTGATAAGTATTAGTCAACTATGTGACAATGATCATTCGGTCGAGTTTCACAAACACACTTGCATCATCAAAAATGACAAAGGTGAGACTCTTATGACCGGTGTAAGAGACCTAAACACCTACAAGGTAAACTGGTCTTGCTCACACATTTCTTCACCTACTTGTCTTACTGCTCATCATGATAAACATTGGTTGTGGCATAAGCGGTTAAATCATCTAAATTTTAAGTTCATCTCTAACTTGAGGAAGCATGATTTGGTTTCTGGTCTGCCTGAAGGAGATTTTATAAAAGACAAAGTTTGTCCTGCTTGTCAACTAGAAAAGCAGGTGAGAGCAACCTTTAAAAATAAAGGGTGTATGTCTTCTTCCAAATGCTTAGATTTACTTCACATGGACCTATTTGGTCCTATACCAGTAAGAAGCATAGGGGGAATGAGATATGCTCTTGTTGTTATAGATGACTTTTCTCGATTTACTTGGGTCATCTTTCTCTCTTCAAAAGATCAAACTGCACCTCACCTGATTAAGCTTTTTAAACGCTTGCAAAATGAACAATCTACTGTGATAGATAGAATCAGGAGTGATAGAGGGACTGAATTTTTAAACATCACTCTTATGACTTATCTAGATGATCAGGGAATCAAGCATGAGTTGTCAGCTGCTAGATCCCCACAGCAAAATGGGGTAGCTGAAAGAAGGAACCGTACTTTAAAAGAAGCAGCCAGAACTATGATTGCTGATTCAAATGTTTCTCAAAGACTTTGGGAAGAAGCAGTTAACACAGCTTGCTATACTCAAAACAGATCTATGATTAATAAACGATTTAACAAAACTCCATATGAGATCTGGAATGGCACAAAACCTGATATTTCATACTTCAAAATTTTTGGGTGCAAATGCTTTATCCACAACAATGGAAAAAATCATTTGACAGCTTTCGATGCCAAAGCAGACGAAGGAACTTTTATTGGTTACTCAGCCGTTAGCAGAGCTTATCGAGTATTCAATCAAAGATCACTAACGGTCGAGGAAACCATTCATGTTGTTTTTGATGAATCTACTCTTTGTACAGAACAAACTCAAGGGAGCATAAATGATCTGAGTCATAGACTGGAAAATACAAATCTACAGGAAGAGAGTGACAGTGATCCATATCCTCCAAAGAAGGATGATCCAGTTCCCTCTACCGTGTGTGATCAAACAAGGCCAGAAGAGGATCCACCGGTTGATAACGATCCTCCTGCCAATGATGATCCAGTAAACGAGGACGTTCGTCAACCAATTGATGACAACCCTTTAGGGAATTATTTTAGGTGGAACAAAGATCATCCACCTGGGTTGGTCATAGGTGACCCTTCTGCTCCTCGAAAAACACGTGGTCAAATGATTAATGAATTCTTGCATGCAGCTTTCATATCTCAGGTAGAGCCTAAGAAGATAGATGAAGTTCTATCAGATGCCAGCTGGATTGAAGCTATGCAAGAAGAGTTGAATCAATTCACCCGCAACAATGTTTGGCATCTAGTTCCTCGACCGAAAAATCAAAATGTGATTGGAACTAGATGGGTGTTTCGTAACAAGCTCGATGAACATGGAACTGTTGTGCGTAACAAAGCTCGGCTTGTTGCACAAGGATTCAGACAAGAAGAAGGCATAGACTTTGAGGAATCCTTCGCGCCAGTTGCAAGACTAGAAGCAATCCGCATCTTTCTTGCCTATGCAGCTTTCAAGGACTTTAAAGTTTATCAAATGGATGTCAAGTCTGCATTCCTCAATGGTCTACTTCAAGAAGAGGTGTACGTTGAACAACCACCAGGTTTTGTCAATCCTACTCATCCTCAATATATCTATAAACTTGACAAAGCCCTCTATGGATTAAAACAAGCACCGCGTGCATGGTATGATACATTACTAAAATTTTTACTGGAACATGATTTCCAAATTGGAACGGTCGATAAGACCTTGTTTAAATTTGTAAAAGGTGATCATGTGTTACTAGTACAAATTTATGTTGATGACATTATATTTGGGTCAACTAACCCCAAGTTGTGCTCAAAGTTCTCTAAGATGATGCAGGAGAAATTTGAAATGAGCATGATGGGTGAGCTAAATTTTTTTCTTGGATTGCAAGTGAAGCAACTTGAAACTGGAATATTTATCAATCAATCCAAGTATGCCAAGGAATTAGTAAAGAAGTTTGGAATGGAACAGTGCTCAACTGTATCTACCCCCATGAGTGCATCAATCAAGCTTGATAAAGATGAAGGGGGAATCCCGGTCGAGGTAACAATGTATCGAGGCCTTATTGGCTCATTGCTTTATTTGACTGCCAGTCGACCGGATATCATGTATTCAGTTTGTTTATGTGCTAGATTTCAAGCAGCACCTAAGCAATCTCATTTCATTGCCGCCAAACGAATAATTAAATATAC
This sequence comes from Henckelia pumila, assembly GCF_033568475.1. NCBI lineage: Eukaryota > Viridiplantae > Streptophyta > Magnoliopsida > Lamiales > Gesneriaceae > Henckelia > Henckelia pumila. The sequence goes on from NC_133122.1 coordinate 142,030,888, forward strand.
TAAAGGAACTACTAATGTGGGTCTTTGGTATCCCAAAGATTCAAATCTTAATCTTATTGGCTATTCAGATGCAGATTATGCAGGTTGTAGAATTGATCGCAAAAGTACAAGTGGCATATGTCAATTCCTTGGAGATAGACTAATTTCGTAGTCAAGTAAGAAGCAGACATCAATTGCTACCTCGACCGCCGAAGCAGAATACCTTGCTGCTGGCCGCTGTTGTGCTCAAATACTCTGGATTCAACAGCAGCTTAATGATTATGGAATTCAGTCGAGTGAAGCTCCAATCTACTGTGACAATACAAGTGCCATAGACATCACTCACAATCCAGTGATGCACTCTAGGACAAAGCACATTGATGTCAGACATCACTTTATTCGAGATCATGTCTTAAAGAAGGAAATCAGGCTGGAATACATCTCTACCGATCAGCAAGCAGCAGACATATTCACCAAGCCTTTACCGGACGCTAAGTTTTCATATTTTCGAAATATTCTTGACTTAGTAGATCTAAGTTAGTATGCATGCTTTTAGGGGGAATGATTGCTAGTATGACTTTAATAGCTTAGCTGTTACATTGCCATAAATGTTGGCATATCATCCGCCTTTAGCTAGTCTCTGACAGGCTCCGTACTAACAGCTTTGTGCTTTGAACCAAATGACATTAATTGGGCGCGGTGATTATACTCTTCAAAACTTTTTGAATTTCAAAAATACTTTTCATGACATAACCATATGGCCCATAGGTTCCTATATATACTTCTTTACACTCGTATATCAACTTTTCACCGTTGCTAAAGATTTCATATTGCATTAAAAGTTCTATCGTATTACTATCAAGCTTTTGCTTACTCTCTGCTCGAGTTCTTATCTACAGCTATCATGTCGATCCAGAAGACTTGCCTTGCAATCAACTTTGATTCCGTTATTGAGGCAAACAATGCAGGAATCACTGAGGTCTTCACCATGCTTGAAGCCTCTGGACTGAAGAAGTTTTTGGGAAGCAGCGCCATCTGCGATCTGCCTGTCTTGAAGGAGTTCTTTGCAACCGCTCAAATCGAGCATGGGCCTGTCAAATGCTTGATCCGGACAGAGTCCTACTCCTTCAATCAAAAGTTCTTCGTCAGCACATTTGATCTGCCCTCCAGGGGTTTGACAAAATGCGCGGATCTTCCCGATGATAACTGCTCATACTGGTTGAAGGAATTCTCAACCACTGATGCTCCGATCAAATTGCTGGCTCAGAAGACATCTCTTAAAGCTCCATTCAGGCTATTGACCAACATCGTGGCCAAGAATCTTCTTGCCAAGGCTGGATCGTACGACAAGGTGACGATGGAGAAATTCCAATACATGGCTTGTATCGCCTCCAAAATCAACATCAACTGGTCAGACATATTGTTCACTACTTTATGTGAAATGATCAAGGGAAAAGGGCAATCTGAGGGATTTGCTCTGCAAATTTGCCACATCTTGAGCGTCCTTGGAGTAGACTTCTCCAAGACTGAGCCTCTGCATCCCACCAAATGGCTCAACAAGTCTACAATCTTCAAGTTTCTGAACAAGAAAGAAGTTGCGGTCGACACTCTGCCTTCAACCGCAAGTGTTGCTGTCACAACCGCTTTCAACAGTCCCAGTAGCGGCCAAACCAGCTCATACCAAGAAATCTGCCAAGCGTCAACTTATCATAGAGTCTGACTCTGAAGAAGAATCATGTGAGAATGTTCCACTGATTCAAGCCTTCAGCAAGTCATCTCCTTCTGTCTCCAAAGCAGTTGAGCCATCCACGCCTGCAGGCGAGAAGAAGAGGCAGCACAAGAGGTTAAAGTCCCTTTCTGGACTTGCTCCTACCGTTCCAACACCAATTCTGCCAACGGTCGAGACTACTACCACTACTGCTACTACTGCTCCACGTCCTACCAAGGGTGTGATAATCAGGGAAGGTGCCTCATCAACTCCAAAGGTCACTCTCGCTGATCCCAAGGACAAAGGAAAAGGTGTGATGATCTACTCACCTAAGGCTCAACCAACAGCTACTGTAGAGCTCAACTTGATCATCTCTCACGTTCTCCGCACTGTCAAGCGTCACCTACAGCGCTTTGACAGATGGCATCATTCCCGTACTCACCTGACGCTTGCTCAAATATTTCCTAAGTGGAAAGCTCTGAACGTTATTGAGCAGAAGATGCTTCTTTTTGCTGACACTGAAGACATCGTGGAGGCTCTGGGAAGAAGACAGCTCATCGACTTGAAGCTTCGAGGAAGCCTGATATCTCTGTTGATTACTGAGCGTGTCAATAACTTCAAATCCAAGAGTCCTACCGCCGCCGATGACTTTGTGATTTTGACTGGACTACAGAATAGTCTACGTCAAATCACTCAACTACTTCAGCACTTCCAAGCTCTTAAAAACGTAAAGACAACAGCTTCAGCAGCTTGTATACAGGCTTATGGACTGGAAGCACAGGTGATGATGAAGACTTTTCTTACCCAAGATCAGGGTGAAGAAGACGTCTCTGCTATTACTCTTTCAGATGGGATTCTGACCGGTCTCATCACTGCTGACCTGTTTCAATCATCCGCTCTAAAGATCGAGTGTGGCAGCATCTTCATCGGTCGACCCCGCCTCAACCGCAGTCCAAGCAGTAATTCAACCGGAAGCAGCTGTGACTGCTCACTCATCTCCAGCGGCGACCGCTCACACCTCTCCCAGTCGTCTTCAAGATTTTTTAGAAGTGATTGAACAAGAAATTCCTGTCACCTCTGTGACAGAGGCTCCTTGCAGCAGTGAAGCACTAGTGCCCCCAACAGAGATACCAAGCACTATTGTATCACTTGCACCTCCAGAACAGCCAGTGACTGATGCTGACCCAGCACTTCAACCGTCTCCATCTACTGAAAAGTTTGTGGAAGATCTCCTAATGGATGAACCGAGTGTTGATCCTGCTACTCCACCAACCATCTTGGCTGCAGTCGAGATCCCTACATCTCCAACTGTACCACTATTGGAAGGTACATCAGCTAGCTCACCAGCCAGATCACCAGCACCACATCATCTTGAGTCTGGCCCGGCTTCACCAAGGAATGACACACAGAGTCAAATGCTTCAGACTGATGACTCATATATTGAAGCCATGGCAGCAGCTCTGGATCACACATTGATAAATAGGCTTCATGAGCTCATGCAAACAGTTCGATCCGTTTCACAAGCCATCACAAACACATCCTCATGGGTTGACAATTCACGCACGACGATGATTCGACATTTTGAGACCGTGTCTAGAGACCTTGCTCATCTGTCCAAAGAGATCACTGCCCATCATCGCACTCAAATCAAAACGCTCTCTACCGTCTCCGAACAAGTTGTCAGATCCGAAAACCGCCTTCATAGGCAGTTGAATGATCGGATGGACACTATGCAAGCTACTCTAATTGCTCAACTAGATGCAAAAATTGATACTATGCAAGCCTGCCTTGGCACTCAACTCACTGAGATCATCCTTCGACTCAACCAAGGTGATGCCAAAAAGGGGGAAGAAGAGCAACGAAGAGCAGCAGAGGCAAGAAGACGTGAAGAAGAATCCAGAAGAAAGGAAGAAGCCGACAGAAGAATAAGAGAAGGCGATAGGTCAGGAGGAGCCAGTTGGTTCAAAAGATGAACAACTTGTCTCTTCTTTACTTATCGCAGCTGTATCTCATTTTGTTTTTCTTCAGTAGGTGTAATAAGAATGCTTATTGTAATTAATGAAATTCATTCTCTCAATGAAGTTCATTTTAATGCTTTCATATTGTTTTCGAAGCACTTAAGTTTTGTCATCACCAAAAAGGGGGAAATTGTTGAATCCGACATTTTGGTGATAACAAACAACAACTCATTGTATAGGAATGTGCTGCCAATCTTTTGTATTTCAGGAATCTACTACAACTCCTACCGCAACCGTCTAAACCCTTCAAGTTATCTACCGGAAGCTTGTCAACCGCCTTTGTCTCTCGACCGGTTGCAGTCACAAGCCTATCGACTGGTTATTCAAACCAGCAGAGGATAAATCTATCTACCGGCAGAATGCCAACTGCTTATCAAGATATCTCAAGACAAATACTTGTGACAAGACGTTCATTGCAAGATCTTTTATCAAAAGAAGAACCGGCGTATCAGAAGATCTGTTGACTTTTGCATCGAGACAACAGGTTGCACTAAAATGGCAAAAACGCAGAATGGCTACAGATAAAGCATTCGATCGTTTATACCAGTTTTGGACCCTGGAAGTTGTCTGCATTTAAAGAAGTGTACGATCTTCATGCAGAATCATCAATGCATTTATGAAGCATTAAATGTGCATTCAATGCAGCATCAGAACGTTCAAAAATAAAGACGTTGTTGATTGACCTATATAAAGGGAAGATTGCTCAAGAAGTGACAAGAAGACAAGCAACACGAAAAATCTCAATCAACTCAATCACTTGAATACTATCAGAAGTCCTCATCTGATATACTGAAGCAATACTTGAGCACACTTACAAGATCATTCAATTGCTGCTCAAATAAACCCTCGCCTACAGTTTACATATCTGATCTTCAAGGATCATCCTAGGGTTTTCAAGCCTCTCGACCGCTCTGCAGTTTGAGAAGCTCAACCGGACTGTATTCATTATTGAAGAGACTTGAAGCTACTCTGAAAGCTTCCACCAGTCTGATAAGAACTGAGAATCTTATCTGTGTAAATCTAGGAGTTTCGGATTAGGCATTGGATAAGTCCTAAGTCTGAAGTGGGTGTATTGCAAGACGTTGTAATAACCAAAGTCTTCTAGTGAATTCCTTCCTAAGTGGAAGAAGGGGAGACGTAGAAGGATTAAGCCTTCGAACTTCCATAAATCGTGCCTTAGTCTTGACTGCATATTTATCTTATATATTGCTCATACATCGTGTTATAACTTGTCTTTGCATCACTAAAACTTCTGAACTATTTCCGCACTATTTAAGTTGTTCAAACCGTTTTAGAAGTTGAGAAAACAGATTAAGTGAACTAAACTTCACTTGATCATTTTGAAAAGAAAGAAAATAAGTTTCAGAGTGTATTCACCCCCCCCCCTCTACCCTCTAAACCGATCCCAACACAAAGTTATCGAGAAATTAAAGTTTTTGAGGTTTTCATTAAGCATTTTCTTATTTTCTGTTTGATATTTTTTCTGTACACGAGCATTTTGTGATTGTGCGAGATTCTTGAAGCTCCCTAATTATTGAGTCCGCCCCCGCCCCACCATTATTTTTTATTTGCGATTTTGAATTATTAAGCCTTTGTTTAATAATAAGTTAATACAACTACTCCCCTATACTTTTTTTATTGACTTGCAGTTCATCCGGGATGCTGTAGACGAAGAAGGGAGACAGGTGAAAATGGAAATAATAATACATCTCAACTTACTACAGGTGACATGAAATTAAAGATTTGAAATACCGAGAACAACATTCATCTCAATCGAATACGTCCGAGTCGTCGTAGGTGGCTGTTTGTGATACACATTCATCTCAAGTGAATATGTTCGAGTTATTAAATGAACTTTTTATACGTGTTCAAAAACGTATTCAAAATGTTGTAAATATTATTTTTAATATTTGAAATTTGTGTATTAAATTTTATTTTTGAATTTTGAATTTTAAATTGATTATAATATTGAAAAATTTTAGATTAATTTTTTTTTCTTTTTTATTTGAAAAAAGACAACAGTTTTTTAAAGTTGTCGTAGAGGTTTAAAACTGTTGTAGAAAGCCCTGTGGTTAAAATTCACGCTTAAAGACAACGATTAAAAACTGTTGTCTTTAAGAGAAAAGACAACAGTTTTACAACATTAAATAATTGTTGTCTTTTACTTCATGGTTTTTTACAACAGTTTTAAATCTTATACGACAATTTAAAAAAATGTTTTTTTAAGCCTTTTTTCTTGTAGTGTTTCCAAATAATAATTTATGAAAAATAAAATAAGAATGATCATAAACAATAATTTATAATAAAGATAGTAATGATAATCAGCCATTATTGTTGATAATAATACAAAACAATATAATGCAATGGTCAACAGTCAATTTATTAATGTACCTTGTGTTTGATACATGCATTTCTTTTTCAAGTTCATTTATTCTGCACGCGCAAAGTGATAGTTAACAAACTTACTCCACGTCTAATTTTACATTACATTAATTAATATAAAAAAATTTAAATCATTTTTACTTAAAAAGTTCATTTAATTAAAACAGTTTACCAAAAAATTCATTCAATACCATTAAGGTTGTCAAAATAGGTTAGATTTGTCGGATTAGCTTATCTCTACTCGCCAATTAACACTTTCCAACTAAACCAAATCCACCAATTAAAACTAATTTGTGGATCGTCCCACCAAATAGATGGGTTAAATTAATAATTTCTTTGTCAATAGCATGATCAGAATTTTATATTTGGAGGGGCAATATATATAATTTTCTCTTAAAAATATATTATTAAAAATAATAATGTGTCAAAATACATAATAAATAATAGCGCCTCTAGCACGCGATATGCCCATCCATATATATATATATCTATTTTTTAATTCTAATTAATTTTCATTTAATTTTCAAATTGACATGATGAATTAAATATTCAAAAAAATTATATTAAGATAAAATAATATTTATTAATTAAAAAATAAAAAGCATATAATTAATTAGATTTTATAATTATAGATAAATTACAAATGATGCTCTTTAAGATTATTAATATTGTACAGATGAGAATATTATTGTAATTTTATTTAGGTCACACCAAATTAATCGGAAATTAGTTTGTATAGGAAGATTTTTAATTAAATAGTAAGATAATTGATATGTGCCGTACTTATTTATTATTTTTTAGTATTATTGCGTCTGCATGCATTTTCGCTGTCATTAGAACTATTTATGTTTGATTTCTTTATTTTTCATGCATGCAGTCTAGAGGTGGGATCGGGTCGGGACTCATCCCGTAACCCCCTTACTTGATTTCCGTCCCGATAAAAATTGAGATTTTTTTCTCCCAATCTCGTACCCAAAAAGTTTCAGGACCCGAATGTTCGAGATCCCGAACATTCGAGATCCCGTCAAGTAGGGAAAGGAAATTCTCGAAAAATATTTTTAAAAAAAATTACATGAAATTTTTTTTAAAAAATTATGAAGAAACTCAAAAAATTTCTTTGTAATGAATATAACTATTAAAAACTAGAACATCTTTTTAGTACATTACAAATAAACTAAAAAAACTACTTGGTTAATACAATAAAACAAATAATTATTAGAAATAATAAAAAAACAAAATAAAAATTTATAACTCAACATTAATATAAAAACAAATAAATAAAAATATAAAAAATAATTATTTGATAGATAATTATAAAATACTAATATTAAAACAGAATTATAAAAAATATTTATATTTTTTAATTACAAAATATAATTAAAAAATAATATTAATATATTTAGGTCGGATCGGGAATCCCGTTGGGTAGGGTTGTTTATCTCAATCTCGTTCCCGAAATTGATCAGGTCGAAAAAAATTCGGGACAGGAACGGGTTGAAAATCGGGAAGAATCGGAAATTTTGTCAATTTTGTCATTCCTAATGTAGTCTACTCCTCATCTTTTCTCGTTTTATTATAGGTTTAAGGAATAAATCTTAGAATGTTGGCAGAGTGTTATTCACTTGAGCGGAGACTTTTACCCGCTCGATCGCGCAAAGTTTGTTTTGAAGATAAAGAACAGAAACTTATATGCTCAAGCGATAATTTCTACCCGCTCGAGCACGTCCGAGCATAAAGAGAAGAAATGGACAAAAACTTATGCGCTCGAGCGGTAACTTTTATCAGCTCGGGTGCGATCGAGATAAAAAAAGATATATTTTGGCGGATTTTAAAAAAGAAATTTCAAAGCACAAGGATTCTAGGGCTTATGAATACAAGAAACTGACGCAGATGAAGGATTTTTTGAATCAAAATTTGAAGAACATGACTAGGGAAAGAAAGAGCGAAGAACCAGTCTGGCTCTGCCCATTCACAAGGACGTTCAGGACTCCTCTTACTGAGGAAGGCAAAGAATATTAGTTAGATGTCTTTCTAATGATTTGTCTTTCATTTTTTTTTCTTCTAAATTCTTCTTCTAATTGAAAAAATACAATTCTAATTCTAGTTATGTTTACGTTTATGGGGTAGTTTTCTTTTGATGAAGCCCGCGAGATTTGGCCGAAACTGATTTATGTTAGACACGTGGTTTAATGTTTAGGATATTTTGAATATTTTTAGTTATTAATTGTTGGATTTTTGCATTGCTCTTGTGAATGATTTGACCAATTATTTGCATGATTTGTTGTTTGATTATAAGTCGAAAGATTAGGAATTGATTTTAGTCTCGCTTAAACAATTAACACAAGGTAAATCTACTAAAAACAGTATTCGATTTCATTGTGCGGTTCTGTGTCAAAATTGAATTTTCATTATTATTTTCAGTTTGATTGGAATTTAATTAGAAATAATTAATCCGTCCAACTTGAATAGATTCAGAAAAGTCTAGAAATAGATTATGATGATACCAAAAATTTACCTTGGGTTCGGTTTGGTAGAGCGGATCTCCAAATCTTCGATAAAGCGGGTCGGGTGCCTCGTGTTCTGCACAGAAAAAAAACTCCGTTAGGGGGCGCCGAAGGTATTTTCGGCGTGACCCCTCTGATGCCTAAGTCAGTGCTCAGAAAAGGAAAATGAGAGCAAAAGAAAAAATAAGGGTGTGTGAGTATTTGAGAAAGAAGTGAATAAAAGATGTGAATGTGTAAAACCATAAGAGATATCTGATATTTATAAAGGTTGGAGGGGTAAGTTACCTTGCTATGGTAGAATTTCTGTTAGGGTAGGAGTCTACTCAAGGTAGAAAACTAAAGTAGGTAGAACTCAGTTACTATGTCGGTTAGGACTCTTGAGCCGACTTAATATCTGATTAAATCTCGGATTTGTTGCAGCTTATCTTTATCTGTTAAAGATCCTCAAATATTTCCGATTATCCAATGGGCTCAGCAGTTAGGGTTTGAATAATAGATATTACGTTTTTGTGTTGGTTGGGATTTTATTCAGCTTAGGTTTTCCATATGAAAAGACTTAATGGATTTTAGAGCATTTTTCCAAAGAATGGAATGTTGGGTTTGGGTCGGACTCTTTCCCTAACCAAACAAGGGTCAGGTCGCCCACCTGGGCTCAGCAACTTGAGCTCAACCATAAACTTATCTTTTTGGGATCTGCATATTGTTTGAGGCTTTTAGTGAGTTTATGCCTCAATACATTGAGGCCTAATGAGTTTAGCACAACTTTTCCGAGCACGGGTTGATGAGCTTGGATCGGACCAAACCCTTATATTTTTAGGGGGAATCAATAGTACCTCCCCCATTCGGTCTAAAATAAGTATGAAATTTAGACCATGTGGTTTGGTCCGATTCCGGGCCCTTAGTGTGCTCTTTTATGTTGGTTGAGCTCAATGGTTTACATATTTCATGGCCCAGATCATGATCCACGTGGCTTCCCTAAATATACAGATGAGGTAAGAAGGTGGTTCGGTTCCCAAGATGCCTCGGATCGGCGTCGTGCATGCATCCGAACTCACGTACGTAGTATGGAGAAAATTCGAGCTCAAAAGTCATGATCCTGACAACACGGAATGGGATTTCCCTAGAAGAAGACCTGAGCTCAACCTTTTTGAACCAGAGCTGATGCGTCCGAGTATTAACAATCCGAGCATGTGCTAAAGTTCCGATCACCTATAAGTAACTCAGCGCATACAAAAATCCGAGAAAAAGTGGATGAAAGGGAAACTCTCAGCACAAATGTAAAAATTTGATCATAGCTGTAAAAATTCTATCATAGACATAAGAAAGTCCGAGAATAGGCTGAAAATCCAGATGCATATGAACTTTCGAGTACTCTTGTATGGGATGGTATAACCCCGATTGTATCTCGTTCTTTCATTTTCCCGAGCAGGCATAAAATCAATTAAGTGTAGGTGACACTGACAAACCCGACTAGGGCTTCAATCATAAAATCGCCTGTGTAGACACCATTTTCGAACAAAATAGTAAATCTCCCAAGCCCGAAAGAAGATTTTGAAATTAACCAAGGACCAACTTCCTGAACAATGAAAATCCCGAGCTCATAACCAAAAATAAAAATACAAAAAAAATTCCAAACTATATGATGATAATCCCGAATACGTCTTCAAACATCCCAAACTCATATAAGATAACCACGAGGTTCTTTATTTATAACTCGGTAACTTGTAAGAGCGGCATTCTCGAACAAGACAATGACAGTTGAAACACAAATTCCAAAATTCACCAAGTATGAACTATACCCCGAACTGAAGGATAACGATACCGAATTAAAGCTCAAATTCTAAATTTACCAGGTATAAAAAAAATCCAAAGACTAATACTCGAGCTCGTGTGTTCAACATTAATATTTTTATAAGAAGAATAGTCAACTAAGATTTTGAGGGTCCAGTTCAGGTCAAGTTCTTAGGATGACCACAAATGGCATAGGTCTTACAAATTTTCGAGCAGGTCGGGATTTTGAGATAACCATGAGTGGCGTGAGTTTAAACATTGCCGAGCTGGTCGGGCTTTTGAGATTGCCACGAGTAATGTGGATTTACACATTGCCGAGCTGATCGGGCTTTTGAGATAACCAAGAGTGGCATGGGTTTACATCGTGCCGAACTGGTCGGGCTTTTGAGATAATCATGAGTGGCTTGGATTTACACATTGTCGAGCTGGTCGGGCTTTTGAGATAATCACGAGTGGTGTGGGTTTACATCGTGCCGAACTGGTTGGGCTTTTGAGATAACCACAAGTGGCATGGGTTTACACATTGCCGAGCTGGTTGGCTTTTGAGATAACCACGAGTGACGTGGGTTTACATATTGCCGAGCTGGTTGGCTTTTGAGATAACCACGAGTGACGTGGGTTTACATATTGCCGAGCTGGTCAGGCTTTTGAGATAACCACGAGTGGCGTGGATTTACATCGTGCCAAACTGGTCGAGCTTCTGAGATAACCACGAGTGGCATGGGTTTACACATTGCCGAGCTAGTCGGGCTTTTGAGATAACCACGAGTGGCGTGGGTTTACATCGTGCCAAACTGGTCGGGCTTTTGAGAACCACGTGTGGCTTGGGTTTACACATTTCCGAGCTGGTCGGGCTTTTGAGATAACCACTAGTGGCGTGGGTTTACACATTGTCGAGCTGGTTGGGCTTTTGAGATAACCACGAGTGGTGTGGATTTACATCGTGCCGAGCTGGTTGGGATTTTGAGATAACCACGAGTGGCATGGGTTTACATCGTGCCGAGCTGGTCGGGCTTTTAAGTTTGACCACAAATTGTGTGGTAAGTGCCGAGCTGATCAGGATTTTAAGTTTGACCACGAATTATGTGGTAAGTGCCGAGTTGGTCGGACTTTTGAATTCTTCGTGTTTGACAAAAACATGTCTTTCTCATTAATAACTCAAAAAGATATTTCCAAATGTTAAAAAAATAACAAAATAACTTGGCTAATATTGTTAACAAAATTAAAAACAAAAGTAATGAAATAACTCACAATCCATTGTGTTATGAGTCTCGGTAGTGGAGTAGTATTGTTCAGGCACCTGTGCATAATATTTCTTCAAGTGTTGGGCGTTCCATGACCTCTTCTCTTTTGCTTAAAATGGTCGGGACCGTCCCGATCCCTTTTTTCGGGCCAATACCTTTCTCCTTGTCGCGCTACCAATATATCTTTCATCACATTATCTTGTTGAATTATCCTCTCAATCTCTTGTTCCAATTTTTGACAGTCATTGGTGATGTGCCCATATTCCTAGTGAAAGTCACAATACTTGTCTGATTTTGGCCTGCGAGGTTCGTGTTCACTCTATGGAGGCCTTTGTAGAAGCTGTCTATCAACACAGATCTGTAGGGCTCAAGTTTTGCTCATCTTTAAGGGCGTGAAAAAGGAAAATTTCCCCAACAGTTCAGGTCGGGATAGTTGTCCGCTTTGCTGAGGCATGACGGAAGGCCTATAACTTTTTGGATTTTTGGGCTGTTCTTCCTTTTTACTCGATCGAGAAGCTTGTATCTCTTCCAAATTCACGTACTTCTCAGCACGAGCTAGTAACTCCTCATACGTGGAGGGTGGTTTTTTGTTCAATGATTTGAGAAAATCTTCCGTGGTGAGCCCTTGGATGAAAGCACTGATAAGCAAATCAGTCATAGTTGTGGGTACTTCGAGGGCCAAAGCACTAAATCTGCGAATATACGTTCTCAAGTCTTCTTGGTCTCGTTGCTTGATAGCAAAAAACTAAAACTAGTCGTGGGATGTTTTTTGCTGCTATCAAAGTGATGAAGAAAAGCCTTGCTAAAATCCTTGAACTCATTAATGTCTCCCGGGTGAAATAGATCGAACCACTGCTGCGCCGTCCCTATCAGGGTGGTGAGGAACACCCGACACTTGATTGGGTTGGAATATTTGTGCAGCAGGGCTACTTTCTCAAAATGGGACAGGTGTTCTTCCAGGTCCCCCTTTCCATCGTATTCCCCAATATGCAAAAACTAAAATTTTTGGGGAGTTCTGATTCGAGTATTTCAGTCGAGAAAGGGACATTCCGGACCGGTCTAACTAGGTACCCTGATTGTTTCTTCTTCAAGAGTTTCATCTCCTTCTTCAATATTTTGATTTCTTCCAAGTGGGTGTTCTGATCGTGGGGAGGACGATTGGCTTCCCCCCTTGCAGCCAAGGGTCTTTCAACAGCGGTGACAACAAGTTGTTCCATAAGTATGTTACTCCATTCGTGTCAGCCATCTCAACTCTTTATTTTTCAAATTCCCACATATGTCGCCAGTTTATGATACCAAAAATTTACCTTGGGTTCAGTCTGGTAGAGCGGCGCTCCAAATCTTTGATAAATCGGGTTGGGTCGGGTGCCTCGTGTTCTGCACAGACAAAACATCCGTTAGGGAGCGCCGAAGGTGTTTTCGGCGTGAACCCTCTGATGCCTAAGTCAGTGCTCAAAAAAAGAAAACGAAAGCAAAAGAAAGACTAAGGGTGTGTGAGTATGTGAGCAAGAAGTGAATAGAAAAAGTGAATGTGTAAAACCATAAGAGATACCTGATATTTATAGAGGGTGGAGGGGTGAGTTACCTTGCTATTGTAGAATTCTTGTTAGGGTAGGACTATACTCAAGGTAGGAAACTAAATTAGGTAGAACTCAGTTACTATGTCGGCTAGGACTCTTGAGCCGACTTAATATCTGATCAAATCTCGGATTTGTTGCAACTTATCTTTATCTGTTAAAGATATTCCTCAAATATTTCCGATTATTTAAGCTTTCAGATGTTGGGCCCGGGTCGGGCTGAAAGAGTGGGTGCCCGGTTAGCCAACTTGTGGCTAAGGGCTTTTATGACTCTATGTAAAACAATCTTTTGTTTTATATAATTTACACTTTTATAATGGTATTGACTTTATCTTTCTTCATATTGTTATATGATGATATAATATTGTTGTTTTGATAAAGACCTTGAATATACTATAGTGTATGTAAGATGTGGTAGCACATGGGGATGGCTATCATGAAATACATCATATAGTCACTGTATATTCTAAACTGTTCCTAGTCAATTGAGCCATCCGCAAATAAGGATAAGGATCGCTCGAGATTGAGACTAGCATTTGCGATGCCGAGTACCACGTTTCATTGGTATGGAACATAGAGATGTTCAAAGCATGCAAATGGATATTCATATGATAAATGATCGAACTACCCTATTCGGACTTTCCAAATGGTTATCATTTATCGAGTGGATAAAGTCCGCGGTTTTGGTTGTACACCATTAGTCCTTATTACTTGAAACATCATTGAGACTCTATATGCTGTGCTTTGACTCGTTTACCGACTCTATTGGGGTCATCAGGTGTCGGGATTGGGTACAGTTACTACGCATATAGGAGTCGATGCTTTGTTGTCAAGGATTCACCACATACTTGCGAGTGTGGATATCCTATGCGATCTGAGGATATATTAGTGTGACGAATCTCTGGCCAGAGTGCATGATGTGTTTTAGGTTAATGGTTATCCTAGTAACACATGCGATGTCACTAATTGATCTCCAAGACGTAATGCATAGTTATCAAATCTCGAACGACTCTCGATGCACCAATGGTTGTTGATTCGATCGGGATATTTGGTTGAAGGGACCGTACTGTACGCTAACCAAAATCTACTGGTTCTTGCAGGCACTATCAATAATACCTAGGAAATCATGGGGCGATGTTGCTAGACGCTCTTACCATGATTCGATGGGTAAGTCGAAAATTGTTGTTCCGAGTCACAAGGAGTTGTGAGCTCATGGCTAGCTGTATTCCTGAACCATTGAGGGTTACACAAGTAATGGATTACTAAAACCCCGTAGACATAGTTAAATTTAAAGAGTTAAATTTAATGAAAGAGAAGTTGGACTTCTTAACTAAAGGGAGTGGGATTTCCTAAAATGACATAGGGATGGACATTTTTGGAAATCACTGAATTCGGATTCAAAAAAATTATCTTGACTTTAAAAGATGCAGAAATGGTTTTTGTGCACATTGGTAAAATCAGTTTATCAATCGGAGTCACGATGAATTTTATATTAATTTGTAGAACAATGGGCTTGGCTTGTTGGGCTTAAGTTATGGATTGTGGGCTTTAAGGAGTTAGAGTCCTAACACAATTATAACTTAACCTAGTCTAGAAATTATCTATAAATACATGTAGTGGGTTTGAAAATTACGGGTGATTCAGTCTTCAAATTTTCGAACACTGCATAATTATTTCAAGAGGATTTTCGAAAAATTCCTCTGTCCCTTTCGGAGAAAATTCGGCTTGTGATTTTTATGAAAAATTACAATCTGAATTAATAGATCATATCTGTTTATTCTCTACGCAAACTTCTGATTGATTTCTAGTGCAGTCAATCAGAGGGTTTTTGTTTTCTGTTCGTGGACCTTATTCCGGTGATTGATCGTGACGCCATCAGTTTCCGGGATTTACAAGAAGAGCAGATTAAATTCTGTTGGAGTCCATAATCTCGTTTCGAGATTTAAGGTAAAACATTAATTGTGATTATTTGTTTTACTTGTATGAATTTAATCGTAAAAGTTTTGATACCATGATATGGAATCGTTCCATATCAAGAAAATAAAATTTTTAAACTTCCGCTGCACCAGGTATCAATTCTAATTGATCTGAACACCGTTTCCAACACGGGCCTCTATTTTACCCAGTTTTGGCTCGGCCCAATGGGCTCAGCAGTTAGGGCTTGAATCATAGATATTACTTTTTTGTGTTAGTTGGGCTTCTATTCAGCTTAGGCTTTCCATATGATAGGACTTAATGGATTTTAGAGCACTTTTCCAAAGAATGGAATGTTGGGTTCGGGTCGGACTCTTTTCGGTCACCTGGGCTCAGCAACTTGGGCTCAACGATAAACTTATCCTTTTGGGATCAATACACTGAGGCCTAATGAGTTTAGCACAATTTTTCCGAGCATGGGTTGATGGGATTGGATCGGACCAGACCCTTATATTTTTATGGGGCATCAGATTGTTAAACAGAATAGGAAAATTCACCGTGATTTGAAATAAACATGATTCTTAGCTTGTACCACGTGTATGAATCAATTAGCTCGGTACATTCGTGTGTCTTGATTGCTTTATTTAAATTGAATTCATTCTTCAAATCCTAGTTGCAAGATAATTTTCCAGCTATTCATTTTAATTTTACATTTTAATTTAATAATGAATTGAATGCATCAAATACCTTTTTAATATTTTGTCTAGACTAGATTAAGTAAAACAATTATATCTTTGTAGATAACTATCGGTCTTCGTGGGACGATCCGGACTCAAACTCGATTTATTATAATTTGACCTAATATACTTGCTAGTCCCAACTGATTTCTTCGGTCAAGTTTTTGGCGCCGTTGTTGGGTACTGTTTAGTTGATATCAATATTGAGCATTTACTTGACCAGATTTTATTTTTTTCAGTTAAATTTCTGTGTTTTGAATTTTTCTCTTTATTTTTGATTCCATGTGCAATATTTTTGTGCATGAGCCGCACTCGAAACACAAAGATCTCATACCTCTTGACATGGAAATCAAGAGCACACTCTGCAGTATACATTAATCCTAGAAGAAGATCAACTTAGTGCTTGAATCAGAGTTGGAAGAAGAATTCGAAACCAATACTAAATCAGAAGTCGAGATGGCCAACGAAAACAACAGTCGTACTATTCAAGATCTCATTCGAACTCCAGTTGCTGGATATGGATCCAGTATTGTTCGCCTCACTATTGAGGCTAACAATTTTGAGCTGAAACATGTTATCATCCCGATGATACAACTCCAAGTTCGGTTTGGAGGCACGTCATTAAAAGATTCTTATGCGCAGCTGGAGAGATTTCTTTCTATTTGCGACACCTTTAAGTTTAATGGGGGTAACGACGTATGCAGTGAGTTTGTAGTTATTCTCATTCTCTCTACAAGAGGATGCAACTGAGTGGCTTATAGAACTTCATGTCGATACTATCACAACATGGATAGAGCTTGTTCAAGCCTTTATGAGCAGGTATTTTCCACCAACCAAGATGGCGTAGTTATTCTCTGATATAATATCTTTTAAGAAAACAGATGGAAAGTCACTAAATTCATTCTGGACGAGATTCAAGAAGAATTTGACGACGTGTCCTCAGCATAATCTGACACAAAACTAGCAGACTCAGACATTCTACAATGGGGTTGATCTGTCAGTGCAATCCATGCTAGATGCAGCAGTAAATGGAAGTTTTTTCAAAAAAAACTCTAGCAGACGCATGGAAAATAATTGGAAATATGGCAGAAAGTAGCATAGGTTGGCCAGATTTGAAGAAAGAAAAGAAAGCATAAGTTCTTGAGATTGATGATTTAACAGCTTTGACTGCCAAGATTGAATCCTTAACTCATCAAATGTCACAGATGCAGTCAGCTCCTATTAATCAAGTTCAGGGGATAGTTGTAGAGGAACAACAAAATTTTGAAGGCAAAGCGATCGCTTAATTCGGTGTTGACTAGCAAGTATCCTAGGTCAAGTAATAGTAAAGTGAACAGAGAGTCCAAGTATCGATCCCATAAGGACTGTAGTAAATTATCAAGAATTAATTATTTTACTTAGTCTAGACAAAATCATAAAGAGCAATTTTATTTAAATAAAATAAAAATTTAAAATAAAAACTGCTTAAGAAATAAAAATTAAAATAGTTGAAAGGAAAATTTAATTAAAACGAGACAACCAAGACACACCCAGGTACCGAACAAATCATGTAACATGTAACCGATTCAGGACTCAGATTTAATATTAAAGTACGATGAATTCTCCTAACTTGTTCAAAGATCTATTTCTAGAACAATCAAACCTATTCAAATATTGACGGATTAATTTTTCGTAATTCTAATCAAATTCAAACGCATGAAAAACTGTGAGAATTCAGTTTTCACCTAAAACCGCACACTGAAACCTAATACTATTTCAAGTCGGTTTTACCATGTGTTAATTATTAAAGTTATCGAAATCAATTCCTCCTCTGTCGACTTGGAATCAATTAACATGCAAGCAAACAATTGGCCAGATCAATCACAAGACAAATATAAATCTAATAATCAATAATAATAAAACTAAATCTGAAAATCCCAAGCAAACATGCATCCAAGTTTTCTACATAGATTTGTTCGGCTCAATCACGCCGTCTTGATTAAAGAAAATCTACTCAATAATTGAAAACAATAATTCAAAAATAAAAAGAAGAAGAAGAAGAAGAAGAAGAAGAAGAAGAAGAAGAAAGGAAGAAGAACTAGAATGGAGTGTTCTTTAAATCTTCAATCTCCGCCCTATCCACCGCCTCTCCTCTGCGTGCGTGAAAATTCCCTCTCTGTGGTCTTCAAACTCTCTTTTGTATGTGTTTGAAAGCCCATCAAATAAAGCCCAAAAAATCCAAACTTTAAATTTTCAGAAAAAATATTTTTTTCTACACATCGGGCGCGCTCGAGCGCAGAAAATCGCGCTCGAGCGCGCAAGTTTCTGCCCAACACATTTTTTTCGCACAGACTCGACGCCTAGGCGCCTGATTTTTCTTCCCAGCGATAGTTTTCTTGAAAAAATCATATCTCGAGTTCTAGCCTTCGGATCGAGCTGAAATTTGGACAGCAGCTTCAAAACATCCTGAAATTTATTTGAACGGTGGAGATTTGATTTGGATTTCTCTATCAATAAAAATGAATTTTTGATCATTGATGCTCCGTATTTTATTCTTGCAGCACTTCTCTTGATCCAGATTCTTGGTTTCTTCACAAATTCCTACATAAATCAAACCAGAGAGTGAAATGCACATGCATGAGATAAATTATAAATAAAACACAAAACACACTTGAAACCAAATAAATGCATGACAAATAAACCTAAAAACAACACCAAAATATGCACACACAATGCACTTATCACAAAGCAACAAATATTTTTGGGAACCAGGGAAGACAACAGTATAATCCGTACGTACAGCAACACATACAATCCATGCTAGAAAAATCATCTTAACTTTTCGTGGAAGCCCTCAGAAAATACTGCGAACACTTCCAAAAAAGAGGAGAAAAAGGCAAACTTCGAGGAAATCATGATGAAATATGTAGCTGGAACCGATAAAATACTGTAGAATCAAAAGGCAATGTTAAGCAAGCTAAAAACCTAGATGACTCAGTTGGCAACCCAGCTCTCGACTCGTGCTCCTAGATTGCTTCCAAGCGATACTAAAAAAAATCCGAGGAATATCAATGTTGTAGAAGCAGTGGCAGAACCAATCAAGGTAGAAGTGTAGGATTTAGGAAAAAGCAAGGATAGCATCAAGAAAGCCTCAAACTTAGGAAAGAAATGTAAGAATTCTAACTCTGATGTTAATGCACATGTTGACATAATTAAATTCCTTTTTCCCCCAACGAGCAAAACAGCTTCAATTGGATAATCAGTTTTGAAATTCTTGGAGATTTTCAAAAATCTTCACATTAAGATTCCATTTGCAGGTGGTTTAGATCAGATACCCAGTTATTCCAAGTTTTTGTAATAAATTTTGTCTAAAAAAAAAAGGAAACTTGTAGATTTTGAGACAGTTAAGTTATCGGAAGAATGCTCTGTTATTTTACTAAATAAACTCCCTTCAAAACTTAAAGATCCTAGTAGTTTTCAATCCCCTGCACTATTGAGAATTCTTTCTTTAGTAAGGTTTTAGGTGATTTAGGAGCCAGTATAAATCTGATGTCTTACTCTTGCTTTGAAAAAATAAGAATTGGTAAGGTAGGACCAACCACAATTTCCTTGCAGCTAACTGATAGATCTATTAAATACCCCAAAGAAATTATGGATGATGTTTTGGCAAAGGTTGACAAGTTTATATTTTCAGTGGATTTTATTGTTCTAGATATAGAAGAGGGTCGTGAGATCCCTCTTATTTTATAAAAACAATTTTTAGCCACTGGAAAGGCTCTTATTGAAGTGCAATAGGGATAACTGGTGCTAAGATTAAATTATGAGATTGTCGTATTTAATATTTTTCTATTCTATTAAATATCCTAAGGACAACTCTTACTATTTTAGAATCGATTCTAGTGATGAGTTGGTTAATTTTAATTTGCAGGAACAACTATTAAAAGACCCACTCGAGATTTGCATGACAAGATCGAGTGCTGATGCGGTCGAAAGCGATTAATTGGAGGAGTGTATGCACTACTTGGAGGGAACCAAGCCATTATCTAAAATGGTAAATTTGTAAATAGGGGAGCTTGGACACATATCGAAGCCATTGAATTCGTCTACTGACAAGCCCTTATTCTCGAACTCAGACCCCTTCCTTCCAATTTGAAATATTAGTATTTGATTGATGTTAATAAGCTTCCAATAATCTGGTCATCGTCTTTGACAGGAAATGAGGAGGAGAAATTACCGAGGGTGATTCGAGATCACATTAGAGCGATAGAATGAGCATTGCTGACATCAAGGGAATTAGTCCATCCATATGCATGCACAAAATCCTCATGGAAGCGGAACATAAGACCTCAACCTAGCCCAGAGACGCCTCAATTCTGCAATGCAAGAAGCTGTAAAGAAAAGGGTGATTAAATTACTCAATGCAAGTATCATATTCTCTATCAATAATAGTGAATGTGTTAGTCCAGTCCAGGTAGTTCCAAAAAAATGTGGGATAACTATGGTTGAAAATAAAAACAATGAACTTATTCTTACACGGATTGTTACTGGGTGGCGCGTTTCATAGATTATAGAAAACTTATTGACGTCTCCCATTAGGATCACTTCCCCCTCTCATTTATTGATCAAATATTGGAAAGGTTGGTCGGGCATTCTTTTTACTGTTTCGTGGATGGTTATTCGGGTTATATGGAAATTCTCATAGCACCAGAAGACCAACACAAGAATACTTTTATATGCCCATATTGTAGTGACCCGTATCTAGAATTAACAATTAATGAGTTATTAATAATGTAATCATGTTTAGATTAAGTAAAACATGATTAAGGGATTTCCAAAAAGATCTAAGGAGTTTAAGAATGGATCCAGGACACTCAAAAATGATCGTTGGGAAGGTTCCAAGTCTTAGGACGGATCGAAGGCTCCGAACCAAGGATCGGATGGTCCGAAGTGTCCAAGTTCGGAAGGCTTGAATGGTCTCAGAAGGGTGGAGTTCAGACGGTTCAATCTCCATCAGATAAGAAAAAAATTTTGATTGGCTGAGGGGAGAGTTTGAAGGCTCCGAATTCTCGGATCGGATGGTCTGAACAGTAGTCCAGCCAGGTGTCCGAGAGAGTGACGTCATGAATGATGTAATATCGGGATCGGACTATCCAAAGTCCAGATCGGATGCTCCGAAGTGCTATAAGGTGACAATTGTCATGCATGTAGAGATCGGACGGTCCGAAGGCAAGTTCGGACAATCCGAACCCTCGTCCATAAAATGAGGCTGAGGAGCTCATTTCAGAATCGCACCAACATTCTCTCCTTTGCACACATAACTCTATTTTAGGGCTTTGGGTACTCTTATTTTAGAGTTGGAGTAGAATATATATATTAGTATAGTCAGACAGTGTCTGACATAGTAGCGGGACAGTGCACGAGTAGTGGAGCTGTGCTCGTAGCTGCGGAGCTGCAGCAGGAGTGTACCCTAAGCAGTAGGGTAGTCGCCATCAGCGAGCTGATGATGGACGCAGGTATAGCTATGGTCTTCTTAAATTATTTAGGAGTATGTGATAGCTTAGTTAAGGCTTTTAGAGCTTAAATAATGATGCATGAGTAGTTTCCATTGTAGAGTTGTTGATAGGCTAGAACCTAGCGTGGGACTGCTAGGACTACCTTTAGTAAGGTACGTAAGTACTGACTAAGATAGCTGGCATGATATATATGCTTATACGTTGCATTTTCATGTTCTGTGTTTCCATGTTTTACTGCTTTAGAACATGCATACTTTTCACTGGACTGCATCCCGAGAGATGTGAGTCATTGACAGTTTTCATAGGGAGTATGTATCTTATTTTGTACTCGAGACAGGTTGTGACAGTTTCCATATGAGAGTTGTATCCTATTTTGGATTCGGGTCAGAATTTGGGGACACTTAGCCCCAGGTTTTTCTATCACTAGGAACGACTACGAAGGTGGAAAGACACTATAGTGGATAGAGGAATATACAAGTACCCTGCGGAGTCGCTCTCTTAGCGCGGTACTGTATATTCATGGAGCTCTGAGCAAAGTGTGTTACCTATGATTTTTAAAGTCATCTGTGTGCTGCATATTAGTTTATATATCATTGCTTATGTATTGAGCATAGTCGCTTATGTCCAGTATTTTCTTTGTGTCTGGACACCCCATTTGACGAGGCAGGTGTAGGTGCAGGATTGAACACCAGGAACTTAGAGAAGCCAGCGACCAGTGAAGACAGCAGGATTAGCTGTAGGTTTTATTTTAAGCTTATTCGATTGGGTTATACAATCAAATTCGTTTAACCGGTTGTATTCTGTCGGTCAGCATTTATTTGAATCTTCCGCAGCGTTTTATTTAATTGCATGCTTAATTATGCTCTAAAATCTGATTAGATAGTGGATCCGGTTTGGGTCGCTATATTTATTGGTATCAGAGCAGCATGCAAAGAGGCTTGGGATATAGTATTGAAACTTTGGGTTATCCTTGCAGGATTGATAAGACCTTGAAAGAGATGATATCGAGGCGATTAGGTTGCCTGAAGACTATCATCGGGATGGCTAAAGATCGTAATGTCGAGGGAGTCGTCAGGAACTTTTCTTATGTAGATCCTAGCTTTGGATCGAGTACCAGATGCCAGAGGCAGTGGCAGAAGAATGGTTGGGACAGACTTGACGCTTGAGTCTATACTATCTAGGCCATGATGACACACCTCTGAAGATTCTTCACTCGTAGTTGGAGAGATTGTCATTGAGATCTTATCTCATATATCGGGAGTTGCACATATATCAGTGACGCATCCGATCAAGTGATAAGAAATCTCTAGGTTTGAAGCATGAATAAGTACATTTTTCGGAGTTTGCTTGCATTGATGCAAAGCATGGCTGGATGCTTTGACAGATGAGAAACTTCATGTTCAAAATCAAGATGAGTTCGCTGATTTTAAATACTGTATTTTGTTGAAAATAGTATTTCAGTTGAAATGAATCATCAGACTCTGGTTGTATCATTTCAAGTTATTGGATTGTACATTTTTATTGTATTTTGGAAATACTGAATTTGTATTACATGAAATTGTAATAAAAAAATTGTCAATGACTTGAAACAATGATACATGTATTATTTGAGATTTGTCCAGCGTGGATAACTGCAGTGAATTTTGCTAAGGTTGGCTTGGCTGTTAGTTGATAAGTGTTCGACTGATGTTACTCATTGGTTTTGAGTGGGCCGATCGTAACTGATTTTCTTGTGCTTAGTCTAGGTATTTTCCTAGGATGACTTAGTTAGTCAGTGGACTAAGTTAGTGCCAGTGATGAGGTGATTCATCAGTAGGCATGGGTTTTGTTCTAGGTTGTTACCTTAGAACAGTAGTTGTTTGACCTTATTAGGTTGAGACCTTGTGATGATGGTTTTTATCAAGGAACCAGGTCGAGTATATGCCGAGAGTTGTGGACTATGACCATGATTAGATGTGAGGAGGCGCGACCCTATGTCGATGTACCTGAAAGCCTTTGCGCTTCGGGAGGGGCGGTGGGAAGGATACTCAGTCTAGGGATTTGGTAACAGTCACGACGGGGTATGGCCTTGGTGTAGATATCGAGTTTGATATCAGCGGTTTAGATATCATATGGATTTTTGTCAGAGATATTCTTTTGAGTTTCTGCTGTGAGAACCAGTCTTGGAGGGATTTTCTTGACAAGTAGGTACTCTGAGCAGATAGGTTTTGGCCTATGAGATACTGCTAGACTAGTAGATCTAGTAGGTAGTCGGATTTCTATCATTGTTGGCAGGAAGTGTCGACTGATGTCTTCAGGGATAAAGCATGGGGTTTCCATGGGATGGAAATGATCTACGTTGATAGATCGCGAAAGTTTCTTGGGTTTAGTTTGCCTTGGTGTTCGCTTTGAGTGAACAAATGCAGCGGGTTAGTAGTGCTTGGATGGCGCAGGACTTATGCCAATAAACTACTTTTAAACTGTTATCTGACGCCATCAGAAATGGATGTGAGACATCCGATGAAGATAAATTGTAAAAAATTAATATTAAACAGAAATTATTAAAAAAAATCTAATTTTTTAATTAAAAAATATTATTAATATATTCGGATCGGGTCGGAAATCTCGTCGGGTAGAGTTGCCTATCCCGATCCCGATCCCGAAATTGATTGGGTCAAAACGGGTCGGAAAAATTCGGGACAGGAAAAATTCGGGACGAAAACGGGTTGAGAATCGGAAAGGGTCGGGAATTTTTTGAATTTTGCAACCCCTAATGCCACGTAAGCATTTTCGAATAAAAATGGCCGAAATTACCAAAAATCGAAACATACATGACTAAAACTGAAATATAAAAACATAGATGACCAAAATCGCAAAGTGACAAACATACAGGACCAAATTTACAGTTTTTTTTATTTGTATATATAATATAATTCATAACTTTAAAATCATGACAAAGAACAACAAAATCTCAAGACTTAAATTTATGTTCACATATAATTAAAAATAGTTTTTTTAAAAAAATAATAATTAAAAATAGTTTTAGTTATGTTTGGTTGTGTTTTTTAAAAAATAAAATTTACTTACCTGTATAAAAAAATTATGATATCAGGCCTGTTCCAACAAGTTTTTGTTTAATGATTAGTTTTTTTATATTATATCATATTAGTATAAATAAATTAACGAAATACATATCTCACAATTTTTGCAATTTTTGCAATCAATAAAAAGCGAAAATGTGATCTTAGTTCTGATACCAATTATAGGATCAAGCGTTCGCCGTTTTACTAAAGTTATAACTGATGGTAATGGTACAATACTACAACTCAAATATTTTAAACATACAGTAGCTCAAGTCTCACGGTTCGATCGTTCTTCCAACAGGAACAATTATTGTACATTAACATAATTAAATTATAATTCATTTTATTTAACAAAATATGGGGGGAAATTGTAAAAGTTGAGTTTTTATGATAAAGCTATGAAGCAAAGATGAGAACACGACTAGGGGTGCAAACGAACCAAACCTGTTCGTGAGCTTTACGAGCCCGCTCGATAAATATTTGATTTGTATTCGAGCTTATCGAACTCGAGCCGAATTCGAACATGTTCGAACTTCTTTTCGAGCCGAGCTCGAGCCGAAATTACTCTGTTCGATAGTTCGCGAATAGTTCGCGAGCCTTAATATTTAATTAATATAATTATATAATAATATATATACATTTCGAGCTTTCGAACCATAATATCCGAATAGTTCACGAATAGGTTCGAATATTTCGAACCGAACTCGAACTCGAACTTCATTTCGAGCCGAACTCGAGCCAAAATATTTGAAATTATCGAACTTCGAATCGAG
The DNA here is from genome assembly GCF_033568475.1 of Henckelia pumila. NCBI lineage: Eukaryota > Viridiplantae > Streptophyta > Magnoliopsida > Lamiales > Gesneriaceae > Henckelia > Henckelia pumila. The sequence continues at coordinate 142,056,069 of NC_133122.1, forward strand.
CTCGAACTCGAATGTACTCTTATCGAGCCGAATTCGAACCTTAAAATTTTATCATTATTCGGCTCGATTCGGTTCGTTTGCACCCCTAAACGCGACACCACGCATGTAAAAGATGAAATTTTTTTAAAAAAAAACATTTTTATAAATAAAAATAATTTTATAAGTATTTGTTCAAACCGAACTATTCATATTTCAAAATGTTTCCAAATTTTTCTTATTCGATGGATTAATTTTAAAATAATAAAGTTATGTACGTATGCATCGGTCCACTTATTTATTTCGTCGTGAATATTTATGTAAAAATAATAATTAGATCATAACAAAAATTACTGTGTTTAAATAAATATTTTGACGGGATAAACATGCATGTCACATCGCATGTGAAGAACATTAGTATATGTATAAAGTACATGATTTATTAACTAATTGACGCGACTTTCCGCGTGCTTTGGTTCAATAATAGCGGCTATATCACCCACGTTTTCAATGTATATTATTGATTTATTCATTTTTTATTTTTTTTTATTATTTGAGAATCTATAGTCGTAGCACGTCTAAGTAAAATTTTTGGATTAATACAATAATCTGTAAATTACATTAGATCAATTATGTGTAACAAACTTACCAAAAAATTATTAATAAGGAGAATCGAAATACTGACTATTGATAAGAAACAATATGCATCCATGCTTGTTTGTTTGTTTTTTTTGTTTTTTGCTTCTTATTTTTTTTATTAATTATATATTTAGTAATAATTTTGTCTATCATTTATTTGTATTCAACCTTTGTAATTTTTTTAAAATTGAAATTTAATTTGCAATTTTAATTTTCGATTTGATGATCTACTAAAACATTATTAGGTAACACAAATAAAAACATGTAACATAATTATCTTTGTAGAAATATAATTACAATTGACACAAAAGTAATAATTTTTTTCTCTGTGTTGGATATATATTTTAAATCAAATTCATGAATTATCAATCATATTCTGACAAATATATATATTGTTAGTGTTTTGTTCTTGCACTCAACTACATGAATAACTTATAAAATGATGAAACGATCATTATTAAAATATTTGATAATTAAACAAGTTTATTTAATTTCGATTAAACTTAAATAGGTCTACTCGATTTTTAATTAGACCGATTTTTGTTTGTCCATATAATTGAGGGGCTTCCATAGGCTCCACATACCCAAACGAAATAAAATAAATTGGTAACCACACTAAAAAAATTTTAACTAAAAAAATCGAACCTGTATAAAAAATAGGGTAAAATCCCGGTTCAGTCCTAAATATTTGAACACATTCTCGGTTCAATCCTAAATATTTTTTTGTTTCCTATTTCATCCCAAATATTTTCCAAAAGTTCCTGGTTCATTCATAAATATTTTTACGTTTCCGGTTTCATCCCAAATGTTTTTCAAAAGTTTTCAGTTTGGTCCTTCCGTATACTTGTGGGTTAAAACTAACATAATACATCACGTGTCATTCATAGGTTTTAAAAGCCCCAAAACCCCAGATTGAAATCCCTGAATTTCGTTTCACTTGTTCCATATATAGTTTTGTTTCTTTCTCAAACAAGTCAAAAAATCTCTGGTTACAGATGGCCTTTTGCCTTCCGTCAAGCGCCATGTTGGTTATTGGTGGTCCCTCGGAGACAACATTCAAGGAATGCGAGATGAAATCCGTTATTTGAAGAAGGAAAGACACGATATGGATCAAAGACTTGAAGAGGCTCGGCTTCGTGCGGAGAAAGCTACGAATGTTGTCGTCGATTGGTCAAATGAAGGAACTCTGAAGCTCGAGGAGGTCATGGGGATCTTGCGAGGGTACGCTGATCTTAAGGCTTCGAGTATAATCGTGCGGTACTCGGTGGGCAAGAATGCCCGGAGGATTGCACAAGGCATTGAAAAACTCCGAAAATATGAGAATTTCATCGTTTATGCTTGTCCCGCCCCTTCACCACATCCATGGCGTCCATCTATGACAAACCATCTATGGAGTTTGAATCCAGAGGACAGTTCGAGAAAGAAATCATGGAGTTTTTGAATGCTGACCATGTCCATTTGATAGTCATTTGTGATGAAGGAGGAGCCAAAAAGACAACCGTGATATAGAGAATTGTGAACAGAGTGAGAAACAAAACTATGGAACAAGTGAGATGAAATTCAGGGATTTCAATTTGGGGTTTGGGGTTTTTACAAGGTGTGAATAACATGTCATGTATTCTGTTAGTTTTAACCCACGAGTAGATAGAATGATCAAACCAAGAACTTTTGGGAAACATTTGGGACAAAATTAAGAAAGTAAAAACATTTAGGACTGAACCGGAAACTTTTGGAAACATTTAGGACAAAACCGAGAAAGTAAAAACATTTATGACTGAACCGAAAACTTTTGAAAAACATTTGGGACGAAATCGAGAACGTAAACATCTTTAGGACTGAACCGAGAATGTGTCCAAACATTTAGGACTGAACCGGAGTTTTCTCCAAAAAAATATAATATAATATAAATTTAAAAAAAAACACACAGTGGAGATCCCTAAGTTCTATGGATCGACAAACACAAATCAGTCTAATTAAAAAATTGAGTAGACCTATTTAAGTTTAATCAAAATTAAATAAACTCGTTTAATTATCAAATATTTTAGTAATGATCGTTTCATCATTTTATAAGTTATTCACGTCATTGAGTGCAAGAACAAACACTAACAACAAATATATTTGTTAGAATATAATTGATAATTCATGAATTTTATTTAAAATATAGAGTTATTTGCACTCAATATCCCTGTAAAATATTGAAAATTTACGTTTTTTTCCCTGTAAAATTTTGATAAGCATCTTCAACTCTGACCTTTTATAAAATTAGTACACATGCTCCTTCATATAAGTGATTATTGCGCACGTGCATCTCATGCGACTGGACAAATATTTTGATTTTTTTGCACCAAATACCCTTATGAAATATTAAAGATACATGTTTGACCCCTTGAAATTATAATTTTTAAATATATTCAACCCATAATAAATAATTTTTATTAAGATTAACTTATAAAATATTTACCAAACATTTATCATTTTATTAATTTTTATTTTTATTCTAAATTTATTATTCTTAATTAATTTGTTTCTGAAAAATATAATTACTTTATCTTGCTATCATTATTTATTAAAATCACTTCGTATTTCTAATTTCTCGATTAAACATAAATTCATAAACAAAGATTTAAATACTAAAAGAACCAAAACATTAAACCATGCATATTACTTTTCGTGAAGATGCATTGCATAATTTGCAATAATAATAATACACAATTTTTATTAAGATATAATTATAAAATATTTATCAAAAAATTTCATTTTACTAATTTTTATTTTTATTTAAATTTATTATTCTTAATAAATTTATATTTATATCATTATTTATTAAACTCACTTCGTATTTTCAAGTTCTCGATTAAACATACATTCATAAACAAGAATTTAAATATTAAACGCACCAAAACATTGAACCAAAAAATGATAAGTTAATGCATATTACTTTTCGTGAAGATGCATTGCACAATTTGCAGTAAATAATAATACAAAATTTTTATTAAGATCTAATTATAAATTAATATTTATCGAAAAATTTCATTTTACTAATTTTTATTTTTATTTATAATTGTTTCTAAAAAAATATTATTACATTATCTTACTATCATTATTTTATTAAACTCTCTTCGTGTTTCCAACTTCTCTATTAAACATACATTCATAAATAAGAATTTAAATACCTAAAAGTACCAAAATATTGAATCAAAATATGCATGAAATTATCATTTTGTTCAATTTTTGGTATTTTTCCGTATTTAAATCATTGTTTATGAATACATATTTAATGGATAAATATGAATATAATTATGGAGTTACTATATATTTTATTAGATAGTTTTTTATTGCACATTGTTTTAATTTCTTGCATATGAGTTTATTCTCAAATTTATTTGTTCTTTATTTAAATAATAATAATAATAAATTTTAGGAATATTAAATTTTATTACGAATTAGTGTATCTATACTATATATAAATAATCTGCTCATGAGAGAAAAGAGGACACTATATTTTCTTCTTCTTCTTCTTTTTTCAAAATTACCCTATTGATATTACATTTTTGTTCTTTCTTTTGTTTTTGTTTTGTTTTTTTAACATTTCAAATTTCAGTTTAGTACATCGATAATTTTTACATATATGATATTACTACTATTTGAATATAAATCAAATCAATCAAAAAATATTGTAATATTGTAGAAGCACGCAACTCGTGTCCATACTAGTACACTAGTATTATAAGGATTATGAATCGTTTTTTTTTTATTTTTGCAATATTTTTTAAAATAAAAATTAAGAATAAAGATTAATGAAAAATAAAAAATAAATATGAGTAAGAATAAACAATAATATATAAATTAATCACATAATAATAAATAAAAAAAAGAACCAACAATAATACAACGGTCAACGAAATCAATTTATTTATGTACCTTTGTGTTTGTGCATTTCTTTACCAAGTTCATTTACTATGCACGTTCTAGTTAATGGTTTTAAAAAAAAAAAAAAAAAAAAAAAAAAAGGTTACCGGCGAAGTAAGGGCGTCAATATTGAACACAATTCATTAATCCAATTTGAGTCAACTTGAAAAATATCAGGATTTAGAGGTTTTTGGGTTCAGGTTAAATCGAATTAGACCTGAAAGTTGACCTAAAAAAAGTAGGCAGGTTCAAATTGAGTTTGAATCAACTCGAAATGATCCAAAAATTTTATTATCATTATTTATATATATAATTAAGAAATATTGTTTACATTTTCATATTGTATGTATATAAAAAAAACACATTATTTTAGACGATTGTTTTTTCAGTAAGTACGTTTTAAATTCTCTAAAATTAAACTTCCGAATTTAAATTCTATGTAAGCTAGATTTTGTGATGTGTTTAAATTAAATATTATTATTTATATTGTATGTTTTGAATTTTTTACTTAGTTATTTTATTAAAAGAATTAAATCAGGTTGATTTAGGTTGATCGGTTTAATGAAGTTCAAGTTAGTATTTTTGGATTGATTCAAGTTTGGGTTAAAAAAAATTTTAATAGTGTATTTCGTCAACCGACCCATACACACCCGACTCATCCGAATATTTTTTTAAAAAAAAAAAAACAGAGTGTTGTATTTGATCATTTATTGTGCATAGCAGCATAAGGGTTTTTTATGGTCTTTTTGGTTTTTTGAGGAGATAAATGGAATTTTCTCAAAAAATAGTGAGCTTTTAATACTTTTGTATTTAAAAATTTTCCGCTGAAACGGTCTTTCGAAGAAAGAAGAAAGTAAAAATCCCATATGTTTTTTTATTCGTATTCAAAATTCCCATGGCCATGACTAAATGAATGACCTAAAATATTCAATGCATCACTGAATTTGTAGTCAAAATTTCTCGGGAAATTTCACCCTATTTGTATAGGGACTGTTTTAATAATGCATCTAATTTCACCCAACTTGTACTGCTTTAATAATGCATATAAAATTAAAAATTTATCAATATCCACTAAAAAAATAATGAACCTCACATGTATCCAATGGCGGAGCCAGAATTTCAGTTTCACCCAGGCTAAAATTTTTTAGCGAGAAATCCAAAAATCATGGAAGCTGAAAACACCGATTTTTGTAGAAAAAATAGTAAAATTTTTTATTTAAAAGAACCAAAAAAAATCGCATCAAAATTAATTACAAAAAAATTAAATATTTCTCAGCGTATATACAAATTTCATAATTATTTGGTCGATATATACTTTATAAAATTGGGAACATTATAATGTCAGAAATTTTATAAGATGGAGAATGAAGAATATGACACTAACACAATAGTAGATTTGAAAAAAACTCATTTTTTAATTTTTTTTTGGATTAATTTTGAGAACTAAAATATGGGCTACTTCATTTTTTTAATTGGACAATCCGGACTAATATAACATTAGCCCCAAAAATAACACTTCAAATTAATTTTTTAAATTTTTGGGCCATATAAAAATTTTAAAAAAATTTGAGCACGGGGCTTCGCCCAAAGCCTGCCTCCGCCCTTGCATGTATCGATAAGTTTCTATATTTAGATGTTCATTGGGACAGTGTGTACAAGTATGATCTAATACCAAATTTATTTATGTATATAAACGATATATGGTCTTTAATCCCTAGACATTAAACTGAGACATTGAATGCACTTTAGACACTACTTCCTTGGAGTAACATCGACAAAACCCTTAGGCACATGACAAGACGCTTATGTACTATGAGATATTTAGTGATTTAGACTTGATCGACTTTTCATTAAAGAAAAAATTACCATCCGATGCATGCATTTTACCCATGTAATACTTTCCTCAGAGGCTCGACACGCCCAATTCACAAGAATAAGAAAAGATTATTACCCCCTAACTATCTTCGCATGAAATGTTCTGGCCAAATGTGAAGGGTGAAATACAACATTCGTCAAAGGAAAAATTGAATAAATTCCTCACATAATTACCAAATGAAGGTTATGTATGGTGACTCCAAACACAAATTTTGTATCGTCAAGGACTTTCGATTTGGCCGCGGCCATCTCCTCGTTCTACCGACATCATTTGTTCGGTTTTTTTTTTAACTTGATCCAAGTCATTGAGTAAACTTACTAAAATATTAAATACCCCCACCGTATTAATTAACAGAATTTTCGTCACCGCAGTTCAAGATAACATAGGACATGAGACTTTGGAGCAAGTTTTATTACATTGATTTAGTTTCGTCCACCTTGGAAATTTTGGGATCTCAGTAACATGCGACGTTGCCTCCTCCTAGCATAAATTTATCGTTTATTATTACCTTTCCCACTAAACTCTCTACAAAAGAAAATGAAGGACCAAGAGGGAGGAACCGAGTTTGGGAAAGCGTACAAGCCTAAAATTTTATCCCAGAATGGATGGCGACGACTCCGCCGACTAGATTTTCATACTCAACATTTTGAAACCCGGCCTCTGCTATCATTGAGCCGAATTTTTCCTGCGGGTTAAGAGTAAAGATCGTAAAGTATACACGTAAATAAAAAACCACCAAACAAAAGGGCACTCAACGAGCTCTTGTACATCAACACAAAACCAGTAGCGCAATCGTGCATGCACTCTACCTGAGTGGGGAAACGGCGAACACTCTCGACCAAGTACTGATAAGATTCACGGTCACCTGCAACTAACTCTCCTATCACCGGAATGACTGAGAATGAGTAGAAATCATACCTAAACAGAGGACAAAAGAGAGCTCATAAGTCATATCATTGACGATGGCAACATATGCACTAAAACAATACTGAATGGTAGTCCGACGGGTCGACCTTTTATCAACCAGGACATCGATGATTATGCCTAAAATTAGACTGGTTCTTGCTTCACACAAATAGTTTTGAAGGATTCATCGCACAAAGGAATACTCCCCAATTTACTTTATATATGTTAAAAATGAAAAAATATATCAGGGGAGACGACCTTGAACAGGTTATCGATTTTATAAATGGTGTGTGGAAAAGGGATCCTTCTTTAAGCAACAAGCAAGATCGAAATACTTACAACTCTTTAAAAATTGGAAGTTCTACATGGCTCAGTTCAAGGCAAAGAAATCTTCCTCCCCGTTTCAGGACCCTGAAAAACACACCAATGACGTAAAAAACCAGAATGGTTTCAATTTTCATAGCACAGAAAAGGAAGATCATCCAGAAAAGCCATGACCTACTGACCAGCACCTTTCTTATGAACAAGAATAACTACACCTGATTGGGTATAGTTTTAAGTTGAGCAAAAAAATTTGATAAAATATCAATAACAGCAACTCATCAATGATAAATGCAGATATACAGTATACCCCACTCAACCACCTCACAGTGGTAGAAAGTTGTCGCCGCTAAGGCAAGAGATTGTTATGCATTATCAGGATATGACACTAGTTCTAAATACGTAGAAGAGGAAACTAACCTGAAAGCTTCTGCAAGAGCTTTTTCTATGTGTGTAACATTCCTAATGCCAAATGCAATTGTATAACCATCCATTGAGTTGTCTTCAAATTTTAACTCCTCTGCATCTCCTTCAACCCAAACAAGAGACTTATCCTCTCCAAAACCTGAATGCATATAGGCAATGCTGCTTTAGAATGACACACATAGTTCAATCTTGGAAAAAACTAGGCCAAAATGGGAGCATCTCGATTTTTTATATGTAATCAAAGGGAGTTGTATATTTATTTAATAAGTGAATATTATATTGTGGAAACATAATAGTACGCAACACTGCAACCCCGAGTCCCCAGGAATGCAAATCCTTCAATCAACTGGAATTTCAAAAGGTTTTGTATATGGTCCATCATATCCAAGGATAGATCAAGCAGGAAGCTCGGGGAGAAAAACGCTCACCCCACAAACAAAAAAGTTAGAATTTAATATATATAACTTTTATATGACTACAAGGTTTTTCTCCTAATATATATTTTCCTTGGTGAATCATTGATTAGTTTCAATTCATGAGTCACCTCTCCTTAAACCTAAAAGCATATAATTTTGCTTAAACATTTATTTTGAAATCCCATCAGCCGAAACTTTTCCTCATTGTGCACTGTGACAAGTAAATAATAATCAACGAATACATCATCACTCACCTCTCTCTTGAGCTCGCTTTTTCCCAACAGTTAACATATTGGAGTTTATATCACAAACAAAAATTTGAGTTTCTTCAGGCACATTATCATCTTGATCTCTCAAGGCTCGACGTCCAACATCGTTGATAGATTCCAGGATCCTGAAAGCAACATCCCCTGTAAAACAAGAGAAACTTTACTCGTGTCTTGGATATAATAAAAAGTACCTCCAGGTGATAAATAAATTTAAAATTCCAAGAAAATACAATTTTCTCTTCTCCAAATGATTATGCAACTAGCTTAACATTCAGCAACGTCCACAAATCTTTGATGTATGACGAGATATTGCTACACAGTACCATCTCATTTTTATGAGGTTCAATCAACAACAAAAAAGAAAAAACTTGATACAGGCAAAACCTCAAAATTAGTGAGTGAAACTTGCATGCATAGATGTAATGAACGAATAACACCCATATCATAATACAAGATTTACAAGCAAAAGCAGGTGGTCAATTGAGACCCATGGATGTTTCGACCCTTCATTGATCTTTACTGGAATCCCATGTTAATCTGCTTCATGCACGTACAAATCTACCTAACAGCACCCATCAAACACTATTAACATATTTGAAGCTCACCAGTCCCCCCCGCCACATCAAGGTGCTTCATCCCCGGAAATGGATTCAATATGGAAACCAATCTACGATCACATTTGAACAATAAAAACTCGATAGAGTCAGAATAAATACGATAAAGTATTTAAAGAAAGAGTGAACACTGTAGCTCATCCTACAATCAAAAGAGAAAACAAACTTTTCTTTCCATAATCTATGCATTCCACCACTCATCAAATCATTCATGAGATCGTAGTTTGTTGCCACGCTCGTGAAAACGTTACCAACCAGCCTACTTTTTTCCTCCTCCTTAACTTCCTTGTATCCTGGAAAGAACATCAACAATAGCAAACATTCAAAAATCAAGAGTTACTGAGTGGTTCCACATTCAATATGCACTTTGTTTCATTGCATAACACACATACATAAAGTCAGAAACCAAGTGCAACAGGGAAGACCTGGGCGGCCACCCTGTCAAGTAATTCTTTTTGAAATTTCATCTTATTTAACTTCATATCTCCCTCAATTTAGAACTTGACTTCTAGCCTCCCCTCGCCCTTCTGGGATAAATTTTCTGGTATGCCCATAAAATGCTGGATTACTAACTTTAAAACAAGCTGGATTAACCCATTAGCCATTTATTTCAAAAGGTTCAATGTGGAGACAATTATTTCGAGATAGCATATCTACAAGATTTTCGAGACGTCAACAACTGAATTTTCGAGATAAGCATATCTAGCTTAACGAGCCATCAGCAACCAAAATTCGAATTCTTGATAGTATATCTAGATCGCGATTTTCGAGATAGCATATCAATTCTTCTCAGCATCTATAAATAGCCCTCCAAGGCTTGAAGAATATCACACCAAAATTCGAGTTACACACTCTCTATGGTACTCCAAAATTTTTGAGCAAGAGGAAGGCTATTTCGAGCAAATGGCAGAACTCGAGAGACATTGCCCAAATTCAAGCAACAGTTCTCACGTCTTTCAAACACGTATCTATAAGTGGACTTTTCGTGTTAAAAGAATAAGTATGTTTTAAAGCAATCGAACAGGCTATGCTTCAATTGTTAACCAATCCTTTTGTTTCATTTCGTCTAGTTAAGTTTTGCTCAATTGTTTTAATTTAAGCCACTGTTGAGCACGTCTTACTTTTTTATTATGGCCTCGACCGGTTGATCATGCATGCCTTCAATTATGTTGAATACACCTTCATCCAATAATTGATTTTTATGAAAAGAAAATATGATTTTCAAGCGCTGTTATGATTCAACTTGAAATGAGAACGAAATTACAAAACATGATAAGATATGATATGACCTCACACTGTGAGATATAATAATCGTTATGTGGCCCTCACACGGTGGGATATAATATGGTCTCGTCCCTAAGAGGTTCAAGAGACTGCTTAGTATATAATGTTAAGATAAAATTTCAGTGCTATATGATAAATATTTTATCTTTATGATACGCTTTGATGTTTTGTTTCGAATTATGTTCATCCTATATCTTGACCTTTGTGGCCATATGCTATACGACATGACATTTTTGAAAACTTCATCTATACGTATTAAGTATTTGTCATGGTTGGTCAGCCCTCAGTTGCTAAATGTTTTCTCAAGCACTCACCCCTTGCATCGCTGCTGCCCAGATAAGAACAAAAGATCGGTTAGACGAGGAGGAAAGACTATGTTTTGGGGATGGCAAAGAGCCAAAGAAGATGATTTCAAACTCATTCATTTTAAGTTCTGCTGGATTTACCTTATTTCAGCCGTAGATGCTTCCACTATTTTGCTTTTGGATTTTTGCATCGTAAAGACAATAATTTTTATGAAATGAACTGGTTTTGGCTATTTTATCTACTACGAGACTTGTTGTTTTCGATGTTTAATTGTTAAACAAAACCTTAGCACGCGGGACATGACACATTTAACATAGGCGGCGAGCATAAAAACAAAAATACAGGCTTCCCAAACCAAAACACACGCAATCAATCACCCTTTCCCCCGGCCCATTGCATCAAGTCTTCCTTCGCAGATAGTATTTATCACAAATTTGGTAAAATTTGAAGAAAAAAAAAATCAGCCACGACCCACCAAAAGCAGCAGAAAAATACATTCCAGCACGCAAAGAAGATGGATCAGAGCTCACATAAGAATTTCCCCCATCACAAAACTCCATTCATTGTCAAAGTAAAACAGAAGAACGAGTCGTTGATCAGTAAACAAGCACGAACACATACACAAAGCTGAATTAATTAATCAATAGCTCGAGCAAAAAAGAGACTAACCAAAACTGGTCGAATGCGTGTGTAAGAAGGAGCAAGAATTATATAGCGGAACGAATGTATTCTTCCTCAAGCCGCGAGAAATCAATCTCAAGGCGGTCGCCATTGCCGGAACAGAGCAACTAAGTTCTTCTCCCCTCTTTTTCTTTCTTCTTGTTTAGTCAATTTATTTGGGCCCTTTGAAGTGATAATTTGAAGCTTTTAGCCCAAATGAAGGCCCATTTGTATTCTATATTCTTAGCATTCAATAAGTGGTCTCAAAAAATGGTGGTCCAATTTTTTATGCAATAATTATGAAAATTTAAATTAATTTATATTAATATTATTTTAATTGTTATTTTCTGATGTTTGAAATATTTTTATTCAACAAATTAAATATAAAATCAATAAATTAAACTATTCAAACATAAATATTTGGTGAGTGTTAGTATATTTTGCATGGTTTAATTTAATGAACACTCATCTTAATGTAGACAAAAAAAGCAGTATATCCGAATTGCAAGCACTTCCCTTTTTGAGGGACCAAATAATTAAAGCATTAAAAAAAGTTTATAACAGCGATTTCCATATAAAAGAAGTAGTCGTGGTAAAAAAAAAATCAAATGATCGGGAATAGCAAAAAGTATTTGAGATTATTTGACGTACTGAAATCATTCATGTGATCTTATAATATAAGCTGGTACCTTCTTGCTTTTTTATATAAAAATCGTATAAAAATTTACGTTATCAAATAAAATAAATCATATATTACATATATATATATATAATTTTTTATCTTACACATTAATTTGATGCGACATTCCATCAGATGTTCGCCCAAATATCTCAATAAATTTTTTTAAAAAAAACAGATATTCACATGTACATCTTAAAAAAAACTTTTTTTAAAAAAAACATATATGCACATGAATGTCTCTGAAAAAATTTAATAATAATAATAATAATAAATTGAATGATGTTCATATTTACCCAAACCATATCCAAAGATAACACATACAGAATTCAACGTAAATAAATAAAACTTAATGGTTAGCCCTACATTTGAGATGTTTTCTCAGTAGGGAGCTCGTGGACTCCCCAATCTTATAGTACGGGCCCTACCTTTTATCTCATGGGCCTCACTTTTACTGCACATATAGATTTACTCTTAATTCGATCCAAAAATATTAATCACCGTATGAAAATATTATAATAATAATATTATTATATAATATTTAAAAAAAATTTGAAGAGTATAATATTTAAATTTGAGTTGCATTGTCATTGAAACGACTCAGGAATCAACATCGCATATTTTGATTATCAAAGAGTTACAAACATAACTGCGACATCAATTATAAATAAAAAATTTACTTAAGTGTCATAATTTAAAAAATTAATTAAGTAAGAAAGCTACACACACTTGACTGGAACTTGACCATTGTTGGACACTTGAGTCTAAACACTCTTAATCACCAATTAAAACCTATACTTATCCATCACTAGCCGTAGACTTTTCGTAGGCCACAATGATGGGGGCCCTGATTTGGTACATAATCATTTTCGAATTAAATATATATCTTAAATTTATAATATTTTTCATTTTCAAATTAAAAAAAAAAAATCATCCCAATTTCAAAATATTACAAATTTACCAATTATTAAGAGTTAAGGCTCGGTAATTTATCAAATCAAAACATCGAAAATGTTCAAACGAAATTCTTGAATGTTTATATGATTTTAAGAAAATATATTATACTTAATTAAAAGATGTGATAATTAGTTAATTCAACAAAAAAATCAAATCATTAAGTTATATCTATTTAGTTACTGAGATAAATAAAATTAAATATTAACACCGATGTACATTCTTGATATGACCTTGATCATAATTGTTTACCTTATAATTAATTATATTATGTATCAATAAATCGAAATGGCCCTATCCGCTTTGGGAGTTGGGAAGCCATAATTATTGCACTTCCGTCAATTATTAACCATAATTATTAAGTTTAATATTGTTTATGATGATCACGTTTATTTTATTCATCCACTGCTGTAAAATCATGTCATTAAAAAAGCAAGCACTTGGATTAGTGCTATTACTGTGGATGGCTCAGGAATTTGGAAATATTTATTTAATCATTTAAATAACTAATGTATTTGGAATCGCGAAACTTCGGTTGTAATAAATACATTTTTTGGACAAAATTCAATATAAATTTCTGCTATTTTATTAAATAAATCAGTGAAAGGGACGGCAGATATTTACCCTTTTCAAATTATTTGATACCAATATTTCTTAAATAATAATAATAATAATAATAATAATAATATACTTTGTTATTCACTATTGAAGCCACAATTATTAGTGTGGTACTTATCCATTGATGCCAACTGTTGCAAATTTATTTTAAAAAGTGATACCAATTGTTATTGAACACACATTTTTATAAATAGTGATGTGTGAAAATGACTTCATGATCGAAGGGGTTATTAGGGCCAACTTAGCGCCATTTAAACTATTTATTATAACTTAAATCACACGACGTAAAATATATTTCACACGAATTATTAAAATTTTGAAAATATGGATCTGGAATAAATATGCATATATATATATATATATATATATTTTCTTTCAAGTGCCCACCTACCATGCCCACCAATGATGTGGCACTATTCTATTGGACCTACAATTTATCACATCTTTATCACATCCAATAGAATAGTGTCACATCATTGATGGACATGGTGGTGGACATGATAGATGGGCACTTGAAAGAAACTATATATATATATATATATAGAGTTTCTTTCAAGTGCCCACCTACCATGCCCACCAATGATGTGGCACTATTCTATTGGACCTATAATTTATCACATCTTTATCATATCCAATAGAATAGTGTCACATCATTGATTGACATGGTAGTGGGCATGATAGGTGGGCACTTGAAAAAAACTATATATATATATATATATATATATATATATATATATAATGGGATAGTGTGTAACATGATATATAAATATTATATATGATATGAACGTAATTTCTTTACATTTTAAAATTATTTTCATATAAATAATATTTAACATTAAAGAATAAAAATCCAAAACATTATATTTATGTAAAACTCTGATATCAAAATAAAAATGTTAAAAATAAATTTTTGTAATATTTTTATGGTATATAGGATAAACCATTTAAAAATTCAAAAGTGTAAATAAAGATGAAAGAATATTTTGTAAGATGGGGATAGATATGATAATTATAGATAAATAAATAAAAATTGACCAGAATAGGTTTTTATGAAATTTTTTTATTAAATTAAGATGAAGTGTTTTGTCATTTTATAAGGTATTGTTGGTTTATCAAAAATTATACCATGACATCAAATTAATTATTTTAGGCTCCTCCTGTATTATATTAAATAATATAGATTTTATAACTAAATGGTAAGAGCAATCATTTTATCAAAAGTTTAGTTGATAGTAACGATACAACTCCAATATTTTTTCATGTATTGTAGCTCAAACATCATTTGTTAACTTTATCTCAATAGAGTCAATTTTTGAGGTGCAATAATTGTTCTTGCCGAGTAAATGAAACGTGACGCTTGAGCACAATTAATTATCATCAGCTATAACTTTTGATAAAACGACAAATGTTCAATCTTAAACCCAAATATAAATAAAAATGATTGATTAGATTCGGCATAAAATTTGACGGTGTTGCCTAACAATATTGGTTGTTGAGGAGTAGTGATCTTCAATTATATGACAGCAATGCTGTGCCCGCCAAATTTAAACCTTAAACAGAGGCGGCTGATTTAATAACACGGTGCTTAATTAGTGATAATTAATTTGTATACAAAAGTTAGTAAATCATGCGCCTAATTAATATCTACCCTCTTCAATATACATATCAATTCAAGAAATAAATCTCTTAACGATATTATTAATACTAAGAATTAATATTACAATGCAATTAATATATAGTCCTAATCGTGGTTATACGACCACAAAATTAAATTAAAGTTATTGGGTGATTAAAATTGTCGGATTATGCACGACACATATATGTGATATGTATATGCATTAAATCATCTAACAATGCATGTTATATGGAGTACTTGAATAGATATGAAAATACATGCATGGAATCGCCAGTTGTTTATGGCCCCAACTGGATCCAGCAATTAAGTTTGTAATTAGATCACAATGTTGAGACAATTAATTCAAATTAAGTCTAATGTCGTATTTGATCCAAAAGTTGATTAAATTTATATCATCACTTTCATTTAGCCGCGTAAGTAAAATCAAAATAGATAATTTTGGAAGAGAGCAAGTTATTTGCCTACCTCAAGCCTAATTAATTAGCTAAGCTCTGATTATTTGAAAAGCTCGTGATCCGGCTCATGTGTAGTTCGTGAATGTTTTTAAGACACCTTCTGTAGAATAATCATAATCATATTATTCAGATATTACAAACTGTGTCGCAATACGTGAAAAATATTTCAACCAAAGTTATGTCCTGTATAATATAATAACAATAAAAGAAATTGTTGAAATCTTCCTAAAAACTGTGATATAGTCTCATGTATAAAACTCGTGAATCTATTGATAAATCAGAACTCGTGAATCAAAATCATGGCTCGGAGTTTGGAAGCATACATATGAAGCGAAACTTATGCGTATTAATTCGAGCTCACTCGAAGCTCGATTTTTATAATGATCGTGTTTGAGCACAAATTCGATGTCAACCCGACTCATTCACAACCCTATATATCAAGGTATTCTATTTATATTATAACTTTCACCTTATGAAATTTATGGAGATTCATTAAATAATTTAACTCCCAATTGCATGCATGACGTTAGTATTTGGATATATTCTTGAAGCAACGAGTCCGTATTGAAAATTATGAGTTTTAAATCTAGAGTGACGAATGATGCTATCAGTCCATCTGTTACCTCAAAACAAACTCATCTCTCTAGCTGTGTTTGGTTCCCACAAAAATAATGCATCTGATCACATATAAATGTACCTGAAATTATTATTGGAAAAATACAAATAACCATTATATTTATTTTCCAATAGTGCCCTTGGTGGGTGTGGGAAATGAATTATTGTATTGTAAACGTTTTGGGGAATTTGCAATTTTGGCTCGATATATTTGTTTTTTTTGATTTGGGTAGTTTGTGTAATCAAATTCTAATTTTAGATTGTTATCGTTATGTTTTTCATTTTTTTGACGTAACGTAAATATGAAGTTAACGTCGATATACCGATTATATATCTAGTAGCATATAAATACTTTTGATAAAAGAAACTAAAATTACTACAAATCAAAAGATTTAGGACTGTAAGTCTCGATTTTGATGATACTGAGAACCGATATTGCATATATAAGTAAATACCTAAAAAAGTTATATACTAATAAAGAAATAACAAAAGAAAAAAAATTGATGGTTTGAATTTTTTTTTTACGGATGACACTAGACAAGTAAATCATATCGGACAAATCATGTGCGATAAACTCGTTTGAGAAGGTGTTAATAGAGAATATCGACTCCCGACTCTTTATCAAAAGTTTATCTACTTCATTAATTCAGACACTTATTTGGGGCGATTGTTTGAATTTTATTGGCATAAAAGTAGTTTGGTTAAATGTTTACAATAAAAAAATAATAATAAACCTTTGTTTTTCAAATGAGATGTTAAAAAAAAATTCGGTTTTTTTATGATCTCTTTTATCTCCTACTGTAGCCCATTAACTTATCTCCATTACATTTTATATTTTTTTAGGGATGAGATACCTAAAAAATATATCGGTTATCGTATGTAGGCTGTAGCAATACATTTTCTTTTGTTAGCCCTAATTATATTTAGGGATGAGATACCTAACACTAATTATGCAACTTGCATGTACTAAATCTTCAATAAAGTTTACATGATAATATCTATAGCTAAAAAATTAATCTTATCTTGAAAACATTTTTAGTTATATATTCAGAGAGTAGGTACCAATAATTTTTTAAAAAAAAGAAAATAAAAAGGAAAATCCAGTAGTAATGCAACTTGTTGCAAGGCAATTGAATAGCGAGGCCTAAAAATCAAATCAACCAATTAACAAACAGTATGGTTACATCCAGCCAGCTGTGTCACCAAAGGATGGGTGTCACCCATTTATTCTTCATTTATTTCAATAATATTAAATTATTTCTATAATTTCAATTCCAAAAATAAAAATAGAAATTATATAAATTAAATTATTGAGATATGTTATGTAGCATGCATGTATGTAGTAAATATTATTGATAACTCTCACGTCATTGCATAATTTGCATTAGCTGTCTCGTGGTCCCTCTTCTTAACAAAATCCAAGTCAACATTAACATCCCCTATCAATAGCTACACATGTTTCTTTTTTTCATTATTTCTAAGTTAATTGTGTTATGGGAAATTAAATTATATTAAAAATTAACCCAGATTAATTTCTAAATCACCCCTTAATGTCATGAAATTAATATCTAAATAACACAATTTTAAAAATTATGATTTAATCATGCTAATAAAATAATGTACTAGTTTCAACTTTGAAGCATATCCACCCAAGCTCAAACCCCACCAGGCTCTTGCCAATTTGACACATTATATAAACCGACACATTTTTCATGCACAACACAAAAACTTCAAGACACCTTTCCTAGTCAAGTAAAGAACAAACTCTTTACATGCACCACATAATGAAGATGCTTGCGATTTTTTTGGCGTTGTTTTCCTTCGTCTCGGCTGCTTTTGCCGGGAATTTCTACCAAGATTTCGGGGTAGCGTGGGGCGGGGGACGGGCCAGATCCTTCGACAACGGCAACTCGCTCACACTGACTTTGGACAGGGAATCTGGCTCCGGATTCAGGTCCAAGAAACAGTACCTGTTTGGGAAAATCGACATGAAGATCAAGCTTGTGCCCGGAAATTCTGCTGGCACAGTTACCACATACTATGTAAGTCTATATCCATGCATATATATGATCCAAATTAACATCCTTAAGAAACAGTGGATATTGATGCATCAGTTCTTATACTAACCGTTTTCGTTATGTGTGTTTTTACTTTTTAGCTATCATCACTTGGACAATTCCACGATGAAATCGACTTCGAATTTCTTGGTAATGTTACGGGGCAACCTTATGTTATGCATACAAATGTATATGCACAAGGCAAAGGCAGCAAAGAGCAACAATTTTATCTCTGGTTTGATCCCACCAAGGACTTTCACACTTACTCCATCCAATGGAATCCTCAAAGCATCATGTAAGACTAATATATAATAACATCCACACGCACACGCACATGCACGCGCATGTATTCGAAAGCAGGGGCAGATCACGTGGCCGAAGAACTGGAAGTTCTTATCCCCGCCCTCGTATAAAACTTGATCATGAATCTTTTGTCTAATTAGGATGTTCCATGAATTTGAACAGATTTTCGGTGGACGGGACTCCGGTGAGGCAATTCAAGAATCTTGAATCCCGAGGGATACCGTTCCCGAAAAGCCAACCGATGTGGATATACGCGAGCCTGTGGAATGCAGATGACTGGGCGACAAGAGGGGGACTAGTGAAAACGGATTGGTCCAAGGCTCCTTTCTATGCCACTTTCACTGGATTCAATGCCCTCTCTTGCCCCAGCTATGCTTCATGTTCAGCAAACTCTTGGTTCTCACAGTCACTGGATTACGCTGCGATCGCAAAAATGAAGTGGATACAGAGGACTTATATGGTTTACAATTATTGCACTGACTACAGGAGGTTTCCTCAAGGGTTCCCCCCAGAATGCTCCATTGCATGATGTAATAGATTTTAATCAAGTGTAAGATCTTTAAATTTTCTTCTTTTTTTTTTTCATGTTGTTTATGTTTTATGATTTTCTTTTCCCTTTTTGTGGTTTTGGGTTTTGGCTATAGGGGGTGTTCTGTTCCTTTTTATGTTGTTAATCCTTCTACCAACCCCTACGTATGTGTCTCATCCATATATAGGTGTGTAAAAAGTTTGTATATTTTATTCTTTGGAAGTGTTTAAATAATAATAAAGAAGAATGGTGTGCTGAGAAATGTTTAAATAAATTTTTTTGACTTGGGCTGTTCAAACTTCAAATAAAGAAATTTATCCATTTACATATGTTTTTTTATGGACTTTATCCACTTATTTTACATGCACGTACACAATCACTCTTGGAACCAAATCTTTGAGGTCCAAATAGTGAAAGAGCACCGACAATGGGAAATAAACAGTGAACACTCACCTTTCACTTCTGTCAGACAAATTAAAGCAAAATTGGCCAATGTATCCACAAGATATTCTTCCATCCCATTTGCTGTCAAATCCAAGATTTGCTGTAACTTCCTAATTTCAAGCCTCTCAATGAGTCGGTCAATAACTTTAGTGCAGGCCAAGTTTAAGTTTAACAACCACTGATTCAAATCACTTTAAGGTGATACGTTGACCAACTTTATCTTCTTTCATTAAAAAAATAGTTCAAGTATCACGTTTCGATCAATGCACTATACGGGTGAACATGCAGAAAGGTGGGGAGCAATCGTCGATCCCTAACACATCCTCTTTCAACCATTCCATAATCCAAGATTTGCCACTACATGTCTGGGGTTGTTAGATGTCATGTTTTGGACACTTAGGGTGGAGTAGTACACCTAAACGGATTGGAGTGTGTATCTAATGAAGCCAGCAGGGCGAAAATTTAAGTGAACCAGTGACCATAAAACCACTCTTTCTGTGACATAGAAGAATCGAAATGAAACGAGAACATAAGCGGATTCCTACTACAAACTGAGTTCATGTATAAAACAATTATGTAACCAGGAAGAAAAGCAATGTCGTCTCTTGTAAACTGAAGTAATACATTGTTAGCCTTTCTTAGTATATTTTAGAGGCACTAGTCTCTAATGAAACAAACTCCAGTTTACTACCTTGAATTTTTCCCACAGATCAAGTCCAACTTAGAAAAGAACAGAGAAACTTTCTCGGTGACACCAATAATCAGCGTTTACAGTTAAAAATTTAAGGCCTGTTGTTTGATTTAAAATAAAACAACTTAAAGAAAGGTAGTAAAATATTTTAAAGCCACCTCTTGTAAATTCCATTATATTGAATCTGATCCCAGTAGTTGGTGTTTAATACATGCTTAGCCTTCCGTGGTATTTTTTTTTTTTAGAGAATTAGAGGCACTGGTACTCTATAATTTAAACATACTCCAGTGTTCGACCTTGAATTTTCCCACAGACGAAGTTCAACTTAGAAAGAACAGCGAAACTCTCAGTCGCGCCAATCGGTGTTTATATCTAAGATTTAATTGTTTAATTTAATATAAAACAACTCAAAGATAGTAATATAGCTAGTTTAGTGAATCAAAGCAGTCTTATTGAAATATCAGATCAGTATAATTAACCAAAAACGAAGTGAAGAAAAGTTTGATCAAGAATCCCAGTAAAGAGTTAGACAACTAACATGAAAATGACTGAGATTGAGGATCATACCCTATAAGAAGCCTCTCGAAACTCAAACCCCAGAAACTGGTGCAGCTTTTTCTCTCTTCGGTCCGTCAGACGTGGAAGCACTAGGCAAGTATAGTATATGTTTTTCTTTCGGCAATATTTACCTCAACAATGGGAAACTAAAAATGTCATCACATTAACATGTCTGAAGCAATAAACTCCACCACATATTGATATAATTATATTGTTAGATCTACATGTTCCTTATCAGCAATTAAGGGGAATCTTGCAGCCAACTCAATATCTCAAACATAAATAACAAGATTATTAACTCAAGATTGCCCGGGCATGTGAGGTGAAAACCACAGGCATCACCAATAAATAAGCTTTGCTAGCTACATATATGGAGGTGAGGAATTACATCATTTGTGTCAATTACGGGCATGCTGAGGGCGTTCATATGCAAATAATGTCTGAACTTGTAAAAAGTTGTCGGACAAAATTGCACTCACAGATTAAAAAGCAAGACAAACTACTTATATATCAACATATAGATAACACGAACCCCCACAAGGCAGAAAGTCATATTAGTGACTGCGAACTATGTGAAAAGAGAGGAAAAATAATTTACTTCAGCCAGAAGGAGAAGCTCATTTGCATGTGGCCGCCATAAGAGTCTAAGACATAAGTAAAATGCAATGTGAATTGAAAAAACGTATTAGAAATTCCACCAAATTAATTTCCATTTAAAATGTTTTCAAGATCATGTCACACCTAGATATCACAATACAAGCAAAACATCGATTTTATCTGCAGACCACAAGACATTGTCTAAGGAAAGCTACTGAAAAAAGCGCTTGAAAACTAGCACATTCTCTGGTTGACGTAGTGAAATTTTTTAGACAATTTCCTTCACAAAACCTCAAAAAGAAACCAGACAATACAATAGAAAACAATAAAATGGTGAGAGTCATAGGCAATACATGAAATTTAAAGAAACTGACAC
Organism: Henckelia pumila; assembly: GCF_033568475.1. Lineage (NCBI taxonomy): Eukaryota > Viridiplantae > Streptophyta > Magnoliopsida > Lamiales > Gesneriaceae > Henckelia > Henckelia pumila. Next base: position 142,078,183 of record NC_133122.1, read on the forward strand.
CACATGACAAATCTATCTGGCTCCCTATGAAGAGAAACTCTTAGCATAACGACAAAGCCATGTCCACTCCCCTGCAATCAGATTTTGAAGTGCTTTCGTATATGTCGTGGCAATCAAGATAGACCCGCTTAGCATCCGTCATAATTTCCCAATTATGATAATCCAATGGGACACTGGATTTGAGAAAGTCTTTGCTGAACCTTTTCATGATAATTCAACATTTTCTCATTCTTTAAATACTTCATCACCCAAGTATCTATTGTTAGTAGGGGCATGCCACATTGTCCACCGAACACAATTGCCCTCCCAATTCCACCAGCGACCAAGCACCCTGAGGGTCGAAAACGATCGTCATGCAGAGACAGAGACATAATAGGTAAATTTTCATTCTCAAGAATAAAGGAAAGATAAGCCAAGCCCCCTCTCCTAACTGATTTTACGCATCCCGATTCATCAAATATACACATTTTGAATTAACATTCTCCCATCAGCTATACCATAAGCCCAAAGCAGGGTCCAAAATAAAAACACTGGTATACTAAGTGAGAGTGAATCTCAAACTTCTTAATGAGTCCCCAATTACATGCAAAACCAACGTAGAATTGTAACATCGCCTTCCTCTTAAGATGACGATGCCCAGGACGGCTAACTCTAGAGGCTTTTAAGTTTCACCCACCTACAGATATGCAGTATAAATGCCTCAACCAAGCTTATAACATAAACATGGGCCATATCATCGACACTAACCCGACCGAGCCCTTTCCCTTGCCGGTTACTCTAAAGGGCTTTCATTCAACTGTCAATTAGGTGCATACATATTAATCAAGCTCATTACATAACATGTGCCACATTGTGGACAGTAACCTGATTATAGTTCTTTTTTCCAAATCCAATGCATCTTTGGACGGAATTTACTCACTTATCAATATTCAGTCCACACCGATTGGTGATGACCATTTCCAATTTCGCCCCTTCCACTGGTAAGATCCTCAGTGATAAAGCATCTTTGGTATGCCATAAGTCCAATAAGGGAGCTCAACACACGAACTGGCTAGAAGCGATCAGCCACAAGACCCATACGGCTTCGTAACACCACTTTCGAACAAAAAACCAAACAATTTGCCTCCGGCTCCTTCCACTCGCTAATTGCATTCATCCCACCATCACGCAATCTCAGAAGCTCCCACCGTAATCCACGTGCATTTTCCATTTTGCAAGCTCCTATCGGAAAAAAGCAGCAAAACGTCCTCACCTCACAAACCCGTTCCCTGCATTAACCTCTCCGGAAGTACTAAGATTGCAAGCATACAACCACCCTAAACCACAAAAATAACATCCCATTTGGAAAGGTAGCAACGCAATGTTCTTTTCATCGTTCTTTACAAAATTCGAACTTCCCACAAGACGACTGAAATTCAACGAACAGACATCGATCATTCCTAGCACATTTCCTACATGGGTTTATCGTAAAAGACAAACCTTTTTTACCAACACGATGTTTGGCTTCCTCAAGTGCGTAAAAATGGACGACAAAACGTGGTCAAGTGAAGCCATTGCCATTGCCATTGCCGTGACACGAATTTGAATTTTCCCGGAGTGCGACTCAAAAGAGGAGCACGCTTAATTACTCTCAATTCCTTCCACCACCACCATTTTACTTTTTCCAATAGACTTTGAAAAATGATTTGACCAAATTTTTTTATTTATGACTTTTAAAAACGATTTGTAAAATAACTTTTAAATACAAAAAAATGCAAAAATAAGAAAAAAAAATGAGAATGTTATATTTTCAAATCATGGTGGAAGTTATTTAGTTAAATAAATCCTTAAAAAATAATAATAATGATTGCACCAGCACCACCATTATCTTAGATCAGTGTTACACAATTATAATTTTTGTTTGTTCACTCTTTTAGTTTTTATTAATTATTAATAATAGTAATAATAATTTGTGAATACAAACTGATGCGATTATCATAAAATGGTTCTCTGGATGGTGGGTATAAGACCTGGATAAAATAACAGCAAGCTTTCTCGTTTCTCAGAAGACGAAGTCTACGCACCAAGAAACAAGAAAACTCGTCACTGGGGGCGCCGGAGGGGTTCTCCGGCGTCGCCACTCTGATGCTTAAGTTAGATTAAGATGTATGGAGTGAGCTTATGAGATTTAGACAAATTGAGTGTGAATGTGAAGATGTAGATGAACGTAAGAGAACATGAAAAACATACCATGACCAGGACATGGAGTTTGGTATTTATAGGAGTTCTGGAGAGATCCCAATAATTGTACGTTATGGATTTCTGACATCTATTAAATGTGATTAGATGTTTTCCGTGATTTCTGGACAATGCTCATGCTTACTCATTATTATTCTTTGTCACTTCTACATGGTGCCCATGCTGTGGGACCCGTGTTATGATTTGGCCTGGCCGCCTGGGAAGGGTCCTCTAGCCTGGATGATGGGATGCTCAAGGCCAGGGTGCTGGGAGCTAGGGTGCTGGATGCCAGGGGTGCTCCAGGTGGCCAGGGTGCTGGACGTCAGGGTTCTCTGGCAGGAAAGGGAAGACTCCTCCTGGCAAGGCAAGAAACCTCTTGGCAAGGCAAGGCAAGACTCCTCTTGGCAAGGCAAGGGAAGACACCTCTTGTCAAGGGAAATGACTTCTTGGCAAGGGAAGGGAGGACACCTCCTGTCAAGGGAAGGGACCTCTTCCATACTTCGTTTGGGCTCTACTTCCTCCCTGTCTCTCTTCTATCCACCAATCTAGAAACCACTCCGCATCCGGGCTCTTGACAACTACTCGAGTTTGGTGATAACCCGGGAAATTTCACCGGATATCACAAGCTAATTTATATTTAGCAAGTGTTTAACTTCTCTAAATACAAATGATTATGTTTTTATATATATATATACAAATTTGTTTTAAAAAATTTATAATCACTACTTGTTTTTAGAGATTGCAAACTCTACGTTAATTTTGAATGAGGAAAAAAGTAAATGGTTGCGACGAAGAGTAGCGGGAGCAATAGTTCAGCAAAATCGAATCAAGTGACTGAAAATAACTAATTCGAGAATTCAAATTTATTTTTCTAGAAAATCGATTAGGTTTCGGTTTTTGTTAAGAAAAATAAAATAAAAAAAAGAAAATTGTTAAACGATTTTTAGAATAATATTATTTTTTATATAGATTTAATATTGTTTAATAATATAATTTTCAATTGATATTTTTATAAGTTTTTCTCTAATTTTTAAAACTAGTAAAAACTCGATTTTGAAATGTTAGTTTAATTCGCATAATTTTTTTCTTGCTTTGTAATATCAGTAAAGCAGCGGTGACCACTGGTTTTCTGTCACCATTTTTGTATAATAGACGAGCTCGAGTAGCTCACGGGGATCATGTAGTCCAATTCCTAGACGGTATCCACGTATGTCTCTTTTGATCATATTTCCAAAATCTAGTATCACCCATATATTGTAGCCATGGGAAATGGGGGTATTGAGAATCTCTTGTGTTATATATATATGAGATAGGCAAATATTCCAAATAAGTAGCTCACATCGTTGATGGTTAGTGATCAAATAAAGAGCTTACTTGCGCACCCTCTGGAAGCTGAACACTTTGGTGGCTAACGGAAATGTCGACGCCAAGGTGGCTTCGACTTTTCCGTGGCTAACATGGGATTGCAAATTGGGTATCCATTTGTCCTTGAAATATCCGATGTTTGACCATCTTCAATCCTTCAATACAAACCGATACCTAGGTGTTCCTTCTTCCATTTTCATTACCTCACCAATTTGCACACTTCCTCTCAATGAAATCATCACATGTTGCTTTCGAAATGCCGCATGAAGTATAGATTTAATAAGAACCTCTACACCTAATCCCCAACCATTGATCTTTCGTGACACTTTCTTTTCGAGATAACCAAACATGACTCTTTTGCTACGAACAGAGTCAACCCAAGGGTTTAGTACATGCCGCCCGCAGGACAGTGCCTTGCGGGTGATGTATAACTACATGATTGGTCAAAATTAGTGGGTAACACACGGGGCCCACTGATTTTAACCAATCATGCGCTGCCACATCACCCGCAGGGCACTACCCTGCGGATAGCATCTAGTAAACCCAAACCAAGATACAAGTAACTCTTTCAATGAATTAAAATAATATATTTGTTTGTAGAACCTTTTTTTTCCAATGATATCCTTAATATGTGCAAAGTAAACCAATAAATTTCTATATTTGAGACAAAAAGAGTATTATAACACATTAGATATTGTATTATAATAAATATTATTTTAATAGTGGACCAGATTCCGAAAATTCAAAAGAGTCGGGCGTGAGATCTGCGAAAGAGGTAAACAAAATATCGGTTTGACCAAAATAATCGACCTAACTGGATGAATTTAAAAAATTAAATCAGTTCATTCAGAAGTTCGGCGTTAATTTTTTAAAATATCGGTGAGCTCAATTCGGTTTCGGTTTTTGGTATAAAAGTTCAGTTTAAAAATTAATATTATTAAATTTTATAATAAAGTTTGTTAAGACATAAATATTACAAATCTATAATAAAATTTTATTGGATAATTAGAATTAGACATAAAAACAAATTTTGAAATAAATAAATATTAAATTTATTTAATTCAATTTCATAATACATTTTTTTAATTGAAATTTGAATTTGAAAAATAAATCTAAAAGTTCATTTAGGGAGTGTTTGCAAAAGATTATGTTTTTGTAGAAGTGATTAAATTTATAGATTATAAAAAAGTTACAAAAAATCAAAAGTTGCTAGTGTTTAAAAAGAAATGTGAAAATCTAAAAATCAAAGTTGGGTGGTGTTTGATAAATAAGTTATTAGAATGATTTTGACCTTGACATTTTTATTAAAATCACTTTTGGAGAATCATCATTACCATATGACTAGTTTTTGAATTTCAATGAAGTTAAACACAAGCTAACACATAATTTGGGTTTAAAAAAACACACAAAAGTGATTTTTTTATGTCAAAATCTAATAATCGATTTTTTTAGTAATTGTAAACACTCTCTTAATCCGATTACCAACCGAAATAATTGTTTCTTTCGGTTCGATTTATTAAATTCTAATAATAAAATTTGGTCGTTTCGTTCTAACCGAATAGTCACCTCTACCGATCTACGATAAATATGTGGTGCGAGAATTTAACGAAGTTTGACAGCTTTGAATTCAAATATTTTTTTCAAATAGAAAATTTCAATAAATTTCCATCTGTTTGTTCTCACACCGTCACACGCTACACTAGCACTTGAGTCCCGATTGACAATCTCTTCATGTTTACCTACATGTTAAATTTGGACCATTCAAATAATTTTTTTATTTGAGATAAGCAAATTTCGAATTCACATTCAAATCTTATCTATAGTACAAACAATTACTTTGTATTTGTATAATTTACATATCAATATTATACTTGTACTTTCTAAGAAAAAAAAAGTTTGGACCTTATTCACTATTAATAAAAAAATATTATTTTTTTTATTTTTAAAGATATAAAGAAACTTTATTTATAAAGTTGAGAGTTCACATGTAAGATTCCAAGTCAAGTAATACGTAGGAATATCAAAGTCACGTGTCTTTATCAACTTGATCACATCTTACCGACTTAATAAATATCACTAAAGTAACAACCTAATTTGTAAGTTACTCACGTATTACGTACGTAAAATAATACGCGAATATTATGAATGGTATGAAAGTGATATAATTATATTTTTGAAGTATTTTGATATAAATAGCTTCAAAAAAAGAAAGTATTTTTATAAATTTAATGTGTATTTGGGAGATTGGACTCGTTTTCAGCTGCCCATAAAGAGAAGAACAATCTCAAGAACACAATCTTGATTAAAGATCGACCGATTTTAGTCGAATACAAATATTTCTTCACCTTTGCTTAATTATTCAATTAGCAAATAAGTTTTTTAAAATAGTATTTCTGTTTCTGGTGCCATTAAAATTTATAGTCGGTTTTGGCTTAATGGGCCAGATTGGATTTGACTAATGACTATGAATTGGTCGACAGATATTATAAACTTTTTCTTTCTTTATTCTGTTTTTGGAATATATATATATATATTGATTGTCTTTCTTCAATCTGAATTAATTAAACAAATGGTAGGTTTTGTGAGAAACACGTCGGTAGTGTAAAAATTAATATTTTTGTTATTAACGAAAGATTATTGTTTTTTGTTTTCTTTTTTTCGTTGCAGAAAATTAAGGCAGATATTTAGATGATAATCATCATACCAAGAATAGTGGAGACGCAAGCACCAATTACCAAAGAAAAAGGTGAAAAGATTCTTATTGCACAAGGCACCCAATTCGTGAAGAACTTTCATTTCTGGCCCAGCCGTTGGTTTTTATGTTATTTGCAAAATGATGTTCACATAATCACATTCTACGACACAAAATCGAAATATCCGATCCGAGTAAATCGCTAGGAGGAAGACCAAGAAGGGTCCTTTCCTGTCTCCCATTTTCTTGATTTTTTTGCAACAGCCCATCTGCACATTCTCTCAGGTCCACCAGATTACACAAAGATTTTGCAAATTTTTTTATGTCACATTTCTTGAATTCTTGGATCAGGATTTCGGCTGGTTTATATTGAGTGGATACATTCGAGATTAGATTTTTGTCTGAAACTGACCCTGTTGATTTTCTTGCTTTGTGCTGATTAAACTCATGGTTTCATCTTATGTAATCTATTATTGAATTACTTGTCTGTTTTTGAGTTGTTCTGATGCGATTCAAGGATAAATATAGGAAAATTCAATTTTTGATTTTCTTGCCCAGTTTATTTCTGTGAGCCCCATATTTATTTTCCATGATTCTCGTATTTGATCTACAAAAAAATTCTTCATCCCAATAAATTTGCTGGATTTCTGACCTAAAACTCATTTTTTATGATAAAAAGATTCGTTTTTCTGGTTTGTTGCATTGTCTGGCATTAATATCTTCTTAATTGTCAATTTCGTTGCGGTGTATCTTCAGGGTTCGTGTCTCCCTTCACATTGATTAAACAAGGCCTATAAAGGGCCTTGAAGATCAAAGAACGAAGAGGAGCCAGATGGAGCTTGTGAGCAGTAATTGGATGAGAGATGGGGTGAATTACTACCCACATCTATTTGGTGGTATTATGCTTACTTGTGCATTGCTGAGTTTCTCGACAAGCTACTTCGGTGCGATCAGTGTTCCGACTGTGCCTTTCTTTATTCCTCAATTGAGGTTTTTTCATAAGAAAAAGATCGCTAAGAAACATGTTCGCGTCTATATGGATGGATGCTTTGATCTGATGCACTATGGCCATGCAAATGCTTTGAGACAAGCAAAGGAATTGGGGGATGAATTGGTTGTGGGAGTTGTGAGTGATGAAGAGATCATTGCAAATAAAGGGCCTCCTGTTTTATCCATGCAAGAAAGGTATTAATGTGGTGTAAGCGTACTGTGTATGTTTTGAAATGTCTATTTTATTTCTGAACCGCAATGAGTGTTTCATAGATTTTATGTGTTTTGGCTCGGTGAAATTAGAAAAATGAGTGCTCGCGATTCAAGAGCATGATAAGCTTCATTAGTTGGAACAATTGTATCATAGATTTTATGTGATCTTGGTGAATTGAATTTCATCATTCTGTTCAATTATGCTTAGTTCAAGAGCCTCGGTCAGGATTCATTCAGCCTTATCTAGGATTTTGTCTTTCATCTCTCTCTTCTTATCTTGAGTTATTTTCCTTCATTGGAATGAACAACGAACTGGCGACTTAAGTGAAAAAAGATGCTGGTGCATCAGCTATTGTGGGTAGTAAAGTGTATCTCTCGTGCTTCTAATTTTCGCAACGCAGCATTGAAGATTATGAAGACTTTGTGTTTTCCGGGTTTTGTCATCCATATTTTGATAACATTTTATGCAATGATAAATATTTGAAAATCTTTCATCCTGAAAGGCTGGCCAACATTGGAATTCTTTTTCCCTGTTTGAAAACTTGAAAAATTTTGGGTTATTTACCACTCCTTTGCTTTATATTTGTATTTGTACTTTTTCGATTTTAGCATGCACATTCAATGCTATAATGAGACAAGTTTTTGGCTGCTACCTTTTTCATTTCTATAAACAGATCAATTTTACCCCAAGTCAGATTATTTTGTACTCGATCTGATTTTCAGTTTTTTTTCAGGCTTGCCCTTGTTAGTGGGTTGAAGTGGGTGGATGAAGTAATTGCTGATGCCCCATATGCAATTACTGAAGAGTTTATGAACCGCCTTTTTAATGAGCATAAGATTGACTACATTATACATGGTGATGATCCCTGCACTCTACCAGACGGAACTGACGCATATGCTCTGGCAAAGAAAGCTGGCCGGTACAAGCAAATTAAGCGCACTGAAGGCGTCTCAAGCACTGATATAGTTGGTACTACGATCACATTGTTTTTTTTCATTGAAATTCGCTTTGAAAGATTTTAACTTGTAGTAGTAGTTTCTCGTTGCATAAACTCCAGCAGTCTCTCCAACGAGGGCTCGCTCTGACCTAAAAAATATCTCAAAATGAAGATTCTGGTTATCACTTAAGCATCTCCGTGGAATTGTTTATGATCTCATTGTTTTAATTGTCACATCATTATTTGTGCAGGAAGAATACTTTCTTACATGAAAGATGTTGAGGCCAAAAAAGCACACTCAGAATCAGGTGAATTCGAAAATTTAACTAGCCCGGGAGGTGAAGAGCCTCGGGTAAACGGAGGACACACCTCTCATTTCCTACCAACGTCAAGACGAATAGTGCAATTTTCAAACGGCACGGTATATTATAATTCTTTATGCAATTTCATTGACTCATCATACCGCAAACTGGGAAATTCCTTCAGATGAACCAGTCTTCTGCCCCAAAAAGTGTAGATAGGTTTTCATTTCTTATTTTGTAAGCATTGATTTTGTGTGTATGTGGTTGAGAAATAGCTACATCATTAACCAATTTGGCTGGAGAAGAATAACAAAATATTAACCTTTATATTATCACAATTTGTTTCTTAATATAATGGCTTCTAATCAACATTACAAACTTGAAAACCATTGATTAAGTTAATGTTACATGTTTCAAAGTCATACTTGGTTTGTGTTTTCATGGGATCTCTTACTATATAGTCTATATTGTTAGTTTGTATGTAATTTTCATGCATTCTATTTAATCTTCATTGAGAACATCTTTATTTCTCGCTTTTTAGATTCATTTTGATGATAGTTGTAAAATATCTTAAAAATTTTTTTAGGGACCTGGACCAAATTATCGTGTCGTGTACATTGACGGGGCATTTGATCTTTTTCATGCTGGGCACGTGGAGGTATTTTTCTGAACTTCATGAAGCTTTCAGTGCTTGGGTCAGGTTTTTTGTTAAATGTTTTCATCAATAGAGCTGCTTTTATTTTAACTAGATATAGCTGGACTTAAACCTTTGTTCTCTTTCGTTAAAAATCAATATTCTCATTTAAGATAAAGACCTCTAGATTGCATTATGAAATTTTCAAAGATATTCATAATCAAAATCCTGCCTATGCAATGAAACAAAGCAGTCAAGTTATAGCCTTATGACGATGCTAAAAAAATTCAATTAATTAACCTAAATAAAAAAATTATTTCAAACCTATTTAAATATAAAATTATCCTTATATTTGTGCCTATAAATTGCTCTTTGTGATTTACAGATTCTAAAAAAAGCCAGACAGCTTGGAGATTTTCTTCTTGTTGGTATTTACACAGACCAAACTGTGAGGTATGATCTGTTGCTTCATATTGAGCATTCACTATTCCATTGTATGAACCAATAGTTGTAGTCTCATGGCAATTGTATCAACAAAAACAAATACTCTTCGTACAAAATAAAATTTGAAGTTGAAACAAAAGTATCAGCATCATCAATGATCAACCACACCGTTTTGGCCATATTTTTTTGTGTTGTGATGATTTTTGTTTTATAGTGAGCTCCGTGGGACTCATTTCCCATTGATGAATCTACACGAGCGTAGTCTTAGCGTTTTGGCTTGCCGTTATGTTGACGAGGTCATCATTGGTGCACCTTTGGAAGTTACTAAAGATATGGTGAGTTATCTTGTGAAGTAATCAAAAGAGATTTTGTCATTTATGTTTCCTGGAAATTGTTTTGCTTCAATTGATAGATGAATAAAGTAAATTAAATTCAGTTTATATGTTGTGTTGGTGAAAAACAGTAAATAAATTTCGTGCTGGTTCCCTTATACTATCTTGCACCTTTGTGTTTAAAGCATCTTCAAAATTTGGACTTTGAAAAGTTAAGCATGACTTTAGTGGTCAACATCTATTTCCCATGAGATTGTGAATTATTTTCAAAGTATCTCCTAAATTCTCATTGGAGCATTAACTTACCCGAGATATCCAAATGGTCACATTTTTTGTTAGATCAATAAAAAAAACCTATGGTTCATATATAGCATGACTATCTTTTCCTCTTCTAGTAATTTAAGCTAGAAAATAATTGAACAGTTGATGACATACACCTTCCTCAAGATTTGACTTTCATTATACGGATCTAAAATCCATAATTCATCCACCTCTCGAGGTTTACGAAGTTGTTTTTGTATTGGCTAAAATTGCTGTAGTTTTTATCAATTATCATTTTTTTTAGTTTCAACCCTGGACATTTATTCTTTTTTGGCTGGTCAATGTGTGAAATTGCTGCTACAAGGAATGCCAATTTCTCAATGAGATAACTGCTGAAATTAAGGAGTTCAAAGGCATAAAAAGAACTGGATTTAAAATGTAATGCATGCTTTAATTGTGTGTTATCAAAAGCGAGAAAAATCCCACGACAAAAACTTGAACAAGGTTTTAAATTTTGTATTCCATCTTATGTTAACGTGTGAATTGTATGTCTTTTGTCTTGCTGTAATTAACAGATTTATTGTTCTTTATTTGCTTTTTCTATGTTTGGCATAGATTACGACATTCAACATATCTTTGGTTGTTCATGGGACTGTCACTGAGGACAACTGTTTCTTGAACGTAAGTCCATCGAACTTCTACGCGGGATTTAACTATATTGTGAAAAGGGTGATGATATCTTAGAAAAAAATCGTTTTGCTTAATGCAGGGCAAATCGGATCCTTACGCCGTTCCCAAAAGCATGGAGATTTTCAAAATCCTCGAGAGCCCTAAAGATATTACGACCACCTCTATAGCCCAGAGAATCATTGCTAACCATGAAATTTATTTGGTACTTTTCTTAATACCATCTTCTTTAAGTTTCTATCCATCTTTTGAACATATAATCTATATGTATGTGGACCAGTGTCTTTTACATATCCTATCATGCCGGCTGGCCCAGTAAGACTTAAGAACGCTGGCAGGGATGATGGTATCAAAATCCTTAAAGGTCCCTAAAGATAGTCGAGATTTAGTTTTGTCTGCGAAATTTCTGGCTCCGCCCCTTCTTGCCATATGAATGCAAAAGCCAAGTTATTGACTTGACCCTTTCCTACGTTTGACAGAAACGGAATGCCAAGAAAGAAGCAAGCGAAAAGAAATACTACGAAGAGAAGAAATATGTTTCGGGAGACTGAGAAGCTTTTAGGAGACGACGACTGTGGTAGGAAAAATTTTTTGATGCTTCTTTTTCTTGATTTTGCTGACACGATTCAAGGGAAGATGGAGCCATGTAATTTTGTACTTGGAGAAATATGTGGAGAAAAGAACCAAGGCCATGGATGCAGTTTTAGGCAGTAAACTTGATTCTAGCTATTTTACATTCCTGTATACTATCAGCATAGAGTGCAGATCTTAAATTACATAGTTGACTTTGTAGGAGTTTTATCCTTGCCTTGTAAATTCGATGGTGACCATTTTTTTTTTTGTTTTTGTTTATCGCTGCATATGTTATTTAACGTCGAGGTCGGTTGAGACCCGACGATTTCGTGCGAATTCGACTCCACGCGTGGTACATCTTAAGTTTTCATTGATTTACTACATAAGCTTTTCTGGTCTTTCTGCATTGTGTGATTGGTAGGTAGTTAAAAGAATGAGTAGGCCAACTTGACAAAGCCGATGCGTCTTCTTTTATCGCATCTTCTTTTATCTGAGAGAAGTTTATGTTGTGTAAACTAATTCATATTTGTAATAAAGAGTTATATTTTTGACATAAAAAGTGATATAATTCAGATCGTCTTACATAAAAAAATTTTGTATTGAATATAGATATTTTTGTATTGAATATAGTTAAATCGTGCGAGGCCCAACCTATTCTTAGGCGCTCACGGACTGTGACTAGGAACACTGACCCAGTAATCGCATAATAAAGAATAAAGCTGCTATTTTTTATATGCAAATCTCTTTATTCAGAACTCCAGTATTTTTTTATTTATTAATATTATCTTATATCTATACTTATTAATTAATATTGATTTATACTAAATAATTTTTAATTGATTTAAGAAAACTTTATTTAAAGCTACAATAAAAGCCTTATAATAAAACTTTGTTAATAAAACATTTTTTTTGTTTGAGATAAGACAATAATAAATAGGGAAACTTCACCATATATTTGAGATTTTAAAAAAAATCAGATTACAATGTAAGATAGGGAATAAAATAATTTACGCGAGTTACGAGTTGCATTAATTTCGTGGACGGGGCCTGGTCGGCAGTAACGTTGTACGATGAATGTAAGGATTATATAAAGAGACTGCCCAAAGTCCTCGCAACGACCCAATCTTGGCCCGACTGATTTTTTAATTTTTAAGTTAAAAAATTCGTGATGAATATATATATTTATTTTTACGTTTGTATGAAAAGATTTCAAATTGATAGATTTCAACCATTATGAGTGTATTTTATAGTTAATAATAATAAAATAATATATCAAATCATAAATGTATGCACTATTTGTTTTATGACTAATTTTTATAGTTAATAATAATAAAATAATATATCAAATCATAAATGTATGCACTATTTGTTTTATACATTAGTCATATAAAGCAAGATATTTCAAATGATATCATTATGAGATTAAATTAAAATTCATCATAATTAACATGAAATACTATAATAAAAAATAACTGATTTCAAATTTATGATTTTACTTCTCTAAACAAAAAAAAATATCTTTGAAAGCTGTACATTTGAAAGCCTTCCATAACCTAATTGAAAAATGTAAATATAGTAGCAGCAACAATAAAATACGGAAAATTTCACCATATTTTTACATACTGCCTTAAGAGTGAATTTGAAGGTGAAAATTTATCAATATATGTGAGATTCACTAAAAAAATATTAAACTCCACGTGTATCGATAAATTTCCATCTTTAAATGTTCCTCACAATAATACATCTCGAGATATCAATGATGAATAGCCCAACCGACATATATTCAAATATGGAGCGAGTATCGAATTTCAATTATACTCATCGTCTCTGCTAACTATGATGATGATAATAATATCTATACTATATTATAATAGTTTAATTAAGGACTAACCGATTTTGGTGTGTCAAATTACACCAAAAATTCTTCCAGTTTTACCCTTAAATTTAACACACGTCTTTTTTATGTTAGATCTTAAATGACTAAATTATCCTCGTTTTTCTGTAACAGCTTTATCTACTTTTATCTTTATCTCTTTTTTCAAATTTCATCATTTATCAATTCCTATTAAATTATTTACAAATTTTTTTTACAACTTTTTTCTAATTTATATATCAAATTATCAAGCACGTGAAAATCATGTGTCACGATCGCTAATATATATTATATTACACACGCAAAGTGTGTACTACGGTCACTAGTAATAATAATAATAGTTCTCGAGATTTGGTATTAATAATGAGTAACACTCTTGTGAGACGATTTCATTCGTGAGACGGGTCAACCCTATCCATATTTATAATATAATAAGTAATATTTTTGGCATAAAATATATTAATTTTTAATAAATAACTCATATAAAAGACTTATCTTAAAAAAATGATCATTGAGAACGTTTCATATTAGTTTTTGTATTAATAATAAAAATAATAATAATAATAATAATAGTTCTCGAGATTTGGTATTTGAAAATTTCCGTATAAGGACTTCCGTATCTGTCTCCCATTGGTTTCCATGAAAGTACCAAACACTTCCTCTCACTTTCTGACTTTCCCCGCAAAAGCCCACGTGCTCCCAAATCTAATTTACGATTTTTAAGCAATTAAATAAGCATTTGTTTGGTCAAGCACATTCACCTCGTTCAAGAGAAAAAAAAAATGCTATATTTTATTTATTTATAATTTTTAAATCGAATTTGAATGAAATACAGAGTTTAGAACCTTCTTTCTTCGGTTTAATTTAGACAAATAGCCGAGTTGCGTGTGTAACATACTATTCAGATATTATATATGACATTATATAATATATTCATATAATATTTTCGTATAAATGTTGTTTAATATTAAAAACTAAAATATCAAAATATTATACTTTTGTAAAAATCTTAGATGTGATATCAAAATAAATATTTTATAAATATTTTTTTGTGATATTTTATGTTAAATAGGATGTAATTATTTAAAAATTCAAAAATATAGATAAGATGAAAGAATATCTTGTTAGATATGATACATATAAATAAATAAATAATTGACCAAAATATTTTTATGATATTTTTATTAAATTAAGATTAATTATTTTTGTAGTTTTATAAAGGTACTTTTAGTTTTGGTATATCAAAACTTATAAAATGCCCTCAATAGGTCCTTATGTACAATAGATAGTATAAACTAACAAAAAAAGTACACGTTGTGTGTGAAAACTATATAAAATATAATAATTAAAGAAAAAAATTTGAGCGAAAAAAAGATAAAAAACCATGAGATATTTTATGTTTTTTTTATCACATAAATAAATTATTTTTGGGTGAGTAGCACAACCAAATATTACAATGGTGGAGATAAACGTGAGAGAAGGGTTGAAAAAGTGGGATAGTTGGAATGAAATATTACTTTCTTACCCTTTTGTATTAGTTTTCTTAAAATTTCAATTAGTAAAATTAGGGGCATTTTAGGATGTTCACTTAAAATACCAAAGTAGTTTTTATGAGACTCTCTTCTATTATCTTATTATTATATTATTATAATAGAGACCCTTCAATTAACTAAATTTCAATTAATTGGTGAAAGTTGAGATGAAATTATGATTATATCCTGACTTAATTTCCAACAAAATCACAATTATTAGACAAATTAGTCATTTTATATAGTATCCTCTTTTTTTAGTCATTTTATATAGTATCCTCTTTTTTCAAAATGACACTCTTTATCTTTGTTTGTATTTTAAAAATTTTAGATTTAGATTAGATATTTTTTAAAAAAAATCTATTTAGATCATATAGTTATCACTCTTAAACTTTTGAATATCTAACTAAAAATAACATGAAAATCCAACCTGATCCAAAATTTGTCTCACATAATTAAACTTTAAACCAGTCACGAGCTTTTGTCTCGAACAAATTTAACCAATAACAAATAAGATCAGTGTTGCCCACAGGAGCATAGACGAGTTGGTAAGGCCTGAGGTGACGTAGGAAGAAATTCCCCAGCGTTGCGGGTTCGATCCTCGTATGAAGCATATTCTCTGCTGAAATATTGTGGGGGGTATGCTCTGGGAATTGGGTCATGTGCTCCCTTCTTCAGGTCCCTGTCACTCGTGCACATCCCTCGATTTACACTCCGCATGAGCCAATGGGCCTCTAACTCATGTGGAATGGGGTCCCCTTCGGGATCAACCCTTTTTTCTGAAATAAGATCAGTATTCACTCCATCGCGATTATCCAATATTTATGAGGTCTCATACATATAATAATAATAATAATAATAATAATAATAATAATAAAGCTTAACTCTTCTTCTTCTTATTTATTATTTATTTATTTATGAATTTGTTAGATTAACATTTAATTTTACATTTACAAAGGGAAACAGAAGGAAGGCACTATGCCAAATTTAACATTTGGTATTATTATTAATCATGCATCTACCCTATTTAAAACTTAACAAACAAGGCATGCGTGATCCATGCCTTGAATTTTGTTTGTTGAAATGTGATGTGCATGAAAATTGTTGTTCGAGACATGACTTGACGCGTAATTTTGTGTTTCAAATAAACGGGTTAGTTTATGCTATATCGAGAGTATTTCTCCCCCTATTTCAATATTATTAGATCACGTGAGACTCATATATTTTTATGGAAATTGACATATGTCTTGATGATCCAATGGTTGATATTTGACTACATCATGAGGGGAAAAGTAATCCAGATGTAGCATAGAATAATCCCAAATAAACCCAAGCAAACTATATTAAAGGCGACAATCACGCCTCTTCATGCTTCATGTTATATATTCTTTAATATTATTGTTCCAAAATTGCTTTACGTGTTTGATCACCTTAGTATTCTCAAAAAATCAAAATCAAAATCAAAATAGGAAAAAAAAAAAAAAAAACCTATAAGTGAGTGAAATAAATTGTTACACAAAAATGTAAAATGTGCATGCTACGTTACCAAAAATGTTGGTTTTCCTAACAAGAGAAATATAAGATGTGTGCAGAAATATAATTTCAAAGTAACACCGATCGCACGTCTCTAGCTAGGCTCTAGCCATAACTTCCAACCATAATCGATCCAATGTCAACAATACAAAGGTAGAAAATGAATAGCTAGATTATCTCATCGAGTAACATAAAGCTCGATCATGATTTTATAAACTTATTATGTTTATATACATTAATGCTTGAAAGGTATAAGAAATTAATTATGATAACACCCCTGTTATTATTAATCAAAACATAGTTTAGAATTCCAAACACTAACATCCATATGAAAAATTAAAACAAAATCTTTTACCCTCTATCGTAATAACAATAAAAAAATTAATGTCCACTGTACACGTACTTTATCGACTTATCACGTACACTCTTAAACATCGTTTGATTAAATTAATGTATAGGTCCTGCTTAAATATTTTAATAAATCAAAACATTACTTTCTAACAAATTAACTTATCAAAAATCCTACAAACCCAACTAAATCGACCCTTACGTAGCTAATTAATTATTTGTGTAGATTCTGGATATCTTGTAAATATATATTTTTTAAAAAAATCAAATTATAGCTCAATTAATGGAATCTCCTATAGAGGGGTACTTTATTTGTACGTACATTGCTTTTAGTGATCTGGCCAACAGCACTCCAAAAAAGAAACCATCAACTGGTTATTTACTTATCATTAACGAGGCCCCATCCACCTGTTTAATATGAATGTTTCCTTTTCCTTTCCATCACCTCTGTTTATTAAATATAATTTTTTATTTAAAAAAATAATTCTTATAGGTGTTATTCCAAGAAAGTTTATCCACGCTCGGGCGAATTTAGGTTTTAAAATGGAGCGATTGAGGTGGAAGTTGTGGACGATCAAATAGATTTAACGGATGATTAAAACTCAAAATCATCAAACAATTACACGATCTTATAAATATTTATATTTTCAAGGATTGAGTATTTTTCTCCCAACATCATTTCACTTATGTCAAGCGAGGTGACTTCACTTTTGGGACAGTGTTCAATTTTGTAGACTAGGTATTGCGTTAACTCGGTCGTAAATATTTTATCATCATTAAAAAAAAGAGCATCGATTCCATTTTCTAACTCCATTTTCCTATGTTTTTGTCCCGTTTAACTCATACAATACTCTCTCACCAAAAACACACTGATTATTCTTTTTCCCCTTAAACTAAAACATACACACACTGAATTTTAGTAGTTGGAAAGGGGTTCCATTCGTGTCCCTATATGCCATATGCATAATGGAGAGAAAGAAAAGAGCAGAACAAAGTCTCACTATTTTCTTATAAGTTCTAAAAAAGATCTTGTTAATCATTTCAATATATATATATATAGATTAAAATTACTTATATCATGCATATATGATACTTACTTTTAATCGGCATATATTTTAGAATCACATCAATGTAGAAAAAGATTATTTCATGACCATTGGCATGTTCCGTCATTTGA
This sequence comes from Henckelia pumila, assembly GCF_033568475.1. Lineage (NCBI taxonomy): Eukaryota > Viridiplantae > Streptophyta > Magnoliopsida > Lamiales > Gesneriaceae > Henckelia > Henckelia pumila. The sequence goes on from NC_133122.1 coordinate 142,096,291, forward strand.
ATGAATCCTCATAAAATATGAGTAGAACACATGATCTATCATATATATTTAAAGCACGGTGTCACGAACTTAGCTTTTCTAACGACCTCTTTGCTCCTTAACTTCGCCTTTGCTAGTATTCGCAAGTGTGTATGAAATTGTTTAAGTGAGAACACCAGAGAGGTTTGAGAATGTTTTTGTATTGCTTTCAAGTTGGTTATTTACAAAAAATTCACTCTTTTATAGTAGTGACTTCCTACAATTAATGGATAAGATCGTTTTGATCCAATAGTAGAGATTAACTCTCCAGAAGCTTCCTGCACCTATCCAAGTTTAGATGCTTCCATCTACATGATTCTATGCAAGTCTTATTTACAAGTGAATTCTACAAGTCTTATTTACAAGTGAATTCTAGATAAATCTAATATAGAATGTTCTAGTATATAAGCAACATCTACAATGTATCATACTTCAGAGATTTTCGGAATGCGCATGTTGGTGCTGGTTCGTGACAACGGAGTGAAATTCTCTAGACCGAAATGGCGAATTCTGGGTTTTATTCTACTCTGATCACAGTCTTTCGATTACATTTTTAACAATCCAACAACATAAAGATAAATATTTGTTTACCCTTCATCAACTACTATTTTACCCTTCCATTTTCCAGTTTTGACAACTAACAAGTGAACGAAATGAAAATGAAGATGATTTACCTTTCATATATCATATATGAGCCATAATTTTAAATCAGAGAAAAAAAAAAATATATCGCTATTTTGCTGATAATTTATTTACTCACACACGCACACACAAAATTTATGTATATTAAAAAAATTTATTATAACAATTTAAAATCCAGTGAATCACATTTAATAATTATTTATCATTGCACATCATTTTCGGCACGGACGTTGCGATTTACTATATGCTGACTACGGAGCATTAGCCTGCAGTATTTATTTAATAAATTTGCTTATTATTGTGTATATGTAACAGTAAAAGTAGTACAAGATACATTAATTCGATACATATTTATAATAAAAATTATAATAGAAAGTGAGATTGTTAACGTATGAGAGGTCAAATAAAAATTCCGTGCCATGAAATTTAACGAAAATTGATTCGTTGTTAACAGTCTCTTATAAGATTTTGTTTAATTTGAAAAGAGAAGTTACAACTTAATTACTACTGTTTTTACTTTCTTTTTCACCTTGAATTTAGTCTCAACTTTATGCAACACAAATAAATGCAGTATCACAGTTTGCATCATTGTGTAATTTACCTTGATTCTGAAATATCAAATATATACATATTTACAAATTAAACAAACTAATTTATTCAATTTGTCATATAAATGCATAATAATATTAATAACAAGAAGCCAAACAATACATATTCAAAAAAATATAAAAAAAAGAATGTCAATTAATCTACAACTAAAATTCAATCAATTGACGTTCCCATGATCCCATCGATTCGAAATTAGAATTAAAAAAAAGGGTCTAAATTCTTGAAAATGGGAGAAAAATAATAATAATAATATCATCTCGTTGAGCAGCCAGCAGACCTCCATTAAAACTAAAACTGTGGCCTGGCCTCCTCAAGGATGGTTCAGAAAAGCTACAGACTAGGGAAGGCGCAATGGACCACATTGTTCGCCGCCAATCAAAACCCTTTGCGAAAGAGGGGGAAAAAGGCAATTAGGCTCACTGATAAACCCTGGTTTTGTGCAGCAATGGCGTGAAGGCGGCGATGCCAGATTCCGACGCCGACGATTCTTTACACGAAGACTGGTCGAAACAATCCAGACCCATCTCAGAGACCATCTTCGAGAACTCATCCAGCCCCAGCCCGCAGAATCTCTCCTCGTCTTCCTCGAGAAACGACAAGATCTTGGTGAAGAAACCGGGGTCGCATGGGAGAGCCAGGCCGCCGGTGGTCCGGAACCCGAACTCCTCCTCCGCCATGCGGAGGAGGGATATGAACACCGGGAGGTTCAGGAACCGAGTCGGGATCACGAACCTGCGGCGCTCGGGCCCGACGTATACGGCGAGGGATCCGGGCGGCGTGGGCCGCCTCGAGGCCCCGGCGTCGTCGGAGCGGCGCGTGAGGCTCTTGTTCTTCCAGCGCTTGACGACTTGCCTGAGGCGCACGATTTGGGTTATCATGTTGACTTTCTTGATGGCGGAGGCCATTGCCGGAAGAAGAAATGGATAAATTTTGCAGAGTTAGTTGAAGAGTTTAGCAGAAGAAGAAGAAGAAACTGTGGGAGAAAGTGTGCTGAAATTTAATTGAGTGGGGAGAGAAGTCTCGAATGACTAAAATCATCATCGGCGGCTCATTTACTATAATACCCCTAGCTCTTTTCTTCCTTTATTATCCTTTCAATACCAATTTAATGGTGTTTAATTTTTTTTTTTAAAATTTTGAAAAAAATATCTATATTCGAATTAAATAAAAGCTACACGTTTATGTTACTACTAATCTACTACTAATAATGATAACAATTATAAAACAATTTCATGAATTAATTTTTACAAGACATCTATTTTATTTTATTCGAATCTTGAAAAATTATTATGTTTTAATTCAAAAATATTAATTTCACTCCACATATGGATCAGGTATTTTCGGGTATTAACTGATTATATTAATTACTTATCATATATTATCCGCTTACTCCATATTTTAAATCTAACACAGATAATTAAATAAATTTTAGTAAGATAATAACTATAATAAGATTATCATGTTTTTGTCGTGTGAAACAGGTCCAATTAAATGTGAATAAATTATTATTTATGAAAGCATAGGTAATTATGTTTCATTGAGTTAATATACAAAATGTTAGAATCAAATGACCAAATATTTGAAATTTGATTTTATCTAAACCGATTTATATTAGATTCAGCGATAATTTTATAGTATGATTTAATTATATTATTATGTTATTGTAATAATAGCTGAATCTTATTGTTAAAATTGTTTGAAAGACCAATTTAATTTTGTTTGTCATGATTAGCAATCTGATTACAAAATTCAAGTTTTAATGATATTTTATAATATATATAATTAATATTATGGTCTAAATAAGGGGTCAATATGACGCATGGCGTGGCTGAAAGGGTAAAATGGCCTTGACTTGACAAATTTTTTTCAATATATTCCTTGAATAAACGTCGAGACTTGTTTGGATTTAGGACTAATTTCTTTTTATTTCTTAGTTCAAGACTTTTACAAGTATTGTTTTTCAAGGCATACAAACAGTGTTACATTTGAATATAATAATGGTAAATAAATTTGTTAATTATTATTGAAACAAAAGTAGGAACACAAAAGTTACCTTTCTTTTAGCTTTGTGATTTTTAATTATATAATATAATATTGTCGCAAAAATTTGGAGAGATTTTTCTACCAATTAATTATGTGAGACGGATATTTGAATCAATCGAATTCATATAAATAATACTTCTCTTAAAACATAGATTGAATCAATCGTATTATAAATATAAATAGATTTGTCTGTAGGATGCTTTCAATCTTCAAACACCATGAATTCGTTTGAATAGAGTGTTTTAAAAACGTTTTTAATGTTTCACAAGTGAAAAAATTTAAAACATGTGTCCGGACAAAATATTTGTAAAACGTTTTTGAAAAATATTTTTAACAAATTTTCTCATAGTATAGTTTTAAAATAACAATGTAGATGCGATTTTTTTATGCTTTTAAAATTGAAGGTAATGCCAAAAACAAAACATATTACTTTTAAATTATAAAAATATTCTTATAAAATAATTATCCAACACATATTTATTTTTTAAATAATTTTTAAAATATTTTATAGAAATTCCGTAAAAACAATGTCATAAAAACTTGCCCAAACTGAGCCAAAATTAAACATCACCGTCTTTCTCAATTTGTCTATAAAGAAATGTTACAAATATCATTTTGCACACAATAATTAGTAATATTAATTCAATATTTTTTTTAATCACTCTGAAAAGACATTCTGTTATTCATACATAATAACTTATTTCCAAATACACTATCTTTAAAAATTTTAAAACTAACTTCCACATCATAAAAAATTATACATACGATATGTGGCATCACTTGCATAATACTATATATATTATAAATCGCATAATAATCTTACCAAACTAAGGTCTTTGGTACGAGACAAGATCTCGAATTCTAAACACAATTATAATATCACAAAAACTCTTGTAAAATAGTGTCAGAGGTCAATTTTGTTAAACGATTATCTCATTTAAGTTACATATAAAAATATTATTTTTTATGTCAAGAATAATATTTTTTATTTTAAATATAAGTATGAATATGCTGTTATAATAAATATGCCACGTGTTCAGGAAAAAGGAAAAGAAAAGAATAAAGAGCAGATCTCAGTAATTAAGATAGTTAGGTAGCAAAATTTTCAAACCAACAAAACTTTCGGGCAATTTTTACCATATACAAACAGAAAAACTAATAAATCATTCGAGGAAACAAATAATTAATGCGACGCACCTTTCTGCCGGATAGGGACCTCAAGCGTGATTCGAAGGCCTTTTGAATTGGGCTTCGAGTCAAAAATATCAAATGGGCCCTTAAGAAATAGCCCAGGTAGAAATATTACATTGTCGAAGGGCTCGTAAGTCGTAATAGTATTCCAACTTGGAGTCCATAATGTGTACATATATCTGTATTATCACCCGCTCTCAAATGAGTTGATAAAATTTTAACACAACACACTCAAAAAAGAACGTTTGGGTCGAAGTGACGGACCTTACCCAAATTGGTAACTTTATACCCAAGCAATTCGTCTTAACCCGCAATCAAATCATACCATGACTAAAATCGTCAGAAATCGGAAACAAAATCAAATTTTAACGATTAAATTAGGTTTCACCTTCTACTACATTTAGAACCGATCGAGATTCCAGAAGTATGTAGTAATAATAAAAATGATGGTTATATATGAAGGATAATCATCCATTTAATCCCATCATGTTAATCAGTACAATCACAAACCCATGCTGAAAATACAATCATGGTTGAGTTACTGAAACAAAATATATGGTGAAAATGTTGGGTCTTTTTTATCACAAAATTAGTTGAATTAAAGGTCAGAAGGAGTCGGGAGTAGATATTTTTTAACATAAGGCGTTCCTAGCCTTTTGTTTCCTTTAATTTGTTTAGTTTTTGTTTTTTTCGAACTTTTCACGAAACAAATACAAAAAACTGGCATTTCAAAAAATATCTTCGAAGATTTATGGGGGAAAAAATAGAAGAAAAAAATTAGTAATTGGGTACTATTTACTAGATGCTAAGCAACAAAGCAAGTGGCCACATGGGGAGTGAGACTTCACCACAATATAATAAACCAAGTGTGCATGTTACACCAAAATTACCCCTCCTTCCTTGATAAAAAGATAATTAACCGACAAAAGGACCGTGATTTCCTAAAATAAGTCTTTTATTCATTCCTCAAGCCTTTACCTTCTATTTGGATGGATGAATTTGAAGTTAAGAATTTCAAACTCATGATAATCAATCTATTGTTTCGTTTTTCAAATCTATCTGACAAGAGAATTGAAATCCCAATTATTTGTTTTTTTAAGTTATTGGGTGAATTTCAAATTCATCTTAAGATACAGTTATTTTAAATACTACTCAAATACTAACACACTCTTATTAAATTTACACACAATTATTTGGTTCGATCCGATTATTATTTTTATGTAAAAATATTAATTTTAATTGTAAAAATAAGTCGAGTCGATTTATCTCACGGATATATAATTTTACAAAAGATCTACTCTTTAATTTAATGTAAATAAGTTGCAATTTTGATATATATATATATATATAAATTTTGATATGCTCAACCAAGTGTGCCCACCTCATCCCCGACCACTAAAACCCGGTACTGTATTTTAGTTATATAATCTTACAAAAGATCTACTCTTTAATTTAATGTAAATAAGTTGCAATTTTGATATATATATATATATATATATATATATATATATATATATATATATATATAAATTTTGATCTGCCCAACCAATGATGCACAACTCGTCACCGACCACTAAAACTCATTACCGTATTTTAGTTATGCGAAAAATAAATAAAAAAACTAAAACCTGGTACCAGGTTTTAGTTGTCGGAAACGAGATGAACATGAATTGTTGAACAGCTTAAAACTTCTATATATATAGATAATAGATATATAGATATATATGTTTTTTTCTCAATTTTTGTTGTTAGTAATTCCAGGCGTGTTCTTCTCGTGATGAATTCAAACTGTGGCATCGGTGCCCTTTAAATGATTAGAGGTTAGCTCACACATAAATGCATACGTGATGAGACAAGATGTTTCGTGTTTTGTGTTTGCTATTCCAATTTTTTTAAGGAATAATATATATGTAAGTAGCTATTGGATGACTAAGAAAAAATCAAGATATTTTATTTTTTAAAAAATTTAAAATGAACATTTTGTGTTTGTCAAAATATATATTTTTTCACTTTAATTTCAAATCCAATTTCAACCAAGTCAAATGAATTCCACACATTTCAAATCCCCTTCATAAATGTAAATCCTTCCATCAAAACACAACACCTTATTCTGTGATGTGTATTAGAAAGTAGAAACACTCCTGGCTAATGCAATAATTTTCTCTAACCGAGCGAGCCTTATGTGACATACTTGTCCAAAAAAATATTCATAAAAAATCAAACTCTTGACCATTTATCAAGAATTTACCTACTCCACGGACTCATCATATACCCTTTAATGCAAATTATAACACAAAGTTATAGCCAATATTAAAATCATGGGAAAATCTCTCTCGGTGAGAAATGTGAAGCAACACAACAAAAAACTTGTCACGGGGGACATAACGAGACAACTACATACGTACCATTCCATCTGTCACTCCAATCCCTCCCCTTTCTTTAAGCCTCACATTTTCTGCATTTCCACTCTATAAAGTAATGAATCACTGGTTCTCGATTTCAAGCAAAAATTAAACAAAGAGCTTCCCTTTTTTTAATTTGCTATCTTCTCCAATGGTTGCTCATAATACAACTCCCTTTTGGTTCATTGCGTGTCTTGTAATTTTCTTGGGATTTTTTGTTGGCCCCGATCATGCCCTTAATGTCGGCCTTCGTGCAGATATAGGCCTCAAAATGGTAAGTTTCATTGTATATTGAATTTTACTGTTTTTGGGTGTTCGAAATTATTCTCAAGAATTACAGAATTTGACACCATTTTCTTTTTCAAAATTTAATTGTTTTGTAGAATAAAGAATGCAGTAGAACATGTGAATCAAAGTTCTGTGAAGGTAAACCGGCCCCTGCAGTTCATCCTATATTATCCAAATCATTTATTTCAATCAAATAATTTTATTATACCATAAAAGTTCCTATTTTTTTGAAAGCATATATATCTCATGTGTCACGGCTGATTTATATCAATGAGACGAACTTGGTTTATATCTAAAAATAAAAAGTAATATTTTTTTTGAAAATAAGATATCTGTCTCACAAAAATGGCACGCGCGAGTTTATATGTTTTTGACTCACAGTTCCACCGTTCTTGAGATACGGGAAATACTGCGGAATTCTTTACAGTGGATGCCCCGGAGAGCAGCCTTGTGACCGGTTGGACGCTTGTTGTATGAGGCATGATCAATGCATACAACTCAAAGGCAGTAAGTTCTTGCATTTAATTTAGCTACTCATTTAATTTCTTAGATTAGATAAATTTAATTTGCTAATTATTATGTCCAAATGCTACCAATCAATTAAGTATATATATATATATTCAGAGTTCTTTTATGGTGCCCAACTCATATGCCCAACTCCATGCCCACCATGTACAATATGTGAGTTGACCAACACAATTGATGAGTTGACTTATCACATATTGTACATGGTGGGCATGGAGTTGGGCATATAGAGTTGGGCACAATAAAAGAACTCTATATATTCATATTATAATGTATAATTGTGGTATGTACCTTTCGATGGGGACCTTTCAACTCCAGTCTTTTGTCTATTTGTTATTTAATAATTTCAGTTAGAACCCCTTCAGATCAGATTTTGTTATATATATTATCCATCATGCCAAAAACCACTTCACACCTTCTAGTCCATTAAAATACCCCAACCAACAATTGTCCAATTTTTTTTTTATATATATATTAAGGTAATTGGTATGGTGAAAATGGTCCCATCGTTTTGTAAGTTTGTCTTTTTGGAGTTTTGAAAGTTGTTTTGGATTAGTTATATAGTAATGAATGGTGATTGGAAATGAATTAAGCAGATGATTACTTAAGCCAAGAGTGCAATAAAGAGTTTTTGAGTTGTGTGGAGAGGTTCAAAAGATCGGGCGCACCGACTTTCAAAGGCAACACTTGCAAAGCGAGTGACGTCGTGGATGTCATAAAAAATGTTATGAATGCCGCCATTCTTGCCGGTAAAGTCTTCGGCAAACCATGAAAATTTTCTAACTATCTCTGTTGTAATTTTAATTAATTTATGGAACAAACAAATTATGTTTCGTTTGTGACGATCATGCATGTGCTTATCTATTTATAATGTTGTAATTGTGTTTGTCGTTGCGCAAATTTTGATACGACTGAGTGTTACTTTAATCCAATCAAATATAGAAAACAGAAGGTTGGGAATATTTTTTAAGAAAAGTAATGAATTTAAATAACTATATATATGTATATAATGAAAACCATTTTTCTCCCCTCTATATATTTGATTCTTTGCAATTTTCGTTGTTACGACGACTTATGATGCTATATCGAACTTTGGTCATGTAATTTTTTTCTTTTTTTTATTTTTATTTTTGGTCGTTTAGGTGTTCCGATGGTTTGTAGTAGTTCCTTTTTCTTACAAATGCGTATGTTGAACACGTCAACAACCTATATATTCATGCGGTCATGTTCAAAAAATTACTGAAATTAATTGCATAACAAGAACAAATTAAATAAATATAACGAAGTAAAATTGAAAGTTGATAATATGAAATGCACAAATCGGAAAGAGAAAAACGTCAAATTTACAATTTTTTTATATTAATAATTTTATTTTGTTAAAAGTATTTCTCTAATCTCTACAGCCTTTTTCCTTCAAATGCATACAAACAATAGTGGAGCCAGAAATTTAAGTCTACCCGAACTTATTTATTTTTTTTGAAAACAATGTATAAAAAATTGCCAAGAAAAACATTTAGTAATTACTCTTAAGAAAAAAATTTCTTATAACACCTTACATTATAGATTTTTTGGGATTCTATAATCAATCCATGAGTGGGTATATTAGTGGGCTAATGCATGTCCATGATTATTTTATTTGGATTTTTTAGTTATTAGTTTTGGGCTACCCGGGCTAATCCTAAAATGATCCAAAAAATAAACACAAAAAAATATATAATTTTTTTTTAAAAAATACAGCCTGGGTGGCACAATGAGTAGCTCCGCCCTTGCATACAAACTCACTGAAAATGGCTTAAAGTTTTATAGTCTATTGTATGGACGAGACTAAGTGTTTGACAAAACCTATTAAGATAGTGTTTGAGAGAGCTTCTAACAAATATTTCTCAACTTTTTTAATTTTCACAAAATTTTGAAATTTTTCTAAAGAAAAGTTGAGAAGCGATTCTTAAAATTTCTTCCAAACACTACCTAAAAACAACTTATAAGATGATTTTGGAGCTTATAATAAGTTGTCAAAACATATTTTAAAAATAAATTATTCAAGTGTTTGATAAACTTATTTTTAAAAAATTAAAGATTTTGATGTGTTTGTCGTTATGACATCTTTTAATTATCAAAATTAATAAAAAAATAATATTATGAAGAAAGATTTTGATGTGTTTGTCGTTATGACATCTTTTAATTATCAAAATTAATAAAAAAATAATATTATGAAGGTTATTTAAAATATTTTCAGAATTTTATCATAAGTAATAAACATATATAGGGAAAAAAACTATCCATATTTTATTCAAAAAATTGATATTTTAGGATTTTTTTAAAAATATTTATATTTAATACCTGGATGACATGGTGGGGGTTGTTAGAACCGAAAAATGGAAGTGTAATATAATAATTGATGAAGGGTAAACAAATATTTATTTTTATGTTGTTGGATTGTTAAAAATGTAATCGAAAGACCGTGATTATGGACTAAGTAGAATAAAACCCATAATTTGCCATCTTTGGTCCAGAGAATTTCACTCCGTTGTCACGAATCGACACCAACATGCGCATTCTAAAAATCTCTAAAGTATGGTGTATTGTAGAGGTTGCTTATATACTAGAATATTCTGGATTAAAGTTCTCTAGAATTCACTTGTAAATATAAAACTTGTATAGAATTATGTAGATGAAAGCATCTAAACTTGTGTAGGTGCAGGAAGCTTCAAGAAAGTTAATCTCCAACATCAGATCAAAGTGATGTTAGTCATTCATTTTAGGAAACCACTACTATAAAAGAGTGAAGCCCTCATTTTTAAATCACTAATTTGAAAGAAACAAAAAAGCATTCTCAAAGCTCTCTTGTGTTATCACTTAAACACTTGCACACACACTTACCACTACAACAAAAAAAGTAATAGACAAGGGTGAAAAAACGTTGTTAAAGGGGGGGTCTGAAACCGATGTTAAAAGCTATGTTGTTAAAAGTCCAGTCAAAGACAACGGTTTTTCACCGTTGTTAATTGAGTGAAAAACCGTTGTCGTTTGCTAAAAAGACAACGGTTTTTCACCGTTGTCTTTTACCACACTTTTAACAACATGAACTTTAACATCGGTTTTAAACATGCAATAGACAATGTTTTCCACCCTTGTCTTTCTTCAACTATAAAATAAAAAAATATATATACAATTATCCAATATTATAAATTACACAAATTCGAAAATAAAATTTATTATAAAATATTTTAGTATTACAAATGACTCAAAATTAAAAAAATTAAAATTTGAATCATAGTTCTGTACACACTAAAAAATAAAGCTATACTAATAAACATGGAATCGGATATAGAACAATAACCATGGCCTTCTTTAATCCCCTTCTTCAGATCAACCACGAACGACTTCTCATTGAACTCAATTTACTGCAAACTAAAAAATAAACGAGTATAAGAAATTCAAAATTAATCAACAAAATAAGCCAATAAAAATACTGTTTTAAGCAATGAAATACCATCGAGACAATGATGTAGATGCAAATGAGATAAACTTTAAAAAATATTTTATAATATGGGAATATGAAAGAATCGCGCAACAAAGGTTGCTTTGCTAGTACTCGCAAAGACGAAGTTAAGGAGCAAATGCCGCACGTGATCTTAGAAGGGCTAAATCTGTGACACCGTGCTTTCAATATATATGATGGATCATGTTTTCTGCTCATATTTTTATGAGGATTTATTCAAATGACGGAACATCTCATAGTGTGAAAGATCTAATGGTCCTTGTTTGACCATATAAGATAAATTTAACATGTGTAGTATGCCAATAATCATGAAATAATCTGTTTTTGCATCAATTAGATTCTAAAACATATGCTGATTAAAAGTAAGTATCATATTTAAAAATCCTAAATATTTTTTTGCTAACACTCGTAACAAACTATATGTATATATATTATATAATATAATTAAGTGGCTATAATTATTTGGATATTTATCCATTGCACATTATGGATAATTTTTTAATCTTTGAAAATATACGAATGAAAGAGTTTTTTTGTTAGTTATGAAAGAGTGTCCTACTGGAATTGCAAATTTAAATCAATATAATATAATATTAGAACTCCTACCAACAATATTCGATATATATGGCAACACCACGTACACATTAATTCCTAGTTATGTGCAAAAAACCCTTCAGTAAAAAAGCATTCGAAATGGATTCATATTTTATTTAATAAGAATGCTCTGCTTCCTGGATGGTATCACGACGAAGAATTCCATACGTTAATTCTGGCTTCGTCGGAGGAGATAATGGAAAAGTTGGATGATCTTGATGAATTCTTTGAGTTCAATTCAGCCGCCGTCTGGAAATATCCACTAGAAGATATTGTCTACGATGATGATGATGATGATGATCGCTCCGATGAGATGCCATCGCCACCACGTGATATTATGACGATGAGGGAGGAGGTGATGAAAATCTTGTTTGAGATCGCAGAAAGTCTTGATTCCAATATCTCATATCTTCACAATCAAGAACGTCCACCGCTCGAGGAAGAATATCATGAGAAGAAGACATCAACACGTGAATTAGAAGATCAAGAAACTACATCAACATTAATTAATAAGGAGTTTTTCGTGAAAATCTTGGGTGAGATTAATCCTGAATCCAAGATCGATACTAATTGTTCGGATCAAAGAAAGTCGAAATCGCAGCTTGGCGTCGAACAACAACACATGGTATAATGTGTCTGAGAAGATTGATTATTTAGACTTCACAACCATCGTAGAAGTAGAGGAGAAGATATCATGTAATCGTACGTTTTAATTCATATTTGCATGTTATTAATGAATAGTGAAAGAGTGGGTGCCCGGTTAGGCAACTTGTGGCTAAGGGTTTTTGTGACTCTATGTATAAACAATCTTTGTTTAATATAATTTACATTCATTAATGACATTTTCTTTGTCTTTCTTCATATTGTTATATTGTGATATACTATTGATGTTTTGATAAAGACCTTGAATATATTATAGTGTAAGTAAGATGATATAGTGAATAAAGAGAGATCACTATTATGAAACACATCTTATAATCACTGTATATTCTAAACAGTTTCTAGTCAATTGAGCCATCCACTAATAAGGATAAGGATCGCTCGAGATTGAGACTAGCATTTGTGATGCCAAGTACCACGTTTCATTGGTAATGGACATGAAGATGTTCAAAGCATGCAAATGGATATTCATATGATGAATGATCGAACTACCCTATTCGGACTTTCCAAGTGGTTATCACTTATCGAGTGGATAAAGTCCGCGGTTTTGGTTGTACACCATTAGTCCTTACTACTTGAAACATCATTGAGACTCTATATGCTAGTACTGTACTTTGACTTGTTTACCAACTCTATTGGGGTCATCAGGTGTCGGGATTGGGTACAGTTACGACACATATAGGAGTCGATGCTTTGTTGTCAAGGATTCACCACATACTTGCGAGTGTGGATATCCTATGTGATCTGAGGAGATAACAGCATGTACAACATGCCGTAGAAAGATACTATCCGCAGCATGCACCTCACGCTGTTGTTAAACTTAATATCAACATGCATCGCATGTCATCGAAAATGAGGCACTATTCGCAGCGTGCGGTGCACGTCGTTACTGATATTATTAACGAAAATATCAACAGTGTGCGGTACGCACTTTTGATGAGGTGTTTATATTAAATTTATATTAATCCCATATAACAACAATACTTTCTTAAATTATAACTTATGTATTGTCCAATATCCCAATTAGGCCAATAAACTCTAGAGATATTCTCCTGGTTAAATAACTATAGCAATACCGTGAGAATTAACTCTTGATTTCTCAAATCTCTTTTTAGAACATTGGAATACAACATCCTTGTTTGCACAATTTTCCAAATGGTGTCACAGCATTACTGCTGTGATAACTGATGAATATAACCCAAATCACTAAAACCTAATTCTGTCAAGCTGACCAAAATCCAAAAAATAGATATTATACCCAAACTGATCATCAGTCTCCCTATGCTCGGTTATATTTTAGTGGCAATAGTTCTTAAGACAAGCTGGAAAAACTCCCCCAGAATTTGGAGCAATTCTAAACTTTTTACCTCTGAAAATACTTACAGATAAACCATGAAAATTCACGATCTCTCGAATGTGTAATCAATCACTACCGTCGAAAGTGACATCTTTAATTATTACATAAAAGAAATATATTACCTTGGTGAGTCAATACATTCCAACCATAACTGTACCATAATTCCTCGAAAATACGGGCAATTAGTTCACAAATTCATTGTGATAATTCATATTTTCACTCAGGAATTGATACTCATGGTACAAACCTCTGGATTGTCGATGCTTAGTCTAATTCTGTTGACTCACTCATCATCAAGAAACAAAATGCTTCATTCTCTTTTTGTCAGAATCGAGTACACAAATCCTTGCACTAAGGACTAATATTATACATGTGACAACGTCGTTGTCCACAATTCTTGATTTCCTAAACTCTTCATATTCTCACTAAATCTTGACTAACTGATTTCGGATCTCATAACGTTCAAGCACATCATTTTCTAATACAAAATTCTTAATTCTGTTTGTATCGACTCAATCACACATTGATCTAGCTCATCCAATAGACAACCTGAAAAATCACTGACAACAATCAGGCCAGAAATATAAAGATCTCGGCTGCTGCCTTTCCTAGAAGACTTTGAATTTTACAAACAATTTGCAAAACCCCGATCTAGTTTAGGACTTATACACTGCCTAAACAAGAACTCCTAGGTACAACTCAGTTTCAGTCCTTGACTGATAAAATACAGATGTTTCCAACTCGTGTTAACTTGGCACAAAGATGATCCTATAATGATCAGAATGACAATTTAGGTGTTTGTGCTTCGAGTTCCTTAAAGTGAGTTTTTTTCTTCAAACTTTGAAAGCTCAGATATTCTCACAGCAAGAGTTCTTAGCCAAAAATTGATCTTCGATGGATTAAGGCTTTTATTTATAGTCTTAAGATGCTAAAGGTAATAAATTCAAAATAAATCTCTAAGATAATTTTAAATATTCCCGTTGCATTTGTCACTTTCATGGACAAATTCTGAAACCGACATTCTTTTGGATCGCGACAGTACCTTATGCAGAGTGTGTCAGAGTACGGAAAAATTTATCCAAATAGATCGCTCTAGGTAGATTGATGATAGTTTAGTATCTTCAGTTTGGTTAAACTTCGTGGGATCAGTCGAGCTAACCAGGAAGTCGTGCTTCTCATTTTAGCGCCTTATTCATAAGGACGCTCTTATCTGAAATATTCGATTGATCAATAAGATCACACTTTCAATAGTTTCAGTTTAGCTTGGTTGACCAATGAGACCGCACTTTCAATAGTTTCGATTTATCTCTTTTTCAGTTTATCTTGTAGTCAGTTTAGTATTTTTGTACTTTTGTTTATAAATACAAAAACTTAATTTCCAACATATCATAAATTTTTATCTTAAGAATAAAAACTATCTATTTCCTTGAATTCTGATATTTCTCAAAACTAATAAAAATAAATAAAAATGTATAGTCGGATTAGCCATGCAAATATTATTGTCAATTATAGATTTTGATGGAATTAAAGTAATTGTTGTTTGGATAATAACATTGTGTTTTCGATGTTTTATATATCTCATTTCTCTTATTGAAATTAAATTAGTTGCTATTAATATGATTATATATATATATATACAGTTGCGTTCGGGTGCAGGCAAACTTGGGCGCCAGCCTACGTGGCGCCCAAGTGTATATATATATTTTTTAATTTGTCACGTGGCTGCCTTAAATTATTTTACCTATAACAGGCTTCATCTTCTCAGAAGCCCCAAATACAACGCGATCCCTATTTCTCCTCTTTCACGTCTGCAAATGGAATCCCCGATGCCGCCCATCTCCGCCGTGGAACGACCACATCTCCGCCGTCACTAAGGTTAATCTTCCTCTCACATAGGCGATTCCATTTTCTCCTCTTCTCACGTCTGCAAATGGAATCCCTGATGCCGCCCATCTCCGCCGTGGAACGACCACATCTCCGCCGTCGCTAAGGTTCTTCGTCCTCTCAGGTAGGCGATTATTTAAGCAATCCCATTTTTCTCTTATCACGTTTACATAGTTTGCGACTTTCACGATCCCATTGTTTTGAATATTTTCATAATAATATACTCTCCGTTGCCGCCCATTCACGCCCAAATAATATACTCTCCGCTGCCTCTTCCACGATCCCATTTTTTTTTATAATAGTTCAAAGGAGATTCACGTACATTTTGGGCTCTTACATAGTCAATATTGGAAGCAACAGAGAAACTCCTTCTACTTCTTCGTCGTTCTCGGTCACGAGAACAAGAAGAAATCGAGGAGGCCAGCCCAGGTCGATTCTTGTTTTTTTTTATAGTTTGTTCGATAAATTGTTGTTTACCCATTTTCATAATTTGTAGATAATTTCATGTTAACTGTTATTATTATTATATGGTTTTATCTTCCGAAGCATTAGCACGTTGGGGATTTGACCTTGGCAAACTTCTAAAACCTCTTCTCTGGCTTGTGTTTTCCATTCAGGGTTCGATGCCAACAACATGAGACACCATGACGCAGCCACAGCAGATGTCTCGAATCCGGCTAAGTAGATGTTTCTGCAGTTGTCAACTATGAATTGATCCAATGCCTTTGGGCTCAAATCACTGGCTTTCGCACCTTCAACAAGAATTTGCAACAAATCCTTCTCACGTCCAGCTTCTTGTCTCTCTCTCACTATCTTCAAGATCAATGAGCATATTTTGGTGTCTGCCCAAAAATTTCTTGACCCTGGGCGTAACTACTGCCGAAACAGGCTTTGGATATAATGTCTCCTGAAAATCTTTTGGTGTCTTCATCAACTTTGATCTCAATAATTTCTCCTCCACACTCGAACTTCTGCTTCCACGAATTCACCAGCCCTAAGGATGATTCGGTGATGATGTCGATCATTCCCTACATTCATTCATCCATTTTTTGACATCAGAAAAATGAGTTATAAAATCCATATCAAATACCAGTGTACAAGTCTGTTAATCTGTTTTTAATTTGAGATACATGTTATATATATATATAAGTCACATGTACTCAACTAGAGATGGCAATGGACTAACTATAAATTTGTTTTTGATTTGTAGGGTCTATAAATCCGTTAGTCTATATTAAAGCTATTAGTCTATAATAAAAGCAGTGGGTCGTTTGCGTTCCAGAAATTGTGGTATCTTACATCGAACGATGTTAGGTATCTATCAATTATTAGTAATATTGTTAATTATTTGTTTTCTAAATTTATTAAAAATTATTATACTAAAATGTATGATCGTCATATTTTACAGAGATGGAAGAAAACAGTGGGGATGATCAGTCATACATCCCTCAAGTTGGAGAAGATCGAAAGCCAAATATTGGAATGGGATTCGAATCAATGGAGGATGCATATTTGTACTATAACCAATACGCACGAGAATCTGGATTTAGTGCGAGAATTAGCAATAGCAAGAGAAGTAAGAAGACGAGTGAAGTTATTTGGAAAAAAATTGTATGCTTTAAAGAAGGGCAGACAAATGAAGTTCGATGGAGTAAAGAGGCAAATAGTGATAAACCAAGACAAAATAGAGCTCGTCGAGACATTCGATCTGGATGTAAGACAAAGATTTCAGTTGTGAAGGAACAAACTGGTCCGGGATGGGTGATTAGTACTTTCGTAGAAAACCATAACCATCCACTTGCTACTCCTTCAAAAGTCCATTTGTTACGTTCACATCGCAGTGTTTATGTATCAAAGAGAGCACTAAGTCAACAATTTGCAGAAGCCAATATCCCAAATTGTCAACAAATGCGATTATTTGAGATAGAACATGGAGGGCCAGAGAACGTAGGTTGTACAGAAAGAGATTTGAGAAACTATCAGAGAAGTTTAAGGGAGGAGCACATGGGATGGATGCTGAAACATTTGTTGATTTCTTGCAATCTGAGAAAGACAAGTGTTCTACTTTTTTCTTTGATTATGAGACTGACTCAGAGAACAGATTTAGCAGGTGTTTTTGGGCAGATTATGTGTCAAGGAGGGCAAACATTGTCTTTGGCGATGTAGTGGTGTTTGATACAACATATAAAACCAACAAATATGGGCTGATTTTTGCACCTTTTGTAGGTGTTAATCATCACAGTCAGACCATCCTCTTTGGTTGTGGATTTCTGAGTGACGAAAGAACATAATCTTTTGTTTGGTTGCTAGGTAAGATCTTAGAAGCAATGCCTAGTGGTGCACCAAAATTGATCATCACTGATCAGGATCCTGCCATGACCAAAGCCTTAGCCCAAGTTTTTCCCCAGTAGTCTGGAAGGATGCTTGAGTCCATGAACTTGAAGATGCTTGTGAACTTTGGTTCCCTGTAGTCCGGAACGGTGCTCCAGTCCTTGAACTCGGAATTGCATGTGAACTTTGGTTTTCAGTAGTCCGGAAGGATGCTTGAGTCCCTGAACTTGAAGATGCATGTGAACTTTGGTTCCCTGTAGTCCGGAACGGTCCTCCAGTCCTTGAACTCGGAATTGAATGCGATCTTTGGTTTCTTGTATTCCGGAATGTATTCGATGCAGAATTTCTCACCATATATGCATGATAAACTTTTTCTGCTTCCTCTCTATTGTCGAAGGAGTCGTGGACAGCATAGCTATATCCAAGAACTTGGTCGCTTGCTTCTGCCCATGTGTCATAAAGACCTGGCTCATGTCCAATGAATACAACGTATGTTCTTCCCTTGAATGAAAAATTAATCACAAACAATTTTATAATCTTGAATATATAAAATATTAGAAATATACATACAATATCATAAAATAAATTAAAACACATCATTTTGAAATATTAAGAATCTCTGTTTTCAACTCTCCTGCAAAAGATTCAATGAACTCTCATAAGATTGGATCTGATAGTATATAATGACTTACAAACACAATCAATCTACAAACACAATCAATGCAGTGAACCAGATTTAAACTCAAATTTTAAATAAGGTTGCAAATAGATCACTAGTTCCATCTTTTGGCTGGGAAACAAAGACAAAACATAAGCCTAAATCCTGATAAATTCCACAAATGTGTTTAGTGAATGCTAATGTGTAAACCACATTCGATGCATATGTAAATTGTACGTAAAGTGTTTTCTTAGTAAGTTCAATAATCTTTTAATTGTAATGGTTTGATGCTCACGGTCCACCGTCCATCATTTCTGTCCAAGAATCGCATTCAAACAAATAAAAAAACACACCCAGAAATTTTTAAACAACAATCGCCCAAATAACAAGATGAGCAATGTTCATTCAAAAACAAGAAAAGAAAAAATGAACTAATTAGAGTGCAAGAACTGTACACCAAAAACCCTCAAATGAGATCCACACAACAGAAATATGAAATAATCTTAAAAGCAAATACCCGATTTTTAGATGTGAGATTTGGTCGTTGGATCTGCGCTTGTTCCACGGCGTGATTGGGCACGTCTGCAAACAGAAATGATGGGCGTTGGAGGGATCGTGAAAATCGCAAACTTTATAAATGTGTGATAAGAAAAAAACGAATATTAACCTTAGTGACGGCGAAGATGTGGTCGTTTCACGGCGGAGATGGGCGGCATCGGGGATTCCATTTGCAGACGTGAAAGAGGAGAAATAGGGATCGGGTTTTATTTGGGGCTTCTGAGAAGATGAAGCTTGTTATAGGTGAAATAATTTAAGGCAGCCACGTGACAAATTAAAAAAAAAAAAATATACACTTGGGCGCCACGTAGGCTGGCGCCCAAGTCAGGCGAACACAACTATATATATATATATATATATATATATATATATATATTAAAACAAAAATAAAAATAATGACACTTTTTATTTTTAAATAATCTTATAACGTATAAATATTTTTAAAAATTGACATTGTCATTAATGATTATATTTATATTATAAATTAAATGCTGATAATTTATACCATCACGTTTTCTATTTAAATTAGATGAGAATTATATAATAATTAATTATTTCAATTGGTATTTGAATTTATTTAATTCAATGTATAGTGTACGTTGTCTATATTTGCAAACTTTTGTTGTTGAGGTTTTCTCTTTCCCTTAATTAAGGTGCTAACTTTTGGTTTTTCGCACATTCATGTTGGATATCTTTTTCCGCTTCCTATTCGTTGCTATTGTTTTTGGTGCATGTATTTTTTGAACGTGCTTTGATTTTTCCTCTCCTTTGGTCGTGTTCTGTGTATGTGTGTTGTTTTTTTGGTATAAATCTATTATAAGCGTTTCTTCGTTCTAAATGAATTTTTATTTTTATTGATCTATCTTCGGTGAAAAAAAACTATTGGCCAATTTTAAAAAATTAATGATTCAGATGACATTGTTCATCATATCAACCAGATAGTAGAACCATATCGAAACTTCGGAATTCACGTTTTCTCACTGGTTCAATATCGATAAATGAGACATATGCTGATATGAAGGAGACATTTGTCGTTGATGGTAAAGGGATCGGAAAGAAGCACTGGAGTACAAAATGAAACAACATAAAATGACACCATTGGAATGTGATATTTGTGTTTGTTTTGATTATGTGAATGAAAAAGAAAGGGAATTAAGAATTGAGTATGATCTTTGGTTGCATAGTAGGCTCCATGTTCCCTACTCTATTGCGAAAGGAAATATGAATAATTTGGTAACTTTGAAGAATAAGTTGCTTTGATTTGGAGATGTTAGTTGTGTCAAGGATTTTCTTTCAAAAAAAAGGTTATCGAATTATTAGTTTACATGCACGAATTGAATGAATTGTTGCGTTGATTAATATCCAAAAATCCCATTTTCCAGAGGCACCAGATAAAGAGCATGAAATTCTTGTGTTGGAGCATTTGGAATTTGTGATGAGAAGAATCGCATTTCATTTGAATTCGATTGGAAAATCTAATTCTGACTATGTTGGACCCAATACGTCAAGTTTTGATGAACTTTGAATGTTGGAGTAGTTTGATTTGGGTTTTTGGTTTCTTACAACAACTGTAGATTTATAAGAATTTTCGTATGTTAGTGATACGATGATTTAGTTTGTAAAGATTTCTATTAGTATATTTTATTTTTATTTGCAAAATAATTATTTCTATTAATATAAGTGCAAATTGCTCAAAAATCTCCAATGCAAACATGTTTTGCTCTGCACTCCCTAGCCACTTTTTTGTACCACATTTTGTATGGTTTTGTACCACATCTTGTATTGTTTTGTACAACATTTTATGACTAGGGACCCCAAAACAAAACATGTTTGCATTTTGGGGATTTTTGAGCAAATTGCCCTTAGTATAATTATTCATCTAATTTTGTTTTGTAGGGATGGTTTTTTTTTTTAAAAAAAAAAATCTTTACATTTAGATTGAATCATTCTTGTAATTCATGACTTACATAAATTTTTGTATTGTGAAATTGATTGTGATAAATATATGCACAGTTTATGTACTTTTAAAAGTGTTAATATGTTAGGTAATGATCTTTTAAAAGTAGTAAAAGTTCAAACAATTATTAATAATTAAAATAACGATAATTATCACAAAAAGACCTTGCCTATATTTCATTATGAAAGCTAGCTGGGCTAGCTCACTCCTCTAGTCCGTTCTTGACCGAATTGGAACCTCATTTTTATGTTTTTTAATTTAATTAAATAAGATTTATTCTTTTATGATTTCGCATTTGATAAAAAAAAATTACTTTAAGTTCATGTTATAATTTTTGTTTTAAAAAAGTGTTTGTAGTATTTGAATGATGACTATATATTCTTCAATAACGATAACAAATTGTTTACCATTTTGGTGTTATCCAAATTCCAATCCTTCTATATTTTTTTTAAAAATAAAAATAACATCTACATTATAGCTTTAATCAATGTTTTCAAAAACCGGAGCGGACCTGTCGGTTCGGCCGGGAACTGGTCTCTGTTTCGGTCCGAAACACAAAAACCGTTTTAACGATTCAACCGCTCAGAACCGATCAAGATCCGATCGAACCGGCCAAGAACCGGTCCCAAGAAGCGGTTCGAATTTTTTAAACAACTAGTTTTTTTTTAATTTAATATTTTATTATATATATGCATGATTATTTGGAATTTATATCGTTAGAAATATTATTTTCGTATTATTAGAATTTTAAATTAATTTATTTATTTTTAAATATATATATATATGTAACTGTGATTATTATTTCTAATATATTTATATAGTTATTTATTTTTTAAACTATGATAAATATATTTTTGTTTATTTATATACATTTTTAGGTTTTTAAAATTTAAAAGATATTATTAATTATATTATATTATATAAATGGTTTTTCGGTCTGACCGTCTAGTTAAAACGGTCCGATCGGTTGGATCGTTTTTTGAAGGTATACCGGTTCGATCACCGGTCTAGTTATGAAAATATTAGATTTAATAAATTTCATATACTACAGTATTTTTTTAATATAAATGTTTTTTTTTTGTTTTATTATGACTATTACTTAGTTTAGAATTTATTTGTCAATTGCTTTTTTTTCAATTGAGATTTTCGTTTATTAATATTTTTTAAATTTAATGTATGTGTTGCACACAACATCATAATTTGGGATTCTATTTTGCGTGGTTTGTAAACAATTTTTACCAATAATTTTTCAATGGAGAAATTGAAGTTCATGGAGTAGATATATACTTGGTTTTTTTAAAAATTGATTGTCATTCATGAATTTGGAAATTATGTTCGGATTTTCGATGAAATTCGGTTCAGTTCTGTTCGATTCGAATAAACACTCCTATCTACGTGCTCCACGTGCAGAGCACGTATTATTCCTTACTAGACTATTAAAGCATCTACAATAAAGTGTTTTCATATTTAAAATCCTAAATATTTTTTCGCTAACACTCCTAACAAACTATATGTATATATATTATATAATAAAATTAAGTGACTATAATTATTTGGATATTTATCCATTGCACATTATAGATAATTTTTTAATCTTTGAAAATATACGAATGAAAGATTTTTTTTGTTAGTTATGAAAGACTGTCCTACTGGAATTGCAAATTTAAATCAATATAATATAATATTAGAACTCCTACCAACAATATTCCATATATATATGGCAATACATCGTACACATTAATCCTAGCAATGTGCAAAAAACCCTTTCAGTAAAAAATCATTCGCAATGGATTCATATTTTGTTGAAGAAGAATGCGCTCTGTTTATTAGATGGTATCACGACGAAGAATTTCATACGTTAATTCTGCCTTCGTCGTCCCCTACGACATCAAAAGAGATTATGGAAAAGTTGGATGATCTTGATGAATTCTTTGAGTTCAATTCAGCCGTCGTATGAAAATATCCACTGGAAGATGTTGTCTACGATGATGATGATGATGATCGCTCCAATGAGACGCCACCACCACCACGTGATCTTAAGACGATGAGGGAGGGGTGATGAAAATCTTTTGTGAGATCACAGAAAGTCTTGATTCCAAGATCTCATATCTTCACGATCAAGAACGTCCACCGCTCGAGAAAGAATATCATATGACATCACCAAATGAATTAGAAGATCAAGAAACTACATCAACATTAATTAAGGATTAGTTTTTCGTGAAAATCTTGGGTGAGATTAATCCTGAATCCAAGATTGGTACTAATTGTTCGGATCAAAGAAAGTTGAAATCGCAGCTTGGCGTCGAACAACAACACATGGTAGACTGCGTCTAAGAAGATTGATTATTTAGACTTCACAACCCATCGTAGATGTAGAGGGGAAGATACAATGTAATCGTACCTTTTAATTCATATTTGCATGTTATTAATGAATAGTACACTTGTTATTAGTGGAAAGCTACAAAAAAAATATCATTGTGTTTGCAGTGGAACAATTAAGCTACAAAAATAATATATATTTGTAAAACATTACGAGTGCTTATGTTTTAAATTTGATAAGATAACTTCTTGTTTTTTTTCATTAACCTGTCTAAATTTAGGTTTTTGTATATTAAGTTTTCAAATTTTGGTTTTAGTACACAAATTTTAATTTTTCAATGTCTTGTCAACATTTCTGGTATCACATGTTGTTTCAACGAAATAGGATAGAAAGGCAAAGAAAAAAGTTAATGCACATCAACCAGGATTTGAAAACTTAATTGACCAAAAAATTATTTTTCTTTCAATTTTAATGTATGTCTTTTTTGTTACGTCACCATATGATTTTTTGTTTGAAATGTAATAAAATTAGCATACTAAGGTTGTGTTTGTAACCTTTAAATATAATTTATTATAGTTTTTTTTCTTCACAAATTTGTAAAGAAAAAATCTATAATTACTTATTTTTAGACGACGTTGCAAACACTAACTAAAGTGTGTTGAATGACATTTAAAATCTCATCTCTGTTTTGTGTTGTTCAGTTTGATCTCTATCTCTCTGATCAATATTTTTTTACTGGACACATTGATGATGTTGCTCCTTGTGTTACAACATCGAAAGGGAAAAAGGAATATAGACCTAACTCGGTTTGCATTTGGTGTTGAGTCGTGTGTTGCCAACACAATATGTCAACACTAGTGAAGTTTCGCGCTACACTGCTCCCGTCATTAATTTTTTACAGTTCACTCTTTGTACTATGAAGCCTTACTGGTTGAGTATTGTTTGTTCTTTTGACTGGACTTTTCTGGGAAAAAAGGGGAGTAGTGACAAAGACAAATACTGCAAGTACTTCTGCAGAAGTTGATGAAACAGACTGCAAGTACTTCTGGAGCATATGAAGTTGATGAAACAGAATAATCGGAAGCTGTATTTGTTTTTTAATTCTTACTTTCTCTTATTAGTTTGCTTGTTTGCTCTGATTATTAAAATTGTTTTGCTCTGAAGTTTTGTTAAACTGCTAAATGCTCTAATATGATTTTCTGCTACTGCTGCTCTCATCTGTTGAGTGTTGAGAGTAAGTGTTGCCAACACTACTCCACAACACTCTTATAAAATGTATATTGTAAATTGATGATATATATCTGAACAGTTTTGTTGATGAGATATTTTATCAAATCTTTATTCAATATTGTATAGGATTTACAAAGATTGAAAATCTATTTAAGAAGATAATTATACACAGATGAAAGATGGCGAGGAGAGTGCAGAAACGTAAAGCTAATTATTACTGTAGAAATTCAGAAGCTGTAGATTGAAGATCGATCGGAGAATTTCTGAAGTATTCCTTGCCGTTACACAGTGTTGCCGAATAGTGTTGGAAACACTGAAGAACACGCGAGTGAAGTGTTGTTCAGAAAGTAGTTCATTGGTTTTTTGTTTTTCGGCACATGTGTTTAGAACTTCCTATTAGTTTTTATATTCTAGTTCTTACTAGTTTTTAGAAAGTTATTTATTTTCTCAACTTGTTGAGAAAAGTAGGTTTTCATATACAATCACTAGTTATTTTTGTGTAAACTGATTTGTTTTCTAGTGGTTATTTTATCTTGAGGCACCGCACAAGTATTGATTACTTGTGCATATATATCATTCTCAATTTTGATTTCACAAAAACTGATTTCTTGTTTTTAAATGAGAAGTGTTAAATTAATTTTTTTAGTGATTGCAAATATTTCATATATTTTTTTTTTCGTAAATGAAATATATTTCTTCCCATGTTAACTAAAAGCGGCTTAATTTTGAGTACTTCAATTAACTCAAAAGAAACTAATTAAAGTTTAAGATCCTCCAATTAATTTTTTACCTGTAGATATTTTTCTAACAAAAAACAACATTTAATCTTCATAATTGGTGTGACACCCTCTATTTTACTCTACTGAGTGTTTAGTATGTGTATTTGAAATTGGCCATTACAAGGAAAATTTAGTTGAAATGACACAGAAAAGAAAGGAAATTAGACCGGGGAACCATCTTCACTAGATACTGTATATTGTGTGTCAAGTAAGATTTTTCAGTACATATCTCATTCAAATTCACAGTTTCCAATTTCCTGAACAAAAATAGCTTGTGCTCCCAACAATTTGTGCAGTAAACCCTGAACCTATGGCTATGCCATGAAAGCAACTTCAAAATGACGGCGTCCTTCAAGCTCAGCGATCAAAATAATTGGTCAAGAATCACATACAACGAGGGAGGAGAGGAGATGATCCGCAGCTCCGCTGATACTAGCACCTTTACTTATAATATGTAATAAATATTTCAGCGCTGTTTCGGTGATAACTTCGCCAGGGATCAGAGCCGGAATTCCTGGTGGATAAGGGCAAATAAGCTCCCCGCTTATCTCACCAACACTATCCTCAATACTCACTTTTCTCTTACGTGCAAAAAAGGCTTCTCTAGGACTCAAAGCCATGTTAAACTCTGTAAAAGGCGTGAAATGTCTCACATCAATCATGAAATTTTCTTCGTTATTCGAACGCAAGAAAGTCATTGACAGATGCCTCAAACCGGAAACAAGCCTCAAGATTTGATCTCTTGTTGTTCCGAGGTTGAATGCTAATGTAAAAGATACTGTCCCAACAAGTTCAGAAACTATCCCGAAATCCCTGCACAGGGTGTTGTCCGCTTCGTAACCAGAAAGACCGAGATTCCATACACCAACCGTGAACCGTAATGGATCGATAGCTGGGAATCTTGGGACGTCTATAAAGTTAAGGAGTGAGATTCCGGGAATTTCGTTTATCATACTTTTTGCTTCAAAAGCTAGCTCCATAGCTCTGTTGAAAACAGTTCCCTGGTTATCACTTAGTTGAGCTCTAGCTGCATCGAGTGAAGCTAACAACAAATAACTCGGGCTACTGCTTTGAAGCATTTGCAGGCACCTGCAAATTCTATCCCGGTCTATAAGATTACCTGAAAAATGGAGCATTGATGATTGTGTTAGAGAGCAAAGAACCTTGTGAGTAGACTGCACAACAAGATCAGCTCCTTGAGCAAGTGCTGAGCTAGGAAGCTGCTTGTGGAATCCGAAATGAGCTCCATGTGCCTCATCGACGATTATCGGGATCTTATGACTGTGACAAAGTTTTGAGATTGCGTCAATGTCGCAGCAAATTCCATGATAACTAGGTGAAACGACTAAAACAGCTGCTGGTCTTCGTCTTTCCATCTCTAGTTCCTTGATTGCTTGCTCAACCTGTTAATAGCATCCACCCAAAAATGCTAAAGGAAGACATTCTTGAAAGTAGACAAAAAATAGCTCTTTTGGACAGTAGTTGTTTCTACTACAAGTTGCTCCAAAAGCTCAAGCTCATACGATGTTGATTAAAAATAATTTTGATACTTCAACACTTCCTTTCATGAGTAAGCCACATGAGGAGGAACATAAAGATGCAACATTGAAACTACAGGGCTTTGAACTTGTGAATTCCTGTTTTGACTAGTAATATTAAAAATTTGAGCTCATAGGATGTGCATTGACAATATTTATATGCTTTAATAGACATTAGCAAAAAAAATAATAATTAATTGTACTGAAGAACCTTAGGGGCTAGAGACAGGGTACACAACATCAATGATTATTGATGGAACTTGCCTGTAAAGGAGTGATGCCACCAGAAATGTCCCATTTAGGATCATACTCTGGGATAATATACTTGGGCACAGCACCAGATAATACCATGGCAGATACTGCAGAAATATGAGAATTTCGAGGAAGAATGAGAGTGTCTCCAGGCATACAAGTAGCCATAATTGCTGCCTGAACTCCACATGTACTGCCCCCGACAAGAAACCACGTCTCTGATGCTCCAAAAAGCTCAGCAGCCCTTTTTTGTGCATCCAAAATAGGCCCTTCTGGAGCAAAAAGATTGTCGAGCTCTGGAAGCTCTGGTAAGTCGTATAGAAATGGCCTTGAACCAATCAGCTGAATCAATGATGATGGCGCTGCTCGCCCTCTGTTATGTCCTGGGAAGTGAAAACTGGCTACATTTTCTTCTGCAGATGCTTTTAATGCACGAACAAGAGGAGGTAGGATGGAGTTCTTGACGTTCTGAGAATCTCTAGTGAGAACATTTTCTGTTATGCCAGTTTCTAAATTTTCCTTCTGCACCCTCCATTGTATATCCTTCCCCAGTGCTATGTGGCAACTCTCCTGTAAATGTGCAGGAAAACGAAATAGAAAAACAATCCCAGAAAACAACAAACTATAGAATGAACTCATCCAGACAAGGGATGTGCATGAATTTGTGACAAAATGAGACTACTTGTTTCAACCAGTGTTTACTCAGTCCTCTAAGGGTCCTTTCTGTGCTACTAAGGAGAAGGGGTAGAGTAAGTGAAAGATTTCCATCATTTGCTTACATGGACAGGTAAATGTATGTTTGAAAATCTGAATTTCACTCGTCGAAACAGCATTAAAGGAATTGCTACTCTCTAAACAGTTGCATATACATATGTTTGATGGGGTTGATTCACCCTTTAAATTACTTAGAGCAGCACTACTCAGCTAATACTACAAGAAAATTCCTCAAAGGAAGTAAAAACAAAGACATTGATTGCTGCATGCTCGCAATCATCCCAGCCCACAATTGTCAGTGGTCCAAACACAACTGCATTACATGAGTAAATTGCGTGTGAACCTCCCGAGTCATGCACATAATGTACCCACAAATTAGGGTCATCAAACATCATAATTTGCCATTCTGAATATTATAAAAACATAAATATGTGTCGCTTCCTTTTGGTATATTTATATTTTATTCGCTTAGGATAAACATTTTCGACTTGGAGAACTCTAATTTTGTGACGATGACATCAACGAACGCATAAAAAAAACACATAAAGCACAAAAAAAAAAATGCCGGCAAAGGGTTTTGGCCACCAATTTAAAACAGATGGAGATTTCAGTTGATTAATTATTCCAAGATTTTTTAGTCCTATACAGAACTGGATGAGACTAAACCATTGTCCCAATATTATAGACATTCATCTAGAACATGCTTTTACTGCTTTGTTTCCACAGCTATTGAAGTTATGACTCCAAGAAAAGCACAAAGTTTCATCAAATCTACCCATCAGCCTCCAATTTTTTTGTCACTTTACAATCGCAATTCGACATATTCCAATCAATCTTTCAAGTACCAAGTTGGATTGACTTTATAAAAATGAAAGCTTTAACATTCAACTGTATATTCTTTCGCCCTCCAGAAACAGAAAATGACAAAATAATTTCACACCCACCTGGGAAACACAGGCTCTTGGTCTTTTGATGGGCTTGAAAGTCCAATAATGGCCATAACTCAGACTCCAGCTCTGCCCAAAAAGATACAAGAAATAAGGATTATCAGCGGAAACAAGAATCTATGCTGTTCAAATTCGAGTCAGGCATAAAAATGAAATAAAAAATGAATACAGAGTTGGGCTATCCAGAGTGAATGCGTGCCAGTTTGTGATAGAAGTTACCATATCTCGCTCGCATATGAGAGAGAGAGAGAGAGAGAGAGAGAGAGAGAGATCAGTTTCGGAGTAGACGGGCGTCATTATTCGATGAATAATTAATACTGAGTTGGCCTATGAATTATTTTTTCAGAAAAAAAATACCATAGTTTTAGCGCTTATGGGTTTATTTATAGTTTAAACTTTAAAGCATGCATATTTCTTATATTTTTTAAATTCAATAAAGTACAGAATAATAATTATTTTTGAAATTATTTGAAGTAATCCATCATTTATGGTTTTAATTTATTTCTTTATAGTATATATTTTTTCGATTTAGTTTAGACTACAGAAAATGAAAATTATGAATTAAAATATATAAATTTATATATCATACTTATTATTGTACACACACAAAGTGTGTGAAAAGTATTACGAAAGAGAATTAAAAACCACACACACAATATATTACTCGATCCTCCCTTCATCTCAAATAGGGGTTTTTTTTTTTTTTTAATTTTAAAAAAAATATATATTGCACAAATAATGCAGGGTAGGGGGTTTTGCAATATTACTGCAAAACGCCCCTGCCAATAGCGGACGCTGGCAGCGTCCGCTATTAAAGCAAGCGGACGCTGGCAGCGTCCACACCTGCAGGGGGCGGACGCTCTCTGCAGGTGTGGACGCTGCTTTTTGCAGCGTCCGCTTCTACAGAAAGCGGACGCTGCTTTGGCAGCATCCCCTTTGTTATTTTGCATCACGGGTGTTTTGACCCGTGATGCAAAATTATTGTGTTTGTTATAAATATCATGCCACACCTCTCATTATTATGTGCATCGAAATCTGATACTTTTATTTTGCAAGAAAACAGCCGAAGCTTTCTTTTCATTTTCTTTACTTAAATTACTTCTTTTTTTATTTAATAGAATAAGAACCCAAGAAGCACCGAAGCTTTTTCCTTTTATTTTTTGAGCAAGCACGAAGCTTTTGAAATCTTCTCCGCCTTGTTTTCTGAATTAGGTAAGTTTGTAATGTTATCGTTTTAATTTTTTTTATATTTTGCATGCAAAATAATTTCTCTTAGAAATGGTGTTATTATTCATATGAATTTTTGTTTATATTATTTTTGCAAGTAAATTTGATATTAAACCTGAAATAACATAAAGGTGCGTATTAATATTATTAAAACAAATATTAAGTTTTGTGAATATTTTAAATAATACTATTATTATTCATGTTTTTTTAAGTTAAATGTTGATTATAGTTTGTTGGTTATGTTAATATATTATATTTTTATATTATATAATATTTTGATGAATCCTTCGTGTTCTATAATTGTACTCTTTATTTGATTGCCTTTGTTTTTAGTAAGTTTGTCAATAGTATTAATTCATAAATTAAGTTACTACGTAAATAAAAATTCAAGATAGATAGTAATATTATGTTTAACTTAACTAATTATTGGTTTTTCAATCTTAATTAATATATTATTTTATTTATTTACGATTATTTGAAACAAGATAGGTTACTTTTAGCTAATTCTAACGTTGAAATATGTTATTTAATTTTTAATTATTTTTCATTATACTTTTACATATATAAATATATATATAATTAATCATAATATGTTATAATGATATATTGGTAATAAATTGATAATTGGAAATAATATATCATCGATCAAAATTATAGTTGAAATATTTTTAAAATAATATTTCTTTAAAATATATAACAATATATATATAATATAATTTAATATTTTTATTTATTGTTTATTTACATAAAATTCATAGTGTTAAAATAAAAAAAATATCTTATAAATATAACGTTGATAATCACTTCATATTTTTATTAAATATTATAAAAAATAATATTCATACAACATTATTTTTATATATTAAATTGTAATATAACTTGTATTTTTTAAGCTTTAAATTATTTAATTTTTTGGTAAATATAAAATGTTTGATATCCGAATATTTAATATTTTGTGTTCATATTAAAATGTGATATAAAAGATTTATAATATCACATTTTTAGACTACTTAAACATATATTTTTTTGTTATTCTTTATTTTATTTAGATATGATAAAAAAATATGATAGTTTTTTAAAATATTTAATTTTAGTTGTATCAATACACAAAAATATTGCATTTTGAGTATTTTTTTAAGTAAATAAAAAATTTAAAATATAAGGAAAGTTAGTTTAAGGATAAATTTGTTATTATTATTAACGTATTTACAAAGATTATTGACATAATTTTTAGTAATCTTTTGTTATTATTATTATTATTAATTTTATTTTTATTGTTATTATTTTTATTTGAAAAAAATAAAATAATTAATGTAAATTAATATTTTATTTTATTTCCAAATAGCATGAATTCGATCGTGATATGTATTATTTTGTAGTGTATTTATTATAAGTATAATTGATTGTTATGATTATTTAACTTATTGATTAATGATTGTCATTTTTTTTTCAGAATGGCAAGAGTACAAGATTCGAGCGTGTTGTTTTGCAGATGATAAATCAGCGTCCGCTTTCTGCAGTAGCGGATGATAAATCAGCGTCCGCTTTCTGCAGAAGCGGATGATAAATCACGTCCTGTCACATCCTCCGCTTTGGCAGCATCCCCTTTTTGATGTTTTTTAATTTTTATATATTTGCCATTATATAATATTAATATATATGTATGCATGACAGAACTGGTAGACCAGCATTTGATTGTCGCTTTTCATAAAAGCAGACATTGATTAATAATTATATTATTAATATAATTACAGTACAGAATTGGTGGACAGCAATTTAATGGTCGCCCCTTGATGGAAAAGTGGACAGCAATAAATAATGGTCGCCCGTGATGGAAAAGTGGACGCTGCTTTTTGCAGGAAGCGGACGCTGTAAAAAGCAGCGTCCACACCTGCAGAGAGCGGACGCTGCCAAAAGCAGCGTCCGCCCCTGCAGCAAGCGGACGCTGCATGCGTTTTGCAGTAATATTATTAATGCAAAACCCCCTGCCCTGCATTATTTGTGCAATATATATATATTTTTAAATTAAAAATAAAAAAAACCCCTCAAATAGAGGTTTTTTTTTTCATCCATCTCAAATATATAGTTTATTCTTTTAAAAAAATATAGTTTGTTTTTTATATGTAGTATTAATTTGTATATTCTTTTACCATTATATCCTTATTATAAAATACATTATTAAAATTAAAATATTTATCGGATAAGGGTAAAATTGAAAATTATTTCTAATAACTTTTTTTTTTTGAAAATTAATAACTTTTTTGTTTATGTAAATGAGTGAAAACACACTATAATCTAAATATAAGGTACGGATGAAATATATTTTTAAAATGTTACAGTAATTTTTAACTAATTTTTTTGTCTATGTAAGTGACCTCCCTGATCTTTCTCTACTTGAAAGAAAAAAGCCTAAGTTTGAGATCAACAGCAGACGAAGGCCAACAAGAAAAATATTTAGACACCAACTCAATGACAGTTGAATTTTATTGTTAATATTTAGACACCAACTCAATGTCATTTGAATTTTCTTGTTAATGAGTACATTTTTTTTTATATAAACATAGACTGGAATTAACTTGCTCCTTAAATATAATCTTTTTCTACAATTTTGGTTTTGCCGAGCGTAGAAGGATTCATGGTTCCATCACCATATTAGAATAACCATCACAAGTTCAGATAACTGTCTTCGGTGGTCTGTATATGAGTTATAGTATTATACAAGTGAATAACTGGTAAGATAGTACCATTGCATGATATACTTTCAATACAATGGCTCAACTATGTTCCGAAAGAATCACTGCAAGTGCTGCTGCTAATGAATCAACTTCGTCTCAACTGAAAAAGCGACTATCATATTGATCTTGATTTAATCCCCGCTCAGAGTTGATATCAAATTAACCAAAAAATGGAATGAAAAATGGGGTAAGCGCTAATTTAATTACATATGCTGAAGAGGAAACAGATTCTGGCCCGTATTTGGGACAATTTATGGAACAGGTGATCGTTGAACATCTACATTTGTCTCCACAATTTGTAAACTGGGACTGCTATGTTCATTTTCGTCATTTTCGTCTAAGGTGGCACTGACAGTTCGCTCAATACTATGCAGGACACCATTTTCAACCACAGGTCCATTACCGTTCTCTGTTGCAACTTTGGCCTCAGAATTGCGAATAGGTTTTGGTAGCTCTCTTGAAGGAGAAGTTGCTAAAAGACGGCCAATTCCTTCAAACAAGTTCTTGGCATCTGCGATCAGAACAGCCCCACCAGGGTAACACCGATTGAAGCACGTAACACAATGCGGAAAAGCCACCTAAATTGAGAAGGGAATATACCAATTGAATAAAATGTTGAACGGCCAAATTGCAGCTAAAGACAAAACGTTTATATGAAACATCACCTCAATGAATGCTTGGCAAAGTTTAAAAAAAAGGGCGGATTCATTGCTTCTGAGCATCCTAGTTGTATTGTATCTCAATAGAGAATCAGAAACAGCTTGCAAACCCTTTACTAGCTCTTGTGCAAGCACATGTTTTAAACTGAGTGGGGCACAAGGACGTAGTTCATTCATTGCTGCAGATACACCTGCCACCATCAGAGAGGGACACGTGACCATCAACAATTTCTATCAACCATTTAATCTAACCGCAAATGTTTAAGACGAGGCCATTTAAGAATTCCAATTCTTGAAGTTACCATTGATAAACACAGCAAGAGGTGGATGCTCCATGAGATTTGATGGAGGACTAACACCATCCAAACTGTCATCACTGAAACCACTGGTGGGGAAGCCAACTGCTGGTAATGGAACCCAACGATGAGAATCCAAGACTAACTGTAGTGAGAAAAAAAATCAATATTGCTCAGACTAGATGATGCAATGTCTGATATAGAAAAAACAGAATATACAAATTCTGTGTGCAACAGAAAGTCAAAAAGCAATTGGTAACATGTAAGGAATGGCAATATTAGTTATAGGACACTGTACCTGAAAATTTTTAACAGCCGTACTCATGTTCTTCGAAAATAAATTAAGCACTGCTCTGTCAAGAAAAGAATATGTCTACAATGAGAGCAAATTAAATTAAATTCCCAAAATACATAAATAAACAACTATGTGAATATGTTTTTACTCTTCAAATAAAGGGGGAAGTAATCCTCGGAAATCCAATCCAACCCATCCAAGGCCCATAGCACAATACTGCAAAAACACAGCAGAGAACACAAGTATAACATGAAAACTTAATTAATTGACACATAAACTCAAATATCAAGTGACACCGCAATAATTGCATTGATATGCAGCAACCAAAGCAGATTATGGTAGAGGCATCTCTGCAGTACAAAAATACACAGATTACCTCAGACAATATGAAAAATAACTCCAAAATAAGATAGTTGGGGGAATGATTGATCTTTATTGGCAATTTTTTTAGGATAAAGGCCTTTTTCTTTGAATCAGATTCTTCTGCTGACATGATTTGAAAACAGTTGCCTGACGAGTAATCAGTAACATAAAGTTCTTGATCAACCATCACCTATACAGCGGCCACACAGACGCTTTGCCAGCAATAAAGTAAGTATCGAGCAACAGTGATTAATCCTCATTCACATCCAGCTAATACTTCCCCAAAATAATGAAAAGAAACAATGCAGCAGCTTGATTTATTTATAAATGTTTTTTTTTTAGTCTCTTATTATTTTGTTCAGGTGGAAGGGATAGGAAGACCAAAGACGTAGCACGGAACTATGATATAGCATAAACTAATAAATGATTCTCACCATGCACTGATCCAGAATATTGGACAACGATCCACCTTCACTTATCTTAGGAAGCATCACTTTCAGAGTCTTCAGGTGCAAGGAAATCTGATGCATGGCCCAGTCAAAGAGAAGGCCACCATCATAATTTTCTTCACTCCCTGATGTGTCATCCGCAAATATAGCTCGGTATTGGTTAACAACGTCAAAAAGATTCACTCTGTGACAATCTACCATCCCTTTTAAATATTCATAAGGATTTCTCTGGTCTAAATCGTCAAGTTTCCCCGTAAGCCATGCTTCTCGGCACCTTAAAAACTGAACACCAGAGATATATCCTTGATAAGAAAATGGATAAGACATGCAAATCAGGGATATTAAACAAAGACAAGTCCAGACATAGAGTTAACACAATCTAAATATGAGTACCTGTAGGCGCATCTCGTACTCACTAAATACTCCAATGCGGCGCAAGTATCCAATTATCCGGAGGCATTCTGGCAGCTGCAGAAAAAACCATAATCAAGGTTTAATGACAGCAGGGTCCATTCTGCTGGTAAAATTTGTCTCTGCTGATATCACAGGATAAAATTGAGATGAAAATGATTACTTGAATGTTTGATCTAAGTTTCTGTAGAAGCTGAGAAAGAAGAGACTGTGTGGTCTGCCGGACTTCAGCAGCCAGAGCCTGAATAACAGGAATTCTTTTTGAAAGAGAAGAGGAAAAGAACAGAAAATAATGTCTCAATAAATGCTTTGATAAGGTTGACCAGTAATATTGATTTTATTCCATAGAGAATTGAGGAAACAACTTACTTTGGGTGCATTGTTGTAAGTTTTGCAACGAATGCCTCTAAGTCAAGAGCCTCGTCATAGTTTCCATTTCTCACACAACTGCATAAAGATGAGATTAAATCATCATTGGAGAACATGGAAGGCTATGACGAGAAGTACAATACATATAGAAGTAGTAAAAGAATGTGCTCGGCGATATACGTGTCCATGAGCTGAGGAGTTTCAAGCAAATCAAGCAAAGTACTATGATTAGCAAGTAGTGTCTGATTCATCGTCCTTTTCTCCAAAATTTGTTCTGCTGAATCAACAAACTCAGAACATCCAGATGTAAGCTTTGGAATTTGAGCTATCTGTAAAAGAACAAGCATTGAGTCTCAGAGAGATTATTATTTCATCACGCTCTCAACAAAAAAAAAAACCATCAAGAAGCACAGAGAAACTTAAATATCTCCTCAACAAAAAAAAAACCATCAAGAAGCACAGAGAAACTTAATATCTCCCAGGTTTCAGATATGTAGCACTATCTTGAACCACAAGAGAGCCAAACTACCAGTCTCCATGTTGATCGATCACACAATTTTACAAATATTCGACCATATTCTTGATCCATCACTCTTTCAATAAAATTGCATCAACTCAATCTTTAACAATTGAATGCCCTCAAATTAAATCACCGCAATTAGATGCTCTTGTGACAATTGTGACAATTATTTTCTAGTTTGTTTTAACTCGTAAGGATTTATATCCAAGCTGGGGCCTTCATTTTAAACATTAACTGGCAGCATTAAGATATTACAACATGGAAAAAATGGCCAAAAAACCCCCATCTTCCAAATGTGTGTTCCAGAACTATCAATTGTTCATGAATATGCCTTGTTCAAGAAATACATCCTATTGGAACCTACAGCAAATTTTAATGTTTGCATTCGATTCCCTTGACAGAGTTATAAAAACATCAAAATCGTAAAATCCGTTCCAAACCTAAACATCCAAAATAAAAATACCATTAATTACCAGTTGCTACACAGACAATGCCAATCAAATAAAAAGTCAAAAAATCAAACAAAGAGCAAAATTACCAAAGACTCGAGATGCCTATCGACAGCAGAAACCTCCTCTCGGATCTCGAGCAGCGCATCTGCCGCGGCGATGAATGCACGGTAATTCCCCACCGCCACCTCCTGCATCTGCCGCCGGATTCTCTCCGCATCCACTCTCAACAATTCCGGTTCCTGAGACAAAAAAACAAATTCAATTCCTCAAAATTCCAAATCCAAAATTAAATATAAGGCATTTTCGTACCTTGTGGAGACGATCTAGAGTGAAAGAGAGAAGTTCGGATACGTAAG
This sequence comes from Henckelia pumila, assembly GCF_033568475.1. NCBI lineage: Eukaryota > Viridiplantae > Streptophyta > Magnoliopsida > Lamiales > Gesneriaceae > Henckelia > Henckelia pumila. Next base: position 142,133,422 of record NC_133122.1, read on the forward strand.
GCTGCTGGTCGGCGGTGGCAAGCGGGAGAAGATTCGACATCTCCGGCGATACGTCGTGGTTCGCCGGAACTTGTAGCATCGCCATTAGAGATCAAAATTTGATATCCAACCGCCGATAGATCTGTACAGTGGGTTTTATAGAATGCAGCGCAATATGCAGAACAGAGTCCTCAAGTAAACTCAGGAATGCTTAAAACACTCAATTTTGCCCCTCAGGTTTGTAATATTGCATTTTGATCACTTTATATAATTAAATCCTTGCACCATTTTTTTTAGTACAAGTACAAGATTACTTACGACAATGTAATGAAACTACCCGCACAATCGATGGAATTTGAATATTGACCCGATACTTGGTTATATCGGGCAAAGAAACTACTTAAATCTGCATAATTAAAACTAATTGCACCATTTTATTGTATGGGATACTTTGAATTTATCCAATATATATCTCACAAATATAGGAAGATTTGAGGCATGTGGAAGGTCAGTTTTTTTAAACGAATTTGAGCTGAGCTCATTTAACGAAAAAGCCCCACAAATATATACCAGTTTACATGACCTACTCACGAAAAATAACCACTTAATTGCAAATATTTGTTTTGTTCGATATTTGAGTCAAGTTTTAGAAAAGAATAATATTTTTCGGGTCGATGAGATCCTAGCATATAGGTAATACCCAAACTATGCATCCAACGGTTCGTATTTTTACACATAATCGTAATTAAGTATATATTGTTGACGTGGCAAATCATAGAACATTAGATCTATTATTGGATAATACACATATGCTATGTTTGAAATCTACCTATTTTTCGTTGCAAAGTTGGTACTTAGCTTTGAGTTCGGATTTGTTTCATTTATTGGCTTCGTCGTGGAGGGCTTGAGTCTGTTGACTTTGGCAACTTAATTAGCGTCAAACTGTAAATTATTTAAACTGTAAACCAGTTCAATATAGCTTCAGTTTTACTCGAGTCTGCTGATACACCCTGCCGAGAAATGATGTGAACAAGGAATTCCACCTGGTGCCCCTAAAGGGGTGTTCATGTTGATGGAGTAGGTGAACTTTTGGCCAGAGATCATGAGTTCAATTTCCCCTACCAACATCTTCTTGGACTAGTCTGTCACACAGAGCTTGCCTAGTGTGATTTACCTAGCTAACGTAGTTTGCAGCTTATTGCGTTAGTCCGAGAGTTTACCCAGTGCGCACCGAAGGTAGCGGCTGCGGTTCCCACGTCACGAAAAAAAAAGGAATACCACCCGGCCGCACGTGGCCAATGCCCTTGCGCACGGTGCTCTCAACTTGGGCATCCATGATGGCACTAATCCAACGTACGTTCAAGGATGAGATGACCCCTTGTAAGATGTAAGGATTCACCCTACCGAGAAATGAAGTGAACAAGGAATTCCACTCGGTACGTGCCGTACGTGGCCACCGCCCTTGCGCAAGGTACTCCCAACTTGAGAACTCATGGTGGCCCAAATACAACGTATGTTAAAGGATTAGATGACCCCTTGTAAGATGTAAGGATTTGTTAGCTTGGTATCAGTCATATTTTTGTCGACGAAATTGCTTGTGCATGATGATGATTGTAATATATAATGATTTGAAGAAAAAGAAAGGATGAGTGGAAAAGATAAAGTTTCACTATTTGATGATGGATTCTTGAAGTTTCTCTTTTTTGGACGAATGCATGTGTGTGCGCACCATTTATACATAATTTTGGGCATGTAAGTTAAAATTATAATTTTAGTTTTGTAAGTTGGTTCATTTTGAGTTTTAGTCATATTAACTTGTCAAAGTTTGGTTGTCATCAATCAATAGTTTTTTTTTCTTTTTTTGGTCCTTTTTTTTGGTCCAAAACAACTAGATACGTCGAATATTATTTTTGACATTAATGTTTTTTTACAAGACATAATTTGTGAAGACCCGAAAATCAGTTGAACAGTTGATAACTTAATCGAGTTGAGCAATTGACTGAACTGAAGTTGACTGAACCGAGAAGAGAAACTAGAACTGAAACTGAAGTTGAGAAAACTAGAACTGAAACTGAATTGAGGAAACTGAAAGTGACCACAAAAAATCAGTAAAAAAACTGGAATTGAAAGAAAATTACCATGAGAATTTAGTTGAGGATCAAGTTCAATGATCCCAAAATTCATTTGAGGACCGAAATTTCAGTCACCGAATATTAGTCGACTGACCAGTTCAGTTGAGAATTCAGTCTTCATTTCGTAACAGACAACTGATCGTCTGAGATTTTGTAACATATGAAATAACTCAGAATCAAAGCAAATCAATGGCATTAATGGGTCTGTAACAGTCAGATTTGTGACTATAAATAGCGCTCAGATTTATAAATTAAGGGTTGCACAATTTTTTGAGCAAAAACACATCATAAGTGAGTTCGGACATTCAGTTAAGCGAGAGAGAAAAGCGTCCAGTTGAGCAACCAGTGAATTTAGTTGGGCCAGGTCAAGCTAAATTCAAGAACAACCGAACAGTTTTAACATCAATCTGTAAGCAGGCTTTCTGATTTGAAATCTGATAATATGTTTTTAAAAGATTCCAACATGTATGTTTGTGTTCAAATATTCAAATATTCATTTCGAAATTTGTATTGTCTGATGACTGATGCACTAAACTTGTGAATTAGTGGTACGAATATATATTTCGAACACTCTGCTCTATTTTTGTTTTGTTCTGATTTATGATAAACATATAAGAGACTGATATCAGTTCGAAACTCATAAGTGAATTTGGTACATAAAACTACTCGGTTATTTCTGATGACTACATGAGATTTTTGTTCTGTTATGATTTCTGTATATGTATAAGATCGGTTAAAACTTACAAACTGATTTTAAAAACTGGGATAATTTGCCCTTTTACTGAGTGACAACCATATCGCTCATTCACCCAAACCATCTCAGATTAGATTGAGGAAGAAGTAGAAGATGACGAGCAAAACCAGTTTTGGGGCTGGTGAATACTGAACGAGATTGCTGTTATTTAGTTTCTACCTTAGTATTATTATATTTTCCGCTGCGTTAAACTTTGTTTTCAGTTTGGTTTATTATCAGTTCAAGCACTGTAAAATGTTGGAAAACTGTGTTCAGATCAATTAGAATTGATACCCGGTGCAGCGGAAGTTTAAAAATTTTATTTTATTAATATGGAACGATTCCATATCTGGGTATCAAAACTTTTACGATTAAATTCACACAAGTAAAACAAATAATCACAATTAATGTTTTACCTTAAATCTCGAAACGAGATTATGGACTCCAACAGAATTTAATCTGCTCTTCTTGTAAATCCCGGGAACTGATGGCGTCACGATCAATCACCGGAATAAGGTCCACGAACAGAAAATAGAAACCCTCTGATTAACTGCACTAGAAATCAATCAGAAGTTTGCGTAGAAAATAAACAGATATGATCTGTTAATTCAGATTGTAATTTTTCATAAAAATCACAAGCCGAATTTTCTCCGAAAGGGACAGAGGAATTTTCGAAAATCCTCTTGAAATAATTATGCAGTGTTCGAAAATTTGAAGACTGAATCACACGTAATTTTCGAACCCACTACATGTATTTATAGATAATTTTTAGACTAGGTTAAGTTATAATTGTGTTAGGACTCTAACTCCTTAAAGCCCACAATCCATAACTTAAGCCCAACAAGCCAAGCTCGTTGTTATAGAAATTAATATAAAATTCATCGTGACTCCGATTGATAAACTGATTTTACCAATGTGCACAGAAACCATTTCTGCATCTTTTAGAGTCAAGATAATTTTTCTGAATCCGAATTCAGTGATTTCCAAAAATGCCCATCCCTATGTCATTTTAGGAAATCCCACTCCCTTTAGTTAAGAAGTCCAACTTCTCTTTTAATAAATTTAACTCTTTAAATTTAACTATCTCTACGGGGTTTTAGTAATCCATTACTTGTGTAACCCTCAATGGTTCAGGAATACAGCTAGCCGTGGGCTCACAACTCCTTGTGACTCGGAACAACAATTTCCGACTTACCCATCGAATCATGGTAAGAGCGCCTAGCAACATCGCCCCATGATTCCCTAGGTATTACTGATAGTGCCTGCAAGAACCAGTAGATTTTGGTTAGCGTACAGTACGGTCCCTTCATCCATATATCCCGATCGAATCAACAACCATTGGTATATCGAGAGTCGTTCGAGATTCGATAACTATGCATTACATCTTGGAGATCAAATAGTGACATCGCATGTGTTACTAGGATAACCAATTAACCTAAAACACATCATGTACTCTGGCCAGAGATTCGTCACACTAATATCTCCTCAGATCGCATAGGATATCCACACTCGCAAGTTTGTGGTGAATCCTTGACAACAAAGCATCGACTCCTATATGCGTCGTAACTGTACCCAATCCCGACACCTGATGACCCTAATAGAGTCGGTAAATGAGTCAAAGCACAGTACTAGCATATAGAGTCTCAATGATGTTTCAAGTAATAAGGACTAATGGTGTACAACCAAAACCGCGGACTTTATCCACTCGATAAGTGATAACCACTTGGAAAGTCCGAATAGGGTAGTTCGATCATTCATCATATGAATATCCATTTGCATGCTTTGAACATCTTTATGTTCCATACCAATGAAACGTGGTACTCGGCATCGCAAATGCTAGTCTCAATCTCGAGCGATCCTTATCCCTTTTTGCGGACGGCTCAATTGACTAGGAACAGTTTAGAATATACAGTGACTATAAGATGTGTTTCATGATAGTCATCCCCATGTGCTACCACATCATACATATACTATAGTATATTCAAGGTATTTATCAAAACAATAATATTATATCATAATATAATAATATGAAGAAAGATAAAGTCAATACCATTATAAAAGTGTAAATTATATTAAACAAAAGATTGTTTTACATAGAGTCATAAAAGCCCTTAGCCACAAGTTGGCTAACCGGGCACCCACTTTTTCAATCTCCCACTTGCCCTAAAGACAACTAGTCATACTACGTAATCCCATTGCTTCGCGATGTTTGTCAAACAATGGTCCTGGCAAGGGCTTAGTAAGCGGATCAGCGATATTGTCTGTAGAGGCCACTCTCTCGACACTGATGTCTCCTCTTTCCACAATCTCCCGGATGATGTGGTATTTCCTCAGTACGTGTTTGGACTTCTGATGAGACCTTGGCTCCTTTGCCTGAGCAACGGCACCCGTGTTGTCACAGTAAACCGGGACTGGACCAACAGCTTCAGGAATTGCACCCAACTCTTGGATGAATTTCCTTATCCAAACCGCCTTTTTAGCAGCAGCTGATGCTGCAATGTATTATGCCTTAGTGGTGAAATCCGCTGTGGTGTCCTGCTTGGAAATTTTCCAAGAGACAGCACCGCCATTGAGCATGAATACAAATCCAGAGGTTGACTTCGAGTCATCCATGTCGCTTTGGAAGCTAGAGTCGGTGTAGCCTTCCAACTTCAATTCTCTTCCTCCATAAACCATGAACACATTCTTAGTCCTTCGCAAGTACTTAAGAATATCCTTCACGGCTTTCCAATGCATTTGACCGGGATTGGCTTGATATCTGCTCGTGACGCTCAGAGCATAGGCCACATCCGGTCTGGTAGATATCATCCCATACATGATACTACCAATGGCTGACACATATGGTATGTGTGTCATCTTCTCTATCTCTTCGTCAGTCTTGGGACACATAGACTTGGATAAAGAAACTCCATGACACATAGGTAGATGTCCTCTCTTGGACCCATCCATTAAAAACCTTTTCAATATGGTTTCGATGTAGGTTGATTGAGTAAGTCCTATCATTCTCTTAGATCTATCTCTATAGATCTGTATCCCAAGAATATAGGAGGCCTCACCCAAATCCTTCATCGAGAATCTACCTGATAACCATATCTTTGTTGACTGCAACATCCCTACGTCATTCCCCATGAGTAGAATGTCATCAACATAAAGTACTAAGAATGTTACCGCATCCTTAACTACTTTCTTGTACACGCATGGTTCCTCCGGGTTTTTGATGAAACCAAAATCCTTTATTGTTTCATCAAATTTCTGGTTCCAACTTCTTGATGCTTGTTTGAGACCATAGATTGATCTCTGAAGCTTGCATACCTTATGCTCGCTTCCAATGGATGTGTATCCCTCAGGCTGCGTCATATAGATCTCTTCCTTAATGTTTCCATTAAAAAATGCAGTCTTTACATCTATTTGTCATATCTCATAGTCATACCATGCTGCTATGGCAATAAGGATTCTTATGGACTTGAACATTGCGACTGGTGAAAAGGTTTCATCATAGTCAACTCCTTGTCTTTGAATATAACCTTTTGTCACCAATCGTGCCTTGTAGGTCAATACCTTTCCATCAGGCCCAAGCTTTCTCTTGTAGATCCATTTGCACCCAATTGGAATAATTCCATCGAGAGGATCTACTAAAGACCAAACTTGGTTAGAATGCATCGAATCTATTTCCGATTGCATAGCTTCAAGCCATAAATTTGAATCCGCATCAGAAATTGCTTCCTTGAAGTTTCTTGGATCACATCCAATGTCGGGTTCACTTTGATCCCCTTCAAGAAGAAGACCATATCTAATAGGAGGCCTAGAAGTCCTCTCGGATCTCCTAGTAGTAGGCGTGTCTTGTGATGATTCTTGAGGTGTAGGATCGCTATTTTGTATCTCGGGTTCTTCTCGAATTTCTTTGAGTTCCATCATCTTGTCTTTCTTATCCAATAAGAACTCCTTCTCCAAGAAGGTGGCATTCCTTGAAACAAACACTTTTGTTTCATTAGGATGATAGAAATAATATCCGATTGAATTCTTCGGATACCCCATAAAATAACATAAGGAGGATCGACTATCCAACTTATCTCCCACTGTCTGCTTCACGTAAGCAGGACATCCCCAAATCCTCAAGTACGAATACTTAGGAGCTTTGCCATTCCATAACTCGTATGGTGTTTTATTTACTGCTTTAGTGTGGACGTTGTTTAACAACAATAGCGCCGTTTCAAGTGCGTAGCCCCAAAACGAAGGTGGGAGCTCAGTGAAGCTCATCATGGATCGAACCATGTCCAACAAAGTTCGATTGCGACGCTCCGAAACACCATTAAGCTGAGTTGTCATAGGAGGAGTCCACTGAGAGAGAATCTCATTCTCTTTTAGATAGTCCAAAAACTCGGTACTTAAGTATTCTCCACCTCGATCCGATCGAAGTGCCTTAATACTTTTACCTAGTTTGTTTTCTACTTCAGCCTTGAATTCTTTGAACCTTTCAAATGCTTCAGACTTATATTTCATTAAATATAAATACCCATACCTAGAATGATCATCAGTAAATGTAATGAAGTAGGTGTTGCCACATTTAGTACCAATCCTAAATGGACCGCAAACATCTGTATGGATCAAATCCAACAGATTTTGACTACGCTCAGGTTTCCCTTTGAAAGGAGATTTAGTCATTTTTCCCTTTAGGCAGGACTCACAAGTAGGTAGAGAGTTAATATCAGACATATCAAACATGCCCTCTCCCACTAGCTTGTTCATCCTCCTTGAGGAAATATGACCTAGCCTAGCATGCCAAAGGTTTGCCGGGTTTTGACTATCGTCCTTTCTTTTAATTGTTGTTACCGGTTTATCAACATAATTAATTGGAACGTCTTTTAATTTTAAGCTATATAGATCGTTTTCAAGTTGTCCATTTTCAATCAAACATTCATTCTTGTAAATATTGCAAATCCCATTTACAAAATTGCAAGAAAAACCATCTCTATCAAGCATAGAAATAGATATAATGTTTTTGACAAAATCCGGAACATATAAAACATCTCTCAAAAATAACTTAAAATTGTTCTGCAAAACTAAATAAATGTCTCCTATAGCTTTGGCTTTGACTCTAGAACCATTCCCGAGCCTTAGCTGGGTCTCACCCATCCTTAGCTTACGACTTCTTGTCATCACCTGCAAATCATTGCAAATGTGAGATCCACATCCGGTATCCAATACCCAAGAAGAAGTATTAAGCAAAACATTTATTTCAATGTAAAACATACCCTTTGCAGTTCGCAACTGTTCGAGGTATTCCTTGCAGTTACGTTTCCAATGACCGGGTTTCTTGCAGTAATGGCAAACGTTTTCATCTTTTATTCCAATTGAAGCCTTAGCCTTTCCCTTCTTATTTGGTACAATCTTCTTGGGCGGGGCAGAACGTTTCTTACCCTTTTCACTTGGTCCTTTCTTAGAGTTAGAAGAGGAGCCAACCAAGAGTACCGGTTTATCCTTCTTTAGTGTGACTTCATAAGTCACAAGTATATTGACCATCTCTTCAAGGGTGGCCTCTATCTTGTTCATATTGAAGTTCATCACAAAGCCGTCAAACGACGAAGGAAGTGAAAGAAGCAACAAGTCCGCATTGAGTTCATGCTCTAATGTCAGTTCGAGTTTTACCAACTTTTCAATGAGCCCAATCATGTGTACCCCATGCTCACGGACCGAAGTCCCATCTCGCATGCGGCATGTCATGAACTCTTTGACAGTTGCAAATTTCTCGGCCCTTGACTGAGCTCCAAAAAGTTCCTTGAGTGCGCTGTGAATGTCAGCAGCATTCACCGCATCCTCAAATCGCCTCTGGATTTCATCAGACATTGATGCTAGCATATAACTCTTTGCCTTGACATCATGGTCCCACCAATCGTCAAGCTTTTTCAACTCTTCCGGACTAGTGTTAGCCGGGGCTTCCTTCGGAGGACGCTTCTCTAACACGTAGAAAGCCTTCTCCGAATTTAGAATGATTTTTAACTTACGGAACCATTCCATATAGTTAGCGTCAGTCAACTTGTTTTGATCGAGAATTGAGAGTAGTGGATTACGCGAATTTATAGTAATGAAATACTGAAAAGGAAACAGACAATAATCAGTGATTTGTTTAATTAATTTACTAAGACATAAAATATGGCGAATTTCATTTTATGAATTACACTCCCACTATTTTGACGATTTCACTACCCTCTAGTGAAAACGAGAAACATTTTCTTTAGTGGGAACATGGAGTCCAATTGACAAACTATGGTCCCGAACAATATCAGCCAACCATAATTTTCAAAAGGTAGAGCCCAATTGCTTCCAAAGCAACCTCCATGTTTTTACCTCATGTCCAATAAGGGCCCAATAATATGACGCCGTTTATTGTGACATGTCAAGATGACCCATCAATATTAAGTTGTGATGGACGGTCGCCATGTGGATCCCCAATAATATGAGCCAATCCCATGGGAGTTCCACCCAACTTACAACATGTGTCGATCCAATGTACAGCTTTCCGACGAACGGGCCCCCCCAATAATATGAGCCGGACCGTATCCGCGGGTAGCATCACATAAATTGATCGTTGATGGAAGGTAGGAATATTTAAAAAATATTTAAAATTCCCTTTTGTTTATCTTGATATCAATTTTAAATCATATTTAAAATGAGGGATTTTATTTTTGAAAATTTGTCTCATCATGCAAATATATGTATGTTTGCGGGATTCATAAAATTTAGTCTAAACATGCATACATCAATAATATCATATATTATTAAAGGATGATCGATCCCATTAACTATTCGACCCGTGGTTGCCAATCACGAGTCTAAGTCCAATCCTAGGTGTTATGCAAGTATGCAATGCAATCCTATTACATTGTGCTTCCAATTTACATTTTTTCGGTCTTCATTGTCTGCTGGGCCCACCATTTCTTCAAATCTTTGTCTCCCACTAAGTCTAATAAATTTACAATAAATTTTGATGACAAATATGGGATACATTTTTAGGGGTGGGAACGGGCCATAAACTAGGCCCACTTTTATTACATATGACAATCATATTGGGCTATAAACCAAGCCCATTAATAAACACCAACAACAATAAGACAAATGTAAATCACCTAACATACACCTAAAACATTGGTCATGGCAATCGATCATCCTTTATCCATTAATTAATTCAATAATTAAATAATCGGATAAACATGCAATGACATCATAATTTAAAAGATAAAATCATATTTTATCTTATCCATCCATAAGATCATATCTTATCATCAATTGTACCAAAATAATTACTTTTATAAAATTTAATTTAACGGATAAAATTTATAAATTTTCCAAAAATTCAAATTTATCCAAAAATCAATTTTAAAAATTTCGGACTCGAACAATTCAATCTGATGCCTCGTGATCTAATCAAAAACAATTTTCGATCGGATCAAACACAAGAATTTCAAAAATTCAAAATTTTTTAAAATTAAAATTTTAATTTTCCAGGCTGCCCGGGACAATCCCGGGCAGCCCGTGCCCCGACCGGGGCTCGGGCTGGGCAGCGACGATCGCTGCCCGTGTTTTGCCCGTCAAAATTTTGATTTTTTAAAAATTTGTTTTGTTTCAAAAACGAGGCTTAAAAATTTTGTACAATCGATTAATTTAATCGGTTGATCTGAGCAACCTGGCTCTGATACCACTGTGGGAAAACTGTGTTCAGATCAATTAGAATTGATACCCGGTGCAGCAAAAGTTTAAAAATTTTATTTTATTAATATGGAACGATTCCATATCTGGGTATCAAAACTTTTACGATTAAATTCACACAAGTAAAACAAATAATCACAATTAATGTTTTACCTTAAATCTCGAAATGAGATTATGGACTCCAACAGAATTTAATCTGCTCTTCTTGTAAATCCCGGGAACTGATGGCGTCACGATCAATCACCAGAATAAGGTCCACGAACAGAAAACAGAAATCCTCTGATTGACTGTACTAGAAATCAATCAGAAGTTTGCGTAGAGAATAAACAGATATGATCTGTTAATTCAGATTGTAATTTTTCACAAAAATCACAAGCCGAATTTTCTCCGAAAGAGACAGAGGAATTTTCGAAAATCCTCTTGAAATAATTATGCAGTGTTCGAAAATTTGAAGACTGAATCACACGTAATTTTCGAACCCACTACATGTATTTATAGATAATTTCTAGACTAGGTTAAGTTATAATTGTGTTAGGACTCTAACTCCTTAAAGCCCACAATCCTTAACTTAAGCCCAACAAGCCAAGCCCGTTGTTATAGAAATTAATATAAAATTCATCGTGACTCCGATTGATAAACTGATTTTACCAATGTGCACAGAAACCATTTCTGCATCTTTTAGAGTCAAGATAATTTTTCTGAATCCGAATTCAGTGATTTCCAAAAATGTCCATCCCTATGTCATTTTAGGAAATCCCACTCCCTTTAGTTAAGAAGTCCAACTTCTCTTTCATTAAATTTAACTCTTTAAATTTAACTATCTCTACGGGGTTTTAGTAATCCATTACTTGTGTAATCCTCAATGGTTCAGGAATACAGCTAGCCGTGGACTCACAACTCCTTGTGACTCGGAACAACAATTTCCGACTTACCCATCGAATCATGGTAAGAGCGCCTAGCAACATCGCCCCATGATTTCCTAGGTATTACTGATAGTGCCTGCAAGAACCAGTAGATTTTGGTTAGCATACAGTACGGTCTCTTCATCCATATATCCCGATCGAATCAACAACCATTGGTATATCGAGAGTCGTTCGAGATTCGATAACTATGCATCACATCTTGGAGATCAAATAGTGACATCGCATGTGTTACTAGGATAACCAATTAACCTAAAACACATCATGTACTCTGGCCAGAGATTCGTCACACTAATATCTCCTCAGATCGCATAGGATATCCACACTCGCAAGTATGTGGTGAATCCTTGACAACAAAGCATCGACTCCTATATGCGTCGTAACTGTACCCAATCCCGACACCTGATGACCCTAATAGAGTCGGTAAACGAGTCAAAGCATAGTACTAGCATATAGAGTCTCAATGATGTTTCAAGTAATAAGGAATAATGGTGTACAACCAAAACCGCGGACTTTATCCACTCGATAAGTGATAACCACTTGGAAAGTCCGAATAGGGTAGTTCGATCATTCATCATATGAATATCCATTTGCATGTTTTGAACATCTTTATGTTTCATACCAATGAAACGTGGTACTCGGCATCGCAAATGCTAGTCTCAATCTCGAGCGATCCTTATCCCTTTTTGCGGACGGCTCAATTGACTAGGAACAGTTTAGAATATACAGTGACTATAAGATGTGTTTCATGATAGTCATCCTCATGTGCTACCACATCGTACATACACTATAGTATATTCAAGGTCTTTATCAAAACAACAATATTATATCATAATATAACAATATGAAGAAAGATAAAGTCAATACCATTATAAAAGTGTAAATTATATTAAACAAAAGATTGTTTTACATAGAGTCATAAAAGCCCTTAGCCACAAGTTGGCTAACCGGGCACCCACTCTTTCATAAAGATCACTGTAAATTCAGTTTGATGAAGGACAATGTAATTTTCGAATTAGGAATGAATATATTGATAATTTGTAGAGACTGATTTCGATCTCAACATTAGAGACTCATCGTAATCAGTCGCTAATTAAAATTAGAGACCGATATTTCGGTCTCTAATACCCGAATTTCTGGTAGTAGTATTTATATATCTTTATTCATTGATTCTTTTGTTGGAGAACATATTTTTTATTATTTATTTTTTATGCTAAAAAAATTTCCTTGCAAGAGTATAAATAATTCGTTGTATCTCATAGGGGTGCTATCGAGCCGAGTCGAGCTCGAGTAGCACACTACTCGAGCTCGAGCTCGAGCACATATTTTACTACTCGAGCTCGAGCTCGATCGAGTAGTAAAATATGTGCTCGAGCTCGAGCTCGAGTAGTGTTCGAGTACTCGAGCTCGAGTTCGAGCAGTGTTCGAGTACTCGAGCTCGAGTTCGAGCTTGAATTAAAAAATATATATAAATTAAAAATATATGAATAAATAAATAAATATAATATTATATAAATAAATAAATACAATAATAAATAAATGAATAAATATATAAATATTATAAATATATATATATATATATAAATATAATATTATATATATTATATTTATTTATATTATTTTTTAATATATGTGCCTTATCGAGTAGCTCGCGAGCTACTCGAACATATAGATATAAAGCTCGACTCGAGCTCGATTGTGAGCTCGAGCTACTCGAGCTCGAGCTCGAGCTTGGTCAAATCGAGCTCGAGTCGAGCTTTGACCGAGCTACTCACGAGCTACTCGCGAGTAGCTCGGCTCGTTTGCATCCCTAGTATCTCATCTCCATTTTTGTGTTATTTTCTTCTATTACTTGTAAGTTTTAAGTCAATATCGTTAATGATCAATGATATTATTGAATGTTCTCTTTTATTTTTAATTTGTTGTTGTTCGAAATCTACGGTTGTAATGGTTTCGTTGATATTTTTTTAATTTTGAATTATTTCAATTAAAAATGCTAGCATTCTTTATTTCAACTGTCTTGTCCACTTTGAGAAGAAATGTATATTATTTTATATATGTCGTCTCTAAAAGATTGTAGTTTATCGAAGTAGGGATGACAACTGGGTGGGTCTGAGGACAGTTTGACTTAATCTGAGACCGACCCGTCCTGTCCTGCGTGAACCCGACGAGTCCAATGGGTTAGACCCGTTAGACCCGCCAAAATATATAAAATTATATATTTATTCAATAATTTTTTTAAAAAATAACAAATCACTAAATTTATTTTTCACTTTATATTAATAATTTTTTTTAAAAAAAATTATCACGATTTAAATTTATGAACTTATATTCAATTAATAATTAATAACACAAAAAAATATGATGATATGTTTTATATTTAACATATCATAATAATATAAAATCATTTTAATACAAAAATATTAAAACTTAAATATATGGATTAAGTATTAATTATCTAATATAAAAAAATTATAATTATATCACTATACATGCATATATATTATATATACTAACTACGGGATACATGTTTTGCGTGTATAATCTAATATTTGAATATAATCAAGTGATATCTTATATAATCAATTAGTAAGATATAAGATTTATTAACATAAATTTAGGTGGGTGTATTCAAAGTGGGAGATTTAATTACTTTCATAGAGTCTGGTGGAGTTTAAAAGTCAATAGGTATTCAATCTAAACTTTTATAAACTCTACAAAAATCCAGAGGTATCCAAAATAGACTTCCGTGGAGTTTTTAAAAGTCATGTGGTATTCAACATTGACTTTTAAAAACTTTATAAAAGTCTAGAGGTATTCAAATTTTCAATGGATTTTTAATGACTCCATGAAAGTCATTGAAGTACAAACATAAAAACATAATGTACAATGCTAAAATGTCAAGATTTGTCTTTGATTCATCCGCAAGATTTGAATAGACTTCTAATTATTCATTTCTTCTTTCTCTTCTTTCAAATAATATTTCTACATATCTCTATCTTTTCTAATTCAAATCACATTTCTATAAGCACATTTTCTCTTCAAAATTTTCTATTTTTTAGCCGATTTAAAAAATATTTATAAATTTTTGATTAATTATTTTTTATAATTTAAAATTCAAAATTTTAAAAAACACCAAAAATTTCAATTTTTTGAATTTTGCCGGTTGGAATTTTTGAATTAATTTTTTATTTTAATACACAAATTATACAACTAATTTTAATATTAATGACATTAAATGATACTACAGAAAACTAAATATATTATGACAGGTAAATATAATATTTTCGCCATCATACTGTAATTTTAAAACTTTTGTATTTGTTTGTAGATATTTAACTATAGATATTTTTAACGTCGTTCAAGTTATAAAATCTATTAAATATATGTCTATGAAAGTTTGCCAAAAACTCTGCAGAAATCCATAGAATTCTGTTTACAATTCTATGACTTTCTATAAAAATCAATAAAAATCTGTCAAACTCCATAAAAGTCTGTCATTTTAAAAGTCACTGAAAATCATTAAAATTTTGAATTGAATACACCCCTGTTACATAAATTCTAAGCTGGAAAAAAAATTGAAATCATGTGGAAGGATTGAGAATGGAGAATAAAGAAACGTGAGTGGGAAATGGGTAGTGGGGGAGGTTGAGTTTGGTTCAATCTTTGTTTTGCCCTTCTGATTTTAGAGCACAAAAAAAAAATAGTGGCAATTTTGCCCGTTCACATTTTTAGCCAAATTCATTTTTTTTTCTAATGGTTTTGTGCATTATAATATAGTAAAAAAGATATGCATATATTTTGGCGGGCGGGTCCGGGTGGATTTTATCAAACCCGAGACTCGCCCCGAACTCGCTTGTGGACCAATTGGGCTGGTCAAAACCCTCCATCTTTATCTCTCGTAAAATATTCACTCGTTAATTGTAAGATTTTTCCATAAATAATTGTTACATTTTTTAGCATTTATGAGGAGGAAAAAAGTTAATTATGTTTAATTTCAACATATTCATATATGATATGAGTGTGTTGGTGTGCTCTTTATTTATTATTTTGAAATAAACTTAATTTCATTTGAATTGATTTATTTCAACATTGGTATGTAATTTAATTCAAATATATATTTTTTAATAACTTTTGAAAATATGATATTTTTTAATATATATTTATGAACTCATGATTTAATTTTTTAGCTCAATAGATCTGTATACAAATTTTGCGAACATCGTTGTTTTGAGCTATAACAAGAAAGTAGTGAGTAATGCAAATAAATAATTTTTGAAAAGATTTCTTTACAAAAAAATTAAAAAATTTATCTTCAAAACATGTATTTTAATTTACAGAAAGTTATAATCGGTTTATTCATATCCAACTCTCGTAAAAATATTTTTTCGTTGACTGCAATCCACTCGTGAAATAATTGTTATAGTTTTTAGTTTTTATGAGGAGAAAAAATCGTTACTTTTTTTTGTTTCAACTTTACAAATATGATATTTTCTAATATATATTTATGAAATCATGCATATTGTAATTATTTAGCTTGATAGCTCCTTACACAAATTAAAATACATAAGATTTTTTGTGAAAAAAATCTGTTCATTTCATCTACAAACAAATAAAAACCAAAGTATTTTGGTACTTCAATTTTTAGGAAACTGGATGAGTATTTAATTAAGATTTTTGTAAAAAAAATATGTTCACTTTATCTACAAACAAATAAAAATCAAAGTAATTTCAATATTTTAGTAAATATGCACATACTTTGTCAATTTTGACATTATCATAAAAATGTATTTTATAAAAACATATTAACATAATTTATCAAGTGTTTACAAACCAAAGATAAAAAACTTTAATCTCGTTTTACACTTTTATAATTTATTTATATTTATATATATTATAGTATAATTATAATATAATAGGTATAGGTATATAGATAGATATAGTTTTATACTACTTAAAAAATACTACTTAAAAAAATATATTAATAATTTAAGAACATGATAGTATACTAATCGCGTATCCTACGTATGATAGTCGCACTACAGTCTGCAGCAAAGCCCCTCTTAGCAGAGATACCAAACCAAACGTTTGAAAAAGATTTATATATCACAATCAGTTTAAAACACTCGAGTAAACTTTTAATCCCAAAATCGTCCAATATCAGTTGTTTTTGGACAATTGCAACACAAAAAGAAAACCAAAACTTTTGTTACATTTGAGTTTAGAACTGCAACGAACGGAAAATTGAAGATATTCTAATTTCTACAAGATAAGATCGTGAATAACTTGAACCCGGGGCATCACAGAAGATCAGCAACATTCTCTGGCAGCTCCTCAACTATGACATTATAAAATTTTTGTATGTCGGAAAGCATACGCTTGTCGTCTCTGGTTACAAAGTTGATAGCAACACCCTTCCTACCAAACCGCCCACTACGGCCTATACGGTGCAGGTAATTTTCGGGCTGAGTCGGTAGGTCATAGTTGATGACAAGAGACACTTGCTGGACATCGATCCCACGAGCCAGGAGGTCCGTTGTGATAAGAACACGTGAGGAACCTGATCTGAATTCTCTCATAATGATATCTCTTGTATTCTGGTCCATGTCGCCATGTGTTGCAGATACGGTATGATCAAGGCTACGCATTTTGTCCGTGAGCCAGTCGACCTTACGCCTAGTGTTGATAAAGATAACACTCTGTGTGATGGCCAGAGTCTCGTACAGATCACAGAGTGTTTCAAGTTTCCATTCCTCCTTGTCCACATCAATGTGAAACTGCTTTATACCTTCGAGGGTAAGTTCATCGCGTTTCACAAGAATTCGTACGGGCTTATTCATAAACTTCCTTGTGATATCAAGAGCCTCAGGGGGCATAGTAGCAGAAAATACACCAACTTGAATCTTAGGAGGAAGCAACTGGAAAATATCGTAAATCTGAAAGAATATATTGACATTAGATGTAAATTAATGCACTCATTGCCTTAAGAAACAACCACAGTTAAAAATGAAGAGAGCATATTGATCAAATGGAAAATCTTCATCATTTGATCTGAAAAGTGAAGAGATGGACCTGATCCTTAAACCCTCTTGAAAGCATTTCATCAGCTTCGTCTAGTACAAACATCTTAACGTAATCAGGGCGAAGAGAGTGCCTTTTCATCATGTCGAATACACGTCCAGGTGTGCCAACCACAACATGCACACCAGCGGAAAGAATTCTCTGATCTTCACGAACGACTGTTCCTCCAACACAAGAATGAACCTTGACACCGAGATAATCACCCAATGCTCGCATGACCTTCTCAATTTGCTGCGCGAGCTCGCGAGTAGGTGCAAGAACCAAAGCCTGGCATTCAACTACATTATAGTCTAGCTGCTGAAGAACTCCAGAGCAGAAGGTCGCAGTTTTCCCAGTTCCAGATTGAGCCTGCTGGATCACATCAAGTCCTTTACAGAAGGGAACAATACCTCTTTGCTGAATAGCAGAGGGCTTCTCAAAACCTTAAATACATATAGAGATCATTTTAATTTTTAATTTTTTACCAAAGAGATCAGTTTAATTTCACCCCAAAAAGAGGCTAAACAAGAAAAAGCACTCCATTTCCAAACAACATGAATTAGAAGTCAAAAGAACATCTTAAAATATAGCAGATACTTTTATCTATGGCAAAAAGAATGCCGCTGCTGCCGCCACTATATTCACCCATCAACCACACCAAGTAATCTTAATCTTAAATCTTAAAAAATGAAAAAAAGTTCATTGGCAACTTCTTGATAACATGTCCAAACAAGCTCCCATAAGACACAGAAGAAAGATGGAAAGAATGACAAATTGAAAAAATAAAAAATAAAAAAATTACCCAACAGATATATAAATTATGAAAATAGAATGGGACAACTGCATCACAAATTCAATGTTTAACTTGAGCATACCATAAGCATAGATGCCCCTGAGAAGATTTTCTTGTAAACCCATAGCATCAAAACTATCATATACTTCATCATAACTAGTAAAAAATTCCTCTCCATCAGCTCCAAATCTGTGCCCACAAATCCATACCATCAGAGAAAGCCGAAGAAAGAAAGAAATCATTTACAATGCTGAAAGCTACAGGCAAATTAAAAGAACTCACAACTCATTCATTTTCGCATCATATTGACGAGCGTCAAATTGAGAACCTTCGTTTGTCATTCCAGCCATAACTGCATACATAGAAACAAGAAAAGAAAAGCAAATAAACACAAGCAATATACTACACAGTAGCAGAACAGCTATGTAATGTA
Organism: Henckelia pumila; assembly: GCF_033568475.1. Lineage (NCBI taxonomy): Eukaryota > Viridiplantae > Streptophyta > Magnoliopsida > Lamiales > Gesneriaceae > Henckelia > Henckelia pumila. The sequence goes on from NC_133122.1 coordinate 142,152,176, forward strand.
ATGTAATGGAACGAGTAGCCGCAAGAGTAAAACATAAAAAGTAGCGGGAAAAAGAATCGAGAAATTTTTTTTAAAAAAAGGAGCAAAACAAAACTCTAAATTGCTGGGTCTAATCATAAATCCCTCCAATTATACTCGGCCAATTCAGTCGGCAGGACATGGAAAGGAGGCTCAACATGTGTATTTTATAATAAATCATCATAAATCATATTGAATTCATAACTTCCTAGCAATAATTGCATAGTACTTTCAAACAATTCACTTCACAGGAAATCAATTAGTTTCACATGTGATTAGATGCTTTACATCTAATATGTTAAATTTTTAGAGAAACACAAACCTCATAAAATTCAAGATCTTTTGAACGTAGGTGCAATATTAAAATAAAGTAAGACGTATCATGGTTTTACAATATTCAGCATCCAATCTTTTTTTAAAAATCTTGATTACAGGGCGGCTACCTCACATCTTAATACAGTTCCAAATTCTGAAATAAATACTTCTATTTCCACAATTTCAAATATATTATAACATGCATAATAAGGCTCTGCTTTAATTTAAATTGGCTAACAGAACAGCACCCCCAATATAACGTAAAAATTAATACTTGGATTCTTCTGAAAATCAAATAAGACATCTCATGAAGCTAAATTCAGACAACCTCAAACATCGACAAATTTAGGATAGCTTTTTACAGTTGAAAATCGGAACAGAGATATAACATCAATACTCGTAAAATTCAATTGCATGTTCTATGCTTTCTTATTTCCGTCGATTAAAAACAATAATAATCAACAAACCACGCCGAGCATAAGTTAAAAGAGAGAATCTTGGCGATATTTGGCTCCTTTAAACTAAATTTCCTGAACAGAAATCGTAAATTTAGTAGAAAAAACACGAACATAACTAGAAGATAATCGAAACCCACAATTTGTCTTGGTTTTTTTTCTCGATTTTGCTGTTGAGGCGGCGTTGACGATTGATTTTTGTCTTCGGAGACGAAGATCTTGCGTTCAGGCTTTTGAAATAAAATAAGTTGAAAAGAGGGAAACTCTCTGTTATATAATGTTTTTTAAAGCGCGTAAAAGTTAAAGTCAACAAAAGAAAATTGAAGAGCACGCAATTGACTGTTAAAGATTAATCGTGCTAAAAAATTTTGACTATTAATTAATTTACTAATTATCGTTCGTTTTACGCGTGGGCCGAAAATAAAGTTCCTAAAATAGCCATAAAATCTATATGGTGTCTCTAATTTTCTATAATTATTATCTATTATTATTAAGTAAAACTACGATAGAAGATGCTTGGAGATGTTATATTCATTGATAATTTCTTATTAGTAGATATTTATCTTTATTTATATAGATTTGGATGTTTTGTGATCCAGATAAATATGTCAAGATAATATCTGTAAAGAATTTATATCTCATCTCTCTATTTCTTTTATGATTTATAACAGGATATAAACTCTTGATATTTTTCTGTTCAATGTCTGTAAAAAAAAATGTGTTTACAGATCTACGGAAGCATGTTTCTGCACTCCTTGGTCTCACGTGTCTTTTCACGTCAGTACAAAGCATTGAAAATATGACACAATATATGATATTCGAGCACTAATTGATAATCTGGTAAAAAAATACAAGATTTCGAGGATAAAATCTGAACATATTTATTAATACCAACACTTACAACATATATTTGATTACTTAAAAATCATATATTTATATTATATCTAACACATTTAGTACTCAAATATCATATACTAGTATCATATTTTCAATATTTTGTATCGATTTTTATCCAAAGAAGACAAATATGTCATTGATATCAATACTTGATTACATGTATGAGTACTCAAAAATCATACATTAGTATCAGATTTTAAACAGTTGATACTCAAATATCATGTATTCGTACCATATTTTCAATGTTTTGTACCGACTTTCATCCGAGAAGAAATATGTGAGCCCAGGAAGTGCAAAAAAAAAAAATTTTTGGATCAAAGATTGATAACATCTTTTTTTCTGACAAAAATTAAACACAAACTTTAGTTTAGATTTAGAGATTTAAAATCAATTTACCCTTCCATTAACCCTCCCATATTCGCAAGTGCAAGGAGATAAAATTGATAATTTAAGTTCACTATCTTACGTTCTCTTTTTGGTTGTCACTTGCAGTTAAAAAAAAAAAAGCTAAAGTGATTTTAATGTTTGGATAAATATTGAAAGGTTTTTTTGTTTTATTTTTAAAAAGAGGGTAAAAACAAAATTTTAAAAATCATAAATTTTAGCTTCTAAAATAGTTTATTTTTAGCCGTTTTTTAATCAAATGATATAATTTTCAATGGTAAAAATGTAAGATATTTTAGGAAATTTTTTATTTAATAATAATTTTATTTTATTATTATTATTATTATTATTATTATTATGAATTTATTTTTATTTTATAATTGACCAAATATTTCGATTGGGGATAAATCTAGCTAGCGGACTAGATCAAATAATATTAAATAGATGATGAGTCCAAGTATCAACCCCGGCCACATAGATTAATATTTAAATACTAGGATATAAATCATTTAATTTAATATAAGATGAATAAAATAAGTTATTATTGTGAAAAATTCAACTAATTATGATGAAATAAATTATTCTAAAAAAAGATCTAAATTAAATTAAACGATGAATTAAGCAACAAAAAAAAACAAATTCAAATTTCAAAAAAATGAATGAGAACACACAATGGTACCAAACATGAATTATTGTCACCTATCGGATTTAATCAAATAAGAATTATCTAAAGTCACGATGAAATTCTCTATCTTAATTATTAATTTATTTGTACAATTAATAATATTTTTTATTTAACAATCCAATTATTTTTTATTGAATTTAATTAAACAAAAACGCATTCAACAACTATGGAATTTCAGCTTTGTACCACACTGAAACGAATACAATTTTTAGTCGGTTTAACCATGTTTTGATCAATATTTGAGTTATTTTCAATCTATTCTGTTAGGATCGGTTTGGGTGTGCGTAAACTGCTTTCTCGATACCACTTGATGGGGATCGATTTGGTGATTTGTCTCGACTGTTTCGACTGTAGCAGTTGACCTTTGAAAATTGAAATAATTAGTTTAGTTCAGTTGAGGTTGGTCAACTGAACTGTTTCCTTTCTCGTGTGTGGAATGAGGTCGACTAACATATTAGAACTTATAATCAAATTTCTTGATTAAAGCAGTGAGTGAGTGAGAGTGAGAGTGCTCGACTGAAATTAAAATGCGCAAGTATTTGTTTTTGGATGTTCGGAGCTCAATCTCCTACATCACCCTTTCTTTCACCTCGGAATGATTCATTCTAGAAGACTTTGACTATTACAACTCTTTGCAATGATCCACTCCAAGACAAGGACTTACACTTAATTTCCTATCTCAGAACTCATAAACTCAATAACTCAGTTATCGACTGATTTTTGTTACATTGAGGTTTGCAGCACCTCAACTGATAAACAAATACAATACTTGTATTACAACTTAACACTTAGCACAATATGATCCTAACTGATCTGATATGCTTGATGTGTGTGCTTGTGTTATTTGGCTCTTGGATATACTCTTTGAAGCAAGCTTTGGATTCCTCGATTGAATGTGTATGAGTAAACTGAAAGTACCTCTTGACAACTTGAATGTGTTTGCGAGTTCTTTTCTAAGGATCCGGATGCCTCTTCAAGCACCCTTGATGTCTATTTATACTCGGATTCTAACGGCTCTTTCAAATTCAAATTGAGGCCGTTATCTTGTCTTGTCATCGTACATCTTCTGACATGTTGGTACACTGTTGTGCTCTGGC